>NC_090438.1:872691382-872994412 GCF_031143425.1 Pleurodeles waltl
GTACGGGGACCGTTCCTCATAACGCACAAGGATAGTGCTTGTCTTGAACTTTCATTGTTTACCAACTCTATGAGGACCGAACCAGGCCTCACAGTGTGTGCTACACATGCCCAAACCTTAAACAGCGATATGAAGCTCCCACAAATGATAACATTTTGATGCAATGGTAATCATGAAGTAATTATTGTGATGTAACTTACCCAATGTATTGCATCACATTGTAGCAACTACCATTCATTGGTATAGCAGAGACTCAATTGCTACAAAGAAAGCAGTGGTAACATGGCACACATCTGCTCAGTCCCCTTCTTAGCATCAAATCTGCTTGGGGATATGTTGTTAAGTGATATTTGGATCCTAGATTTTGTGTGAATTTTCATAACTTTTTTTACCAATGCATCACCCAGACCAAAGTTTAACATAATCTTTTACCAGTTCACTCTGTTAAATGCTTTTTTCGCATCTACTACTAGTGAAGCAATTGATTTCTTTTTGTGTTAGATTTTTCAACAGGGCAAGTATTACTGACCTTTCAAAGTTTAGGTGGTCATTATGAACATGGCGGTAAATGCCACCCCACCGGCGGTGGCAGTACCTACCGCCAACAAGCTGGCGGTCCGGTCCACCAAATAATGAAGCATATGAAAAACAAGAAGCGGTCCATCCACACACCGCCATCATTGTAGTGCTGACGAGGACGGAGGAGGCCACCCACAGGCCAGCGGAAAGGAATTGCCCGCCCACCAAATAATGAAGCACAAGACCGCCATCAGTTCCGTGACGGGAAACACTTGGCGGAAACTAACAAAATAAAAAGAAAGACTCACAGTAGACACACACAACATGCTGACGCAGACATGGAGAGAGAGTTGGAAATAATGCCAGTGCTGCTCCTTGACATATACCTCCATCACAATGACCGCCGACTAAGACGACGGTAAGTACCCCAACCTAGTACACATGGGAAGAAGGTCACAGTTAAACACCCACCCCACCACCCCGCAACACACTCCCTATCCCTCTCACCATTCCATACCATACACACCAGAACAAGGTGTACATACCCGACACAAGACAACAAAGACCTGCACCAAAGTACATGCCACATCCCCACAATGAAACACTTAAACTACATCACCATAATGTGCCAACAACACTACTGGGTACTGCAATTTATTCACAGTAAAAAACGTACTGTCCAATTAAGGCCATTGGCCAGTCCATCAGAAATTCCCATAAGGGCGAAAATAGGCCTGACTTGACGGCATGTGCATGTGCACAGGATACTCCACCTGAAGGGGGCATCAGTGGGGCAGCCAGGCCCCTTAGGGAACAGGGGCAGGGGAGGCGGGTGGGGACTTGGGCTTAGGTTTGGGTGGTGCAGGGGGTTTGGGCTTGCCCTTGGAAGGATGGGGAATAGGCTTGGACCGGGGGGTGGCAGAGGGGCCTGGGCCAACACGGGGCTTCTTCCTCCCCCGGGAAGGGGCATGGGAATGGGAAAGGCGGACTGGGGAGGACTTGGACGTGGAAGGGGTGGTCTAGGCAAGGAGATGGGGACATTTAGGGATGAGACGGAGTGTGCCAGTGGGTTCAAGCAGGTCAACACAGGAGAGGAAAAGCTTCTTAGGGGCAGTTGGGGGGATTTGGAGGAAGGTCTGGGAGTGGAGGTGGCAGGAGTGCTTGTACCAGGTTTAGGTGTGCTGGACGTGGATGCAGGTGCCTGTAAAGCATGCTGATGTGTGGTGGATGTGTGTTGTGTGGATGTCTGCGAATGTTTGAGTGTTTTGTAAGGAGGTGGTGGACACAGGTGTGGTGAGTGCAGGTGTGGTGTCTAGGGTGCATGTCTGGATGTCAGATGTTGTGGTGATTGCAAGAATGGGGCCAGCAGCAGTGACTGAGGGTGCAATGCATGTGGGTGTGCATGGTGAGATGACAGACAGGGTGGCGGTTGACACAGTGGGGGAAGTGGATGTTGTTGTTTCTGCTTAAGTATGTTGGGTGTGTGCATGCCTGTGGTAGGAAGTGTGGTGCTTGGATTTCTCTGCGTGCTTCTTGTGTGTTAATCTGTGTGCCTGGCTGTCTGGATGTGTGCTTGGGATGGGTGAATGGAGTAGGTTGCTGGAAGGGGTAGAGGTGGTGGGAGGGGGGATGGAAAGACCAGGGACACCGGCTGCCCTCAAAGAGGAGGCCAGAACCTGAAAAGATCTCTGTAGGTCAGACATGGCACCGTGAATGCCTTCCAGGCATGCATTGCATTGCTGGATCTGGGATGCTAGCCTCTTGATGGCATTCACAATGGTTGTCTACCCTACAGAGATGGTCCTCAAGAGGTCAATAGACTCCTCTGTGAGGGCAGCAGGGCTGACAGGGGCAGGGAAAGAGTTTCCAGGGGCAAAGGAGACATCAACCCTCCTGGGTAAGCGGGCATGGGCAATTGGGTGGGGAGCAAGTGGGAGGGCAGAAGAGATGGCATGGGGGTGGCAGAAGATGACATAGAATGGGTGTGGCTAGTAGGGTCCGCCACCACCAGGGAGCTGCCATCCGAGGAGGTATCAGAGTCACTACCACCAGTGGTAGTTGCCTCCTCGTGGTACTTCCCTCGCCATCCAAACCACTGGTCCCCTTGGCGTCTGCCGACTCTCCCTCCTTGGAACCGCTGCATCCCCACTCGCTGGGGCCACTGTTCCCTCGCCAGATGATGCTGATGTATACAAAGGACACAAGAGCACAGGGGCAGAGAGACAAAACACGGGAGAACTCTGTAAATACCTGAATTAATGTACATCCCTGGCTCACACGCACTCCCGTCCAGGTCACACACCTGCACACAGCACCTACAACAATAGTCATGACTGCGCCCCTGACTCATGGCCACTACCCCACATTACCCACAAGAAAAACTTACCGGATAAACTGTGTGGAGTACACACATGGGAGACCATGCCCAGCGAATGCACTCACCAGTCAATGAGCCCACAAACCATCCAAGATTACAGAAAGGGCGCCCCCCCAAGGGCCAATTGGGAGTGTCCAGCCATGCTCTCACACCATCCCCGGGTCTTTGTGGGGGCAGGACTGCAGGAACACACCTGTCTGAGTACCCGGCACTAGACAGCATACATGCCACAGCACCCAAACACATCCATCAAAGAAGTATTGCAACAGTGTTGGTACTCACCCCCTTGTGGCTGCTGTGCTGCCTTCAAGCGCCCATCCAAATCCCGATAGGCCACCGCCAGACTGCGGGCCATTAGGGGGGGTCAGGGTCCGATGGGCACCCCTTCCTCATTGGGAGGCCTTCCCCAGCTGGTCCTCACAGGTCTTCCTGGCCCAGTGCCTCAGGTCCACCCACCCCTTCCTGCAGTGGGTGCTCCACTGGTTGTAGACCCCCAGGGTCCTCACTTCTTCGGTGATGGCTCGCCAGAGTCCTCTCTTCTGATGGGCCCTGACCTGTATGGGACACACAGAGAAGAAAAACAGACGTCAGTATGTGTTCTCCTAGTACAGATGACATGTCATCCCCTATGGAATGGACATTTTAGAAAGCCATGTTATCACCACACAAACAGTACATGCCAGACAGTTGACGGCTGGGCAGTCACAAATCGAACACACATGCATACAGGCATCTACCACAATCACACACATCCAAGGATGACAGCCGCCAACTCACCTCCTCCTCTGGTCGCCCATACAACTTGGCATACATGGGTAGGACCCCGTCCACCAGCTTCTCCAGTTCCTCTGTGGTGAAGGCTGGGGCCCGTTCCCCTGTGACTCGCACCATCTCAGGGATCAGAGTCAGGACACAGCAGCACACCCAGTGGAGTACTGCCCTGCACGGGAATCAGGAGTCAAGTGGTAAGGGTCTGACGACATGGCATCTGTTCCACGGCGGTGTGCACCATCACGATCGGCGGTGATCATGATAGGCCCAGATTGCCCATTAACAACCATGTAATCCAATGATTGGGTGCACAGCGGTGAACAGCGCCTTCCACCATGACGACTACCGCCAACGGAATGATGTAACTTCCACTCCCTCAGACCTGGATGGCAGGAGGCTGCCATCTTGCTACCACCACATTGTCATAGCCTAGCCGGGGGCCCCATTCAAGGCCTCCAAGTCTCCGTCCTTAATTGCTTGCTGACATGAGTTTCTGTTCCTTACATGCACCCATCTTTGGAAATGTGTCCACACTGGTATGCCATTACAACAGAGTTGACTCTGCACACATTTGCCTGACGATGTATTTAATACTTAGCGTTTGTTTGTGTAACCTATGTGTCGCACATTAATTGATACAGTAACATTATGTGTTGCAGGTGTATGTGTGCCCTTCATATGTGTTCTTTCCTTCCGCTTAGGTACAGACCCATATGGCGAGGGAGGGCCCCATCTGTGTACAGACCTCTGGTTGATTTGGAAACCATGGATAAACAGCACATCATTGTCACCTACAGACTCAATCGTGCTACAATCCATGACCTCTGTGCTTTACTGGATCCTGTCCTGAGACCGGCTAATCGGAATCAGCATGCCATCCCTAATGAAGTGCAAGTGCTATCGGTACTCCATTTTTTGGCTACAGGCTCATTTGAGGTGACAATGGGCATAGGTGCAGGGGTCTCAGAGCCAATGTTTAGCCTTATCCTGTCAAAATTCCTGGATGCATTCATCCAACACCTGCAGATATATGTTTAGTTCCCCCAAAGGGCTGAACCGCCTACCATCAAGTTTCTGGATTTTATGCCTTTGCTAACATCCCCCATGTGATAGGTGCCATTGATGGAACCCACATTGCTCTCATACCCCCAAGAGTGAATGAACAGGTGTACAGAAATCGAAAGAACTTTCACTCCATGGATATACAATTGGTATGTACTGCTGACCAGTAAGAAATCCTAGGACAGAAGCAGAGAAGAATTATAATGAGGCCCATGGACGTACTATGAGGGTGAGTGGTCTCCTGAAAGCTGAGTTTTGTTTCCTCCATCTCTCTGGGGGATCCCTGTGCTATTTCCCTGACAAGGTGTGGAAGATAGTGGTGGTCTGCTGCATGCTGCACAACATGGCTGTGAAGAAAGCTGTCCCCCTTATTGAAGAGGAGGGTACAGTCCAACCAGCCCAGCAACCTCAGAGAGGGGATGAGAGTGATGGTGAAGAAGAAGAGGGGGGAGATCTTAACTCCAGGACCCAGCTGATCTTTCTATACTTCCAGTGACTCTAAGGTATTGTTCAATTATGCTGTTTTCTTCACTGCATAGTTTCAGTCTGCCTCATGTATTTGGTAATGTGGTGTCTGTAGTCATTGGCACTGTTAAATGAGTTGTGAAGTGGCATGTGCCAGTGAACCCAATCTTTTGTACATTGTGACTTACTTCAGACACTACAGTGCATGGTATTCCCTCCTGCAATAAAGGTATGAATATGAAATTGACTGGCTAATGCATTCACACACATTTTTTACTCATGATGAGGGACATACTATTTGAGTGCATATGTGTTTTTATTAAGTGACACAAATTTGGTACATCGTTGTACAGTGATAGGGAGTGGGCTCATGGTGCATATCCATACTCTGGTGCATGTGCTCAGCTGTTGATGGCACTGGGTTTTGGTCCATGTGTCATTGGTAGATGGTGTTTTGGTAGTGACAGGTCTACAAGGTAGCACAGTGGCACACAAGGGAGACAGTTCGGGGCAGAGTCACTTCTTAGAGGGGGCCTTGGTCTTGGCTGGTGTTCCAGTGGCATGTCTGGTTCTGAGGGCACGCCTGCGTGGCTGGAGCTGGGCTGAAGGGCTAGGGGGTGCTGGTCTCCTATGTGTCCTCTGACAGTGCCACCAGGCCAATGGCTGCTGCAGATATAGATGGCAGGGCAGTGTCCTGGCTAGTGGTAGGGGTTTGCAGGTGGGTGGAGGTCTCAGGCTGGCTAGGGTAGTGGTGCTGCAGCACCCCTGCAATGGTGGCCATGGTGGAATTGAGCTGTTTCCATTGCTCCATGGCCTCTTGGTGGTGTGCTTTCTGCAGCCTTTGATTCTGCTCCAGGGTGACCAGGATCTGGCCCATCCCGTCCTGGGTATGGTGTTATGCTCCCAGAACCTCAGATATCACCTCCCGGGCTGCAGCATCCATCCTTTGGCTTCCCCCCTGGGCCACTGATGCCCTCCCACTGGCCCTTGCCCCCTGTGCCTGTGTCCCCTGCACAGGCCTGGCAGTCCCACTTGCACTGGGGCTTTCATCGTCCTGCCTGTTGGTGGGTGGAGACTCTGGCCTCTGTACATGTGAGCCACCAGTCTGTGCCTGGGTGGCACTAGTGTGAGCACCTTTGTCCAGAGCTGATGTTGGTGGCTGGGTGGTAGGGCTGTCAGTGGTATCCTGGGTGAGGCTGCTGGAGGGTGACAGTCCAGGACTGTGTGACGGGCCAGGGTATTCCTCACTTTCCATACATCCCTCTCCAGTCTACTGAGTGGGGCCTCTCTCTCTGTGTGAGGCGCTGGCTCTCCTTTGCCTTTCCGTCTGGGTGTCATGGGTGGCCGTTCCTGTGGGGGGAAATGGACACTTATGTATCATGTACTATTTCGGAAATTGATGCACAGCTCTGCCCCATTTTGTGCTTTGATTCCCCTGTCGTGGCATACACATTCCTTTTGTGTACTAATCTTTGCATTTTGTGTGGGTTTGGAGCTGCATTGTGGGTGCTGTAGTGCCACTGTGAAAGGATTGTGGGGTGTGTATGTGAGTGTTTTATAGTGTTGTGGATGTGTGTCAGGTGTGTGGGTTTTAAAGTTGCCAATATGTGCATTTGTTGTTGTTGGGTCCCATTGCTGGCCGTGGCGGTCCGTACCCCCAATGGTTATTTGGTATCCACTGTTCGCCACACTGATTTGTGCATCATTATTTGGTGGGCAGAGGATTTGTCTGCATGGTGGTGGCAGGATGGGGTGTACTGCCTTTCCGCCGTCGTAGGTTGCAGGATCTTTGGAGGTTTGGATTTTTGGCATCATAATTCAGTGCTGTCCAGTCTTCCACCAATGGCGGTCTTCTGTTCACCGTCACAATGGCGGCCGGCGGTGATTGTTGCCATGTTCATAATGAGGGCCTTAATTATGGCATTTACCTTGATCATAGCCACACACATGTACTTCTCCTTAAAAGCCCAAATAAATGCCCCCTTGTCCCTATTTCCAAGAATAACGGCCTGATTTAGAAGTTTGCGGTAACAGTCCCAGCATTGATTTTTTAACTGAAAAACCATCCGCTGCCATGAGGGCCTGCCCGCTGGATTTAGATGTTGGTGGTCCCATAAGTGTGAACCCTCCACCAAGAGACACTGCATGTGTCAATGGCGCCATAAGTGGCTGATGGCAGGACCCCAGCCACCTTTCTCACCATGCAGATTTAGATGTGCGTTACCACCAAACAAAAAGTGGTTCTCTGTCTCCATATTTGGGTTGATGGATTGGGGGGTATAGGTGGTAAAAACTTACTTTGGCCTCCCAATTCTACTTCCGTTTTTGACTGGACAACACCTTTCATTGTTCCTTCACTGACCCATAGAGTAAACATGACCCCTGACACTGGACTCAAAGGTAGGGATGCTGTATAGCCAGGGTACGTTGAGTGGGCACTGCACCCAAAGTCAGGACCACTGCAGGCATATACATGTCACAATAAATATTTTAAATATATGTGATATGCATATGGCGGTACACAATGGTGTCAGACAAAATGGGGCACATTGGCATTACACGTATTTTGCACAAATACAGAACTCATTATGGTGTCATTATTCATTGCCAAATGAATAATGCCCCCAAAATGACGGTGCAATCACACTTTTCAGAGGTATCCATGTGTGCGTATTGCAAGGAGACCTGTACTGGTAGGGGTGCACTATCTGTTGTGTATGTGAGCCAGCACATGTATCTGTGAAGGTGATGTGTTTGGGTCTGTATGTATGTCACTTGTATGTGGAATTAATGCTGTTGTATATGTTGTTTTTCCGTGTGACACAGTCATGTAAATGTTGCTATTGTGTGGTGGAAGTTGTCCTGATGTGTGTAGGTGTGCCTTTATGGGAGTGTGTCTATGTAGCTAAGTGTGCAGTTGTGTTGGTTGTTGTAGTTGTGTTATGTGTGTGTGCAGTGACAATGGTGTGTGTATGTTGTATCTTGGATGTATGGCAATGTGTGTGTGTGGCATGTATGGGTTGTGCTGTGGTGGAATGGCAATGGATAAATGTAGGAGGCTGGCCTAGTTTGTAGTGGGTGCTGTGGTGGAATGGCAATGGATAAATGTAGGAGGCTGGCCTGGTTTGTAGTGGGTACCTAAGGTACTTACACCTTACACCAGGTCCAGTTATCCCTTATTAGTGAAATGTAGGCAGTGTTCTAGCAGCTTAGGCTGTCTAGAGGTAGCTGTACCAGAGCAGCTTATGCTGAACTAGGAGAACTATTTTCAGTTTGAAGATCAGATCTACCATCAGATACGAGGGGCTTTGATGGGAAGTACCTTCGCACCGAGCCTGGTATTTCTGTATGCTTCATTTTGAACAACTATATATTCTCACCAGTTCCAACCCTTTCACTAACAATATTAGACTGTGATGTTGATATATCAATGAAATTCTGATTTCTTGGCAGGGAGAGTTACAACAGGTTGATTCTTTCACAACTTGGGTCAATAGTTTCGGCCCCTTTTTGAAATTTTCCACAACAATGTCCACCACTCAGATTTCCTTTTTGGATCTACAGATCTCCATCAACCATGGCAAACGTCTCTAAGAAGACTGACCTTAATAGTTTGCTCCTTTGTGAGAGTCAACACCCTAAATCATTAAGGGACAACTTACCTTTCAGCCAATTCTTACGACTACGTTGGAATTGTAGCAATATGTTTACCTTGAAAGACAAGCAGAAGAATTGGCTCAGAAACTCGAATACAGGCATTACCCTCATCAAGTCCTCAACACAGCCCACATACGGGCTCTCAACAATCATAGGAATGGCTTACTGACCTCTGAACCTACGGACACGGACCCCCAATTGACCAGTGTATCTACCTATAGCCCTCTTTCCAACACCATTAAGAAGATCATTAACAAACAGAGGTCTATTTTGGAAAGTGGGGGATACAAGACAACAAAACCCTTATTTGCATTCAAACGTACCAGAAACATTAAAGACACTGTGGTTCATACTCGGTCAGTTATTTTGGAACCTAGATAGAGGGCTCTATGGCAATTTCCACCAGTCCAAGGTCACTATCCATGCAGCAACTGCTCATTATGTCCACTGACTAAAAGTGTAGACTTAATGGATTTGGAACCTATCGGCATGTGGCATCTCACCAAACACACTAATTGCAACACTCGAAATTGCATTTACATGATCACACGCCCTTGTGACCTGCGCTTTATTGGTATGACTACTAGACCAGTCAAGGTTTGCATCAGTAAACATCCCAGTAAGATTAGGTGTGGGTGTTCTGCCACAAATTTAGTACACATGTCATCAATATTAAACACTCTCCCAATGAGCTCTAGTGGATCGTTATGGAGGCATTTGTTGGCCCTAGAATAGACCCACTAATTCTATTAG
The DNA here is from genome assembly GCF_031143425.1 of Pleurodeles waltl. Taxonomy (NCBI): domain Eukaryota; kingdom Metazoa; phylum Chordata; class Amphibia; order Caudata; family Salamandridae; genus Pleurodeles; species Pleurodeles waltl. The sequence goes on from NC_090438.1 coordinate 872,700,987, forward strand.
AAAAGGAGCAACATTGGCTTTTTAAGCTACAAACCCATATTAAGGGCTTAAACGATGATATTCCATGGACCAACTTTTGCCTTAGGAGGTAAAATCATAATCCTGTTACGACTTATTTGTAACCCCCAAAAAAGAAGAAATTGTGTTGTATGGCCAGTAATCTTCACTACCTTGTGTAGATATTGTCTTTCACTTTTTCTCCGCATGTTGACATTTTTGTAGTTGACATTTCTGAAGGGGACATTATGGGCCATATTTATACTTTTTGACGCAAAACTGCGCTAACGCAGTTTTGCGCCAAAAAAATTTGCGCCGGCTAACGCCATTCTGAAGCGCCATGCGGGCTCCGTATTTATTGAATGGCGTTAGCCGACCGGCGCTGCCAGGTGTGCGTGAAAAAAAACGACGTACACCAGGCAGCGCCGGCGTAGGGAAAAATGGCATTTGGGCGTCCCAAAATGGGGCAAGTCAGGCTGAGGCAAAAAAATCGTCTTAACCCGATTTGCGCCATTTTTTTGGGGCGCCCAGACGCCATTAACATGACTCCTGTCTTAGCAAAGACAGGAGTCATGCCCCCTTGCCCAATGGCCATGCCCAGGTGACTTATGTCCCCTGGGCATGGTCATTGGGCATAGTGGCATGTAGGGGGGCACAAATCAGGCCCCCCTATGCCACACAAAAAAAAGAAAAAAAATACTTACCACAACTTACCTTTTCTTCCCTGGGATGGGTCCCTCCATCCTTGGGTGTCCTCCTGGGGTGGGCAAGGGTGGCAGGGGGTGTCCCTGGGGGCAGGGGAGGGCACCACTGGGCTCATTCTGAGCCCACAGGTCCCTTAACACCTGCCCTGACCCAGGCGTTAAAAAGAGGCGCAAATGCGGGGTTTTTTGCCCCGCCCACTCCCGGGCGTGATTTTTGCCCTGGAGTATAAATACCACGCACATGTCTGGGAGTCGTTTTTTAAGACGGGAACGCCTACCTTGCATCTCATTGACGCAAGAAAGGTGTTCACGCCAAAAAATGACGCTAACTCCATGAACTTTGGCGCTAGACGCGTCTAACGCCAAAGTATAAATATGGAGTTAGTTTTGCGTCGAATTTGCGTCGAAAAAAACGACGCAAATTCGGCGCAAACGGAGTATAAATATGCCCCTGTATTTTTCATCCACAATGTCTCTCCGAGGGTTACTTTGGATTTTCAGGCATCAAGGGATAGAAATGATGATAGCTCATGGACCTACTGTTGCCCTAGGAGGCAAAAGAAAAATTTCAAGACTATTAATCGTAGCCCCCTAAACAGAAAAGATTGTTTCAGGGTGGCAAACTGTCTGTGTCTTTTTTTGGCCCCGTTGAGACATTGTTTTTTCGACCTTGTCCTGCACTAGGACTTTTTATGGTGGACATTCCTCTTCTTTAACATATCTCTGAGGTTGAATCTCCCTCATAACGAGTAATGGCTGGCCCTCTTCTCCCCCCCCTTTTTTCATGTTGAATTAACCAGTATTTGTCCCGCAAATCTAGTAAGATTAGCCTGTTTCTTTTTGCACTAATATGTGCTCTCCTTCTTACCTTTTTTCCCCGCGGTTTTAAATTAATAGCTTTTTAGGTTATTTGACGTGTCTCTCGGCATTCCTTTTTTTTCCCTGTTTTGTTTACTTTTCATGTTGCTTAGTCACCAAGTCTTTTTTCGATTTCTATACCCACCACCGAGCCACTTGATGATTCATTTGATTGGGCTGTGGGTGGGATTTTCTTATATTTAACCTGACAGTCGAAGATTTCCTCCACTTTCGGGTGTGTGGCCACGGGTAAGTGCTCCATCGTGGGACCTGTCTGTTTTTACAATTTTTTTTGTTAATATTTATGACGCAGCCGTGCCCGAGATTTAGAGTTTGAATCTTCGGGGTGTATAGGCATTCACCACCTCACTGCGGAGTAATACTGATCACTACATGCTGAATATATTTTCTCTACCATCTCCAGGTAGTTGATGTTGGGTGGGGGTTCATGTAGGGTCTGTGACCATCTTCACATGTATGCCCCCTTTTTGATTCTTACGTTGTTTTGATTACGTATATATCGGCCACCTCTAAGAACACAAATTAGATTGTTCTCTCGCTCCTTAGTTCGGTTTTGTCGGACAGGTGTCCTGACATAATAGCGACATAGTGATCCTCACTTATTTACAGTGATGCGGCCCTGTAGTTCTGTTTTTTAACTTTCTGCTACCTTTTGGTTTTCTTTTGACTGGGCAATAGATAGCAGAGACACACAAATGATATAATTGCTCTTCAAATGGGATTCTTTCATGTGATACTGAGCATTATTTTCAAATTTTGCCCTCTAAAATTATTATTTTTACCAAAGGGGATGGTAGTCCTTTGGCCAGCACTTGACCCATGATGCCCATTCCTTAAATTGAGGAGAGTAAGTGCTACATAATGCATTTAATTGATGTGGTTGTGTGTGGTTCACTTTTTCTAGATGGCGTTATGACAAAATATGTACTATTACGTCTACACCATGTTAGAAAGATATACTCCTCACTTAGCCTTTGGGGTCTGTTTTTTGTTACAGGTTTACGCGGATTGAGGCTTTCTTCTTCTTCTTTGTGTAGCTGTTAATATAAGATTTTGGCCCTCATTCTGACCTTGGCGGGCGGCGGAGGCCGCCCGCCAAAGTCCCGCCGTCAGGTTACCGTTCCGCGGTCGAAAGACCGCGGCGGTAATTCTGACATTCCCGCTGGGCTGGCGGGCGGCCGCCTTCAGGCCGCCCGCCAGCCCAGCGGGAAAGAGGCTTCCACGATGAAGCCGGCTCGGAATCGAGCCGGCGGAGTGAAAGCTGTGCGACGGGTGCAGTTGCACCCATCGCGTATTTCACTGTCTGCGCAGCAGACAGTGAAATACTTGTAGGGGCCCTCTAACGGGGGCCCCGCGACCCCCCCTACCGCCATCCGGTTCCCGGCGGTCGGACCGCCGGGATCTGTATGGCGGTAGGGGGGGTCGGAATCCCCTCGGCGGCGCAGCTAGCTGCGCCGCCTTGGAGGATTCAATGGGGCGGCGGGACACTGGCGGGAGACCGCCAGTGTTGCCGGTCCGACCGCGGCTTTACCGCCGCGGTCGGAATCCCCATTGGAGCACCGCCGGCCTGTCGGCGGTGCTCCCGCGGTCCTCCGCCCTGGCGGTCTTTGACCGCCAGGGTCAGAATGACCGCCTTTGTCTTTTTCTTGCTTAATGTGCATTTTTGTTTTGGTTTTGGAGAAGAACTTAGGTATTTTTGTGGTCCTGATGAACCGCTATTTGATCATTCGGGACAGCTGAGGCATGAAACATGTTGACCTTTTAGTAAGGGTGACAGCCAATGTCCTCTATATCCCATACATTAATGGTCAGAGTTTAGGGACATTATTTTCCTGACACTCCCTGTGTTTTTAATCTTGCCCGAGGACCACCACCCCCAATAAATCTGAGTTTGGGTGGTTCTCAAGTCAATTTTATTTTTTGTTCTCTCTGTTCTACGTAGTAGGTCTGACTTCTGTCCTGCTTACTTTTGTAGCACGCTCATAATAAAAGATCTCCTGCACAGCTCCCTTCGCAGGGCCCGTCGGGCATTTCAGCGCCGGCCCGATGAGGAGCAGAGCCAATGATGAATCATGACATCCAACGGAGGTGTGAGGGATTTAGCTTCTAAATTTAGACGTGCCCTTGTGTAGGAAAGTACCATCTTGCCTGGCATGTAAACCCTATTTTTACATGTAAGTAAGTTTGTTTTTGCCTGTCTCACTGGGATCCTGCTAGCCAGGACCCCAGTGCTCATAGTTTGTGGCCTGAATGTGTGTACCTGTGTAGTGACTAACTGTGTCACTGAGGCTCTGTAAACCAGTGCTCTCTCTGCCTTTAAAATTGTCACTATAGGCTTGTGACCATTTTTGCCAATTCTAATTGGCACACTGGAACACCCTTATAATTCCCTAGTATTTGGTACCTAGGTACCCAGTGTATTGGGGTTCCAGGAGATCCCTATGGGCTGCAGCATTTATTTTGCCACCCATAGGGAGCTCAGACAAATCTTACAGAGGACTGCCACTGCAGCCTGAGTGAAATAACGCACACGTTGTTTCACAGCCATTTTCACTGCACTTAAGTAACTTATAAGTCACCTATAGGTCTAGCCTTCACTTGCTGCAGGCTATGTGCAAAGTTACTAAATGTGAGGGAACCTTTGCACTAGCAAAGTTGAACCTACATAGTTCAGGGCTATTTCCCCAGGCTTTGTGAGTGCAGAGACGCACTACATATAGGTCCATACCTATATGTAGCTTCACAATGGTAACTCCAAATATGGCCATGTAACATGTCTAAGATCATGGAATTGTCCCCCATGCCAAATCTGGTATTGGGGTGCCAATCCCATGCATCCCCGGGGCTCCACTATGGACCCCCAGTACTGCCAAACTAGCTCTCTGGGGATTTCTCTGCAGCTACCGATGCTGCCACCCCAAAGACAGGGTTCTGCCCTCCTGGGGTCTGGGCAGCCCATTCCCAGGAAGGCAGAACAAAGAATTTCCTCTAAGAGAGGGTGTTACACCCTCTCCCTTTGGAAATAGGTGTTAAAGGCTGGGGAGAGGTAGCTTCTCCCTGCCTCTGGAAATGCTTTGAAGGGCACAGATGGTGCCCTCCTTGCATAAGCCAGTCTACACTGGTTCAGAGAACCCCCAGTCCCTGCTCTGGCGCGAAACTGGACAAAGAAAAGGGGAGTGACCACTCCCCTGTCCATCACCACCCCAGTGGTGGTGCCCAGAGCTCCTCCAGTGTGTCCCAGACCTCTGCCATCTTTGATCCAGAGGCATGAGTGCACTCGGGAGGCCTCTGAGTGGCCAGTGCCAGCAGGTGACATCAGAGAACCCTCCTGATAGGTGCTTACCTGACTAGGTGGCCAATCCTCCTCTGAGGGCTATTTAGGGTCTCTCCAGTGGGCTTTTCCTCAGATAAGGACTTGCAAGAATTCACCAGAGTTCCTCTGCACCTCTCTCTTCGACTTCTGCCAAGGACCAACCGCTGACTGCTCCAGGATGCCTGCAAAACTGCAACAAAGTAGCAAGAAGACTACCAGAAACATTGTAGCACCTAATCCTGGCGGCTTTCTCGACTGTTTCCTGGTTGTGCATGCTTTGGGAGATACCTGCCTTCATCTTGCACTGGAGGCCATGAAGAAATCTCCTGTGGGTCGACGGAATTGTCCCCCTGCTTCAGCAGGCACCAAACTTCACTGGTACTCTGGGACCTGTCTCACACTGACGAGTGTGGCCCATGGAACACACTTGGTGGACCCAAGTGACCCAGACTGTCCAGTGGTCCAACTGTCCAAATTTGGAGGAGGTAAGTCCTTGCCTCCCCTCTCTAGACAGCAATCCTGTGAACCGCATTACCTGCACCTGCTAGGGCTTCTGTGCACATTTCCATGAAATATTTCATGCACAGCCACGCCTAGGTCCCCAGCACTCTGGGGGTCATTCTGACCTCGGCGGTAAAAGGCACGTACCGCCGGTCAGAAGACCGCCATAACACCGCCGTGGTTGCGGTTAACCGCCACGGTCATTCTGACCCACAACAGGCAAACCGCCAAAATCCCGACATCCTCAAAAGTCTGCCACACCAACGGCCAGCGAAAAACTGCCGATGACCAAACCTCCACTGTCACGCCAACAGAAATACACCCATTCCATTCCGACATACGAATCCACGCGGCGGTCTTTCAACCGCGATATTCCATTGGCGGTACACACCGCCGCGGTCGGATAACACACACACTTACAAAACACTGCCACATTGGACATTTTGGAATACACCCACCTGATACACATACAAACACCACTCCCACACACCCAACACAATATAAAACACACACCCACATCACCCACAAACCCCTACGACCACCATTTATTGACTAAGGCCAGAGAGAGACACCACCAGCTAGCACACAGCATACACAGGCACATAATACCATCACTCACACAACATCCACACACTAAACACCACACACCAGCACACTCACCACACTCATCACCACAAACACCACCCCACACCTCATCCACACCACCCCATGGCACCCCAAAGACACCCCAGGTTCTCAGACGCCGAACTCAGGGTCATGGTGGAGGAAATAGTTCGGGTAGAGCCCCAGCTCTTCGGGACACAGGTGCAGAACACCACCATTGCCAGGAAGATGGAGCTATGGCAAAGGATATTGGACAGGGTCAACGCTGTGGGACAGCATCCACGAAATCGGGACGACATCAGGAAGCGGTGGAACGACCTACGGGGGAAGGTGCGTTCCATGGTATCCAGACACAACATCGTGGTGCAGAAGACTGGCGGCGGACCCCCAGCTACTCCCCCAGAATTTACAATATGGGAGGAACAGGTCTTGCCGATCCTGCATCCTGAGGGCCTCGCAGGAGTAGGCAGCGGAATGGACTCTGGTAAGTCTAATCTCAACTACTTCATCCCCCCCACCCACAGGCATGCCAAATCATACCCCCACCCTCCCCCCCACCCCCATCACACATCCTCCTTGCTAATGTCTCACCATCACAACCCACCCATCCCAACACCAAGCCCTGCATGCGACCACAAACCATGGACACCCATCATCTAAGCATGCCCACTGCACATACCCATTCCCCCCACCCCAAACCACCATCAAAACGGCACCCACAAGGGAATGCCAGCACTGGGGTACACGGGCACCGACCCATTGTACGCCATTTGCACACACAGAAGCAATAACCATACTCTTATACCCCTGCAGGACCTGAACGCCACGACACCGCCCAGGAGGGTCCTGAAATGTCCATTCCACCCCCAGAAGAGGCCCACAGTGATGACAGCAGCTCTGTCTCCCTGGACCCAGATGACCAGCCTGGCCCATCGGGGACCTCGGGACAGTCGGTTCCCCTCAGACAGCCACAGGCCACAGCAGACCTACCCCCGTCTGGGAACACCAGCACAGCACCCACCCAGCGGGCCCATGCCTCTGTCACCAGGACACGTCAATCAGCGGTGTGTCCACCACTACAGGGCACCCAGGTTAACCCCCCACCCCAACAACAACAGGGACCTGGGGGTAGTTGTAGTGGGCACTCAGTCCAGGGGACAGAGGCCCAGGGAAAAAGGGGAACTGGGAGGGCTGCTGTGCGACAGGGGGGGACAGGCCCAGGGAACCCACTCTCCACGAGGCCCTATCCTCCATCATGGGAGCATACCACCACTCCCAGGAGACGATGGCGACGGTCCTGGCCAGGTTCCAGGAGATCCAGGTACTGCAGGAGGAACAGTTTATGGGGTTCAGGGAAGAACTCAGAAACATAAGTTCCGCAATGGGCACCATCGTTGTGGCTCTCAATCAGATAGTCAGCACATTGCGGGAACATGTGGCACCACAAAGGGCCCCTGTCACTAGCATGGACCAAGAAAAGGCTACCACCTCCGCCGGCGCTAGTGCACAGGAGGCCCCGACACAAGAACAACAGGCCACCAGAACCCCACCCCCTGCAGAAGGAGAACCACCCCGCAAGCGGGGCCTGAGATCTAGGAAGAAGACAGAGTAAGACACCAAGACCCCCGCCAGGAAAGGATACCCCCTGATTGTCATCCCACTGTCCCACATTGTCACACTGTCCAACCTTAAACTGCCCCTGCTCTACCTTCCACAGGCATATGGACAATGCACCTGTGAGACTGAAAATCTGGACTCTGCCATGGACATTCCTCCACCATCACTCATCACCGAATTGCAACCATTACCCACAATTGAGCACTTTAATAAACACACTTATTGCACAAAAATAATCTGGAGTCTGCCTGTATTTTTGAACAAATGTATTACACAGAACTGTGCAAAAATGTCCAGTTACATTGTGATGACAACATACCACTGTCACACAGCTGTAGTCCATGGGGAAACAAAGCAGAGGTCACGGAGTGGGGCCCACATTTCTGAAATTGGAAGGGAAAGACACAACTCAGTGAACATACACTGGGTGGAAACTCAGACAGTAGAGAGGCAGGAGACTTTAAGTAAATGTAAATTCCGGTGTTGATTCTTACCTGTATGTTATTGAAAATACTGCTGTATTACTCTGTCCCTGTTGTCTGCGTCGTCCTCTTCGTCTTCCTCCTCTTCACTCTCCGCAGGCTCCACAGCTGCCACAACACCAACATCTGGACCATCCTCCTGCAGGAAAGGCACCTGGCGGCGCAAAGCCAGGTTGTGAAGCATACAGCAGGCCACGATGATATGGCACACCTTCTTTAGTGAGTACATTAGGGATCCACCTGTCATATGGAGGCACCTAAACCTGGCCTTCAGGAGGCCGAACGTCTGCTCGATCACCCTCCTAGTACGCCCATGGGCCTCATTGTACCGTTCCTCTGCCCTTGTCCTGGGATTCCTCACTGGGGTCAGTAGCCAGGACAGGTTAGGGTAACCAGAGTCACCAATTAGCCACACACGGTGTCTCTGAAGTAGTTCCATCAGGTAAGGGATGCTGCTATTTCGCATGATGTACGCGTCATGCACTGACCCAGGGAACTTGGCATTTACATGGGAGATGTACTGGTCAGCCAAACAGACCACCTGGACATTCATGGAATGATAACTTTTTCTTTTCCTGTACACCTGTTCACTCGTGCTGGGGGGGACCAAAGCAACATGTGTCCCATCAATGGCACCAATGATGTTGGGAATATGTCCAAACGCATAGAAATCACCCTTCACCGTATCCAAATCGCCCACTTCAGGGAAAACAATGTAGCTCCGCATGTATTTCAACAGGGCAGACAACACTCTGGACAACACCTTGGAAAACATAGCCCACAAATGGCCACTGTAGTTTGGAATGGCCCACTTGCCAAGAAATGGAGTACTGACAGAACCTGCACTAGAGGGGGAATCCCTGTGGGTTGGCAGATGGGTGACATCAGGTCTGGCTCCAGTTGGGCACACAGTTCCTGTATAGTGGCTCTGTCAAGCCTGTATGTCAGTATGACATGTCTTTCTTCCATTGTCGACAGGTCCACCAGCGGTCTGTACACGGGAAGATTCCTCCATCTCCTCGCAAGTCCCAGCGGACAGTGCCTAGGAAGGACAACATGGAGCACAGAGTCAATCAACCCACAGGTACGTTCCCACAGCTTGCACAGTACACGATTCTCAATGCATTGAATGGCTTGTATGAGTGTTGATGCAAGGCCTAGGTATGTGTGACGCAGTAGATTTTAAGCCATGTGGGCCCTTGAAATGGCGGCTGCCTGACCTGTGAAGTGCGACAGTGGGATGTGAGGTCAATGCGCTGGCGTGGCACACCGTGGCGGGAGGCGGTCGAAGACCGCGGCGCAAAGCTGCATTGGTTAACATTGAACCCTATGGGTCTCAGGAGCCAATGACGATGTGCACCGGCGGTCGCGGTACGCACCGCCGCGGGCGTGACCGCCATTTTCTATCTGCTTAATCACTCGATACCTGATCATCCACAGGAGAGGACCTATACTGCAAGTGCTGCTCTGACCTCGGTCTGGAAGAGACAATGGCTGCTGCGACTGGGGAAAGGGCCCCTGCCTTCACTTCTGAAGAATTGGAGAAACTCGTGGATGGGTTCCTCCCCCAGTATGCGCTACTCTACGGTCCTCCAGACCAACAGGTAAGTACACTGGGACCATGCTTTGTGGCCAATACCTGGGTTGAGTGGGGTGAATGAACGATGGTGGGGAGGGGAGCGAATGAGGCATGCATCAAACGACAGATGAGAGCATGTGCCACATGGCAAGGGTGGGGATGGGGGGCCACTCACATCGAGCATACAGAAAATGATTGTTTATTTTTCTCCCCCTGTACATGTCACATAGGTCAGCGCCCATCAGAAAATCGACATTTGGAGTGCCATTGCCAAGGACGTCTGGACCCTGGGGGTCCACAACAGACGGGGCACCCACTGCCGCAAGAGGTGGGAGGACATCCGCCGCGGGAGCAGGAAGACCGCAGAGGCTCTGCTGGGGATGGCTTCACAACGTAGGAGGGGTGGCACTTGTCAATTGACCCCCCTGATGTCCCGGATCCTGGCGGTGGCCTACCCCGATTTGGATGGGCGCGTGAGGACATCACAGCAGACACAAGGGGGTGAGTACAAATACATTCTGCTGACTTTGCGCGCATGTGGAGGTGTCTGGGTGGGGGAGGAGGACTGTGGCTAACCCTAGGCCAGGGCGATTTCCGTAGGCTAGGCCCCTCCGTTAGGCATGGCCCTGTGCCCCCGCCCCCCACCTCTGTAGGTTGCCTAGTACAGCTAATCATGGCCCTGTGTCACCTATGTGTGGATTTGTCGTCCATAGGCTTGTAGGCCATGTCCCACGGATTGAGTAGTGTACCCCAAGTGCGCGGCGTAGTGCAGGGGGCTTCTGTGTCTGTCCTCTCCGCCAACTGTGTCGCCAATGCATGCACTCAACATGTCTTTATTTCTCCCCCCCCCTTTTTTTGGTGGTCTTCCTGTTCATGTGTGCATTAGCATCATCAGGCGGAGGAGAAGTGGCATCGGAGCACAAGGGAGCTGCATCTCACATGGCCATGGAGGGCCATGCAACCGACTCGGAGTTCACCAGTGAGACGGAGGGCGAGGGGAGCTCCACAGCGGGGACACGTGGTGACACCAGCGACACAGACACGTCCTCGGAAGGGAGCTCCCTTGTGGTGGCGGCAACATCCGCCACCCAGCGCACCAGCTCCGCCCTCCCAGCAGCCCCTCAGCCTTCGCCCCGTGCCCGCTCACCCAGGAAGGTGGGCATCTCCTTCGCCCCAGGCACCTCAGGCCCTGCCCCAGTTACCCCTGCTGCCCTCAGTGAGGAGGTCATTGACCTCCTGAGGACGCTCATTGTTGGGCAGTCTACCCTTTTGAATGCCATCCAGGGTGTAGAAAGGGAGGTGCACTGGAGTAATGCATACCTGGAGGGCATTTATTCGGGTCAGGCTGCCCATCAGCGATCGTTCAACGCTCTGGCCTCAGCACTGACGGCAGCCATTGTCCCTGTCTCCTGCCTCCCTCCTCCAACTTCCTCAACCCAGTCCCACTCCCCTGTAGCTCTCCCAGACACACCTACAGACCTGCCTGCACACACCTCAACACCCAAGGGAAGCTCATCCAGACATAAGCACCACACATCACACAAGCATTCACCCAAGCAATAGCCACATGCAGACATGCCAACAGCCACTGCCTCCTCTGTGTCCCCCTCCTCCTCGTCTCCCTCCTCCCTCCTTGTGACATCTCCACTCATACTTGCATGCACAACATCATCAGCCACTACGTCCATCACCAGCACACCCACCAGAACACTCCGCACACGTGCAGTCACCACCCCCACTACCATTTACACGTCTCCTGTGTCCTCTCCCAGTGTGTCTGTCACCCCCTCTTCCAAACCACACAAACGCAGGCAGCCACCCACCCAACAGCCATCCACCTCACGAAAGACAGGACACCAGACTTGACTCACCTACAACCACATCCTCTTCCTCCACTCCCATACCCACTACACCTACTCTTCCCACTGCTCCAAAAAAGTTTTTCCTGTCCAAAATTAACCTCTTTCCATCACCTGACCCACCCCCTCCATTTCATAAGACTCCAATCAGCACCTCAGCCACCACAAAACCTGGACCTACAAGGACAATAGTCCAAGGATTATGGAGTCCACCACCTTCAAGGCCAGCTACTTCGGCTAGCAGTAAAGATACAGCCAGCCTACCCCCTGGAAAGAAAGCCAAGAAAGCCAGTGCCCGGCGCGAGAGGCCAGAGACAGCAGGATCCAAGGGCACTACCCTGGCACCGTCAGGAAGTGGGGTGCAACCTGGCACACTGACAAAGGGAGGAAAGGGCCACAGAGGAGCAGGGAAGGGTGGCAAGGGCAGCACGCCCGACAAGTCCGGCAGCAGGCGAGCTGCCCAGGAGGGCCCCACCAGCCCCATTCCAGGGGTGAAGGAGGACACCCACGGGCCCGGGACGGCAGCACAGGAGGGCCCGCAAGCGAGAAGACAGATGTGCACGAAGGGCACGGCAGCCACATGTCGGGTGGCGAGTGAGATCCATGTCATGGCTGGATCTGGTGCCCTGGAGACACATGTGAAGCACCGCTGAACAGGGCCCTTCAAGTCAAGTACCGCTGAACAGGGCACCGCCGTCTCAAGAACCGCTGAACAGGGCCCTTCAAGTCAAGCACCGCTGAACAGGGCACCGCCGTCTCAAGAACCGCTGAACAGGGCCCTTCAAGTCAAGCACCGCTCCGCTGGGCCCTTCAAGTCAAGCACCGCTCTGCTGGGCCCTTCAAGTCAAGCACCGCTCCGCTGGGCACCGCCGTCTCTGCACCGCTCCTCTTGGCCCTTCAAGTCAAGCACCGCTCCGCTGGGCACCGCCGTCTCTGAACCGCTTCGCTGGGCCCTTCAAGTCAAGCACCGCTGGACAGGGCACCGCAGTCTCATGCACCGCTGGCCCATTGGCAGAAGGGGCAGGGCCTGATCTATGTCGGGCAGGGCTGCACGAAGCACTCTGGGCACCATGCCTTCCAGAACCAGTGGAGTCTGTAATCCACTTGATTGACTGTGGCTTTGCACTCCCCAGGATGGCACAGTGGGCAATCCACCCACTGTAGAGACTTGTGAGACTGTGGCTTTGCACTCCCCAGAATGGCACAGTGGGCAATCCACCCACTGTAGAGACTTGTGAGACGGTGGCTTTGCACTCTCCCGGATGGCACAGTGGGCAATCCACCCACTGTAGAGACTTGTGAGACTGTGGCTTTGCACTCCCCAGGATGGCACAGTGGGCAATCCACCCACTGTAGTGACTTGTGAGACTGTGACTTTGCACTCCCCAGGATTTAACAGTGGGCATGGAGGACCCTCGTGGATCTGGCGTCGTGGACTCATCTGGCTGAGGTGCCCCCCTTCCCTTCCCCCTGAGGTGCCTGTAGTTTTGCTATCTGATGCCCCTGCAGTGTTCTCTCCAATGGATTCGGGTATCGTGTGTGGGCTTTGCCCATGTGTTTAGGCCCATTGGCCCACGAACAATGGCTGATACCCAATTTGGACATGACAATTTACATTTGTATATATAGTCATAGATGTTGGATATATTTTTTTACTTAGCCGTTCAATATACTTCAAAATTCATGATCATTTTATTTTGTCTTTGCATTCTACCGGGGGGTTTGGGGGGTGTCACTCTGAGTTGTTGCTCTGCATTGATGTGTATGTAGTTGTGGGTGAGGGTGGGTGTGTCGCGTATGTGTGTGCCCGTAATTTATTGACTCCCCCCTCCCCTGTGTCGTAGGTGCAGTACTCACCGGTGTCTTCTGCGCCGGCGTTCGTGCTCCTGGTAGAGGAGCAGGAAGACAATAGCTGGTAGGATGTGTAGTATGGGTTCCATGCTGTCCAGATTCCTCGTGGAGTGTGTAGAGGTGAGCGTTTTCAGTTCGTAATGTCTGTTTCCGCCGTGTTTTGATCGGCGGGGCTACCGCCCCGGAAAAGGTGGCGGATTGGTGGGTTGTGATAGGGTGGGCGGTACATTGGCTCCCGCCTGTCTGTTGCCGGTGACCGCCGCGCTGTTTGTTTGTCCCGCTGTGGCGGCCGGAGTGTTAAAGTGACGGTCTCTGTTGGTGGTTTCCGCCAGGGTCAGAATTCCATTTTTTTTACCGCCTGCCTGTTGGCGGGTTGGCCGCCGCTTTAACACCGACCGCCAGGGTTGGAATGACCCCCTCTGTCCTGCATTGCCCAACTCCCTGAGTTGATCTCCGGCTTCGTGGGACCATCTTTTGCAGTGTTGAGACTACCGCCCTGTTCAGACTTCATGAACCCAAGTTCCAGAACTTCTGCAGGTGCTACCTTCTTGGGCATAGGCTCTCTGCATTGCTGAGGGCCCCCCCATCTCCTCTCACAAGTTGCGACATCCTGGTCCTTCCTGGGCCCGGGCAGTACTCTTTTTCTTCAACTGCGACTCTTGCAGCTAGCAAGGCTTCTTTGTGATCTTTTGCCAAAAAACAGTTCTGCATCCTCCAGCACTCAGTGGACATCTTCTGAGTGAAGGACAAGTTCCTAGCACCTTTCGTTGTTGCAGGATCTTTAGCTTCTTCCATCGGGAGGCAGCCATTTTGCAATTCTATCCGGGGTTTAGTGGGCTCCTGCCCCCCCTGGACACTTTAACGACTCTTGGACTTGGTCCCCTTCTTTTGCAGGTCCTCAAGTCCTGGAATCTGCCTTCAGTGCTTTGCACTGACGCCCAGACGCCATTGACCAATATGTAGTGCACGATTGTAATGGTGCCCTGCACTCACAAAGTCCGGGGAAATGGCCCAGAACTATGTGGAGGCACTTTTGCTAGTGCAAGGGTGCCCTCACACTTAGTAACTTTGCTCCTAACCTTCAGCAAGTGAAGGTTAGACATTTAGGTGACTTATAAGGTACTTAAGTGCAGTGAAAATGGCTGTGAAATAACATGTGCGTTATTTCACACAGGCTGCAATGGCAGTCCTGTGTAAGGGTTTGTCTGAGCTCCCTATGGGTGGCAAAAGAAACGCTGTAGCCCATATGGATCTCCTGGAACCCGAAAGCCCTGGCTACCTAGGTACCATATACTAGGGACCTATAAGGGGGGTCTAGTATACCAATTGAAATTGGTGAAGGAAGTCACTGGCCTACAGTGACAAATTTAAAAGCAAAGAGAGCATAAGCACTGAGGTTCTGGTTAGCAGAGCCTCAGTGACACATTTAGGAACTACATAGGCATACAAATTAGGCCATAAATTATGAACAATGGGGTCCTGACCTGCAGGATCCCAGTGAGACAGGAAAAAACATACTGACATACATGTCAAAAATGGGGGTAACATGCCAAGGAAGATGGTATTTTCCTACACAACCCCCCAAATGAGGGACAATAAGGCTAACCTTGCCCAGATGAGTCTTCATTGTCTAAGTCATGGGTACTCGCAAACATTTTCCCAGGGGCCAAAACGTTTGGTCTGTCACGTGCCTGGGGGCCACATTGAGGCCAGGGCTGTGGCAGTCAAGTGGGGTGGCTCGGGGGATTGGTGGCAAGGTAGCTGTAGGAGAAGCAAATGATATACATCTAGTGGCTGAAATAAACAATGAAAAACCAGAAAACCTGGAAGGAATCCCAGCTTGCTCACTTTTCCAAATTGTGTGATCCTAGGCAATTGTTTAGTCTCACTTCACTCCTTTTTCTGCATTATCACATTTAAGATGACCTCGAAATACATGATTCATGGTGTGCGCTGCACAAAACCTGCCTCTATGTTTGGTTTAATAAACTATACTGTTGTTGATGTATGATAGGAACCCAGGCCACCAATAAAGTGCACATACCAAGTGACTGGCCTCTTCAATTTACTATTGGTTGTGTTCTCAGGATAAGGGAAATAATTAATGTTTCAAAATTCATGTTTCCAAATGTATGTTTGAAAACTATCACTTTTAAAGGAATACATCTCAGTGCACTGATAAAAGAAATTGTACTAAGGCAAAAGGATTCTGCATGTTAACTAAGTGTTTTACACTTGTGCTGCAAGATGTCTTTAAAAATGAAGGTGTTTCTAAAGTTAAGTGCAGGTGTCCCTAGTTACTTCCTTTCTTTAATACCAATTAAGTTTGAAATAAATGATTATGTGTGTATTTAATATTTTTATTGTTAGTGCAGAGTCGAGCAAACAGCTGCCAGTGCTCCTGTTGCCCAAGGGGCCACATGTAAAGGTCAGATGGGCCACATGAGGCCCGCGGGCCGTACTTTGAGTATCCATGGTCTAAGTGGAAATATCTGGAGAGTCCATCTGCATTGGAGTGGGTACTCCCAGGACTATGTTCCACTGTATAGTCCATCCCCTGTAGGGAAATGAACCACCTCAACAATTTACGGTTTTCACCTTTCATTTGTTTAAGCCATATTAGAGGTTTGTGGTCTGTCTGAACAATAAAGTAAGTCCCAAACAAGTAGGGTCTCAGCTTTTTCAGTGCCCAGACCACAGAAAAGGCCTCCCTCTCTAAGGCAGACCATTGCTTTTCTCTAGGGGTCAGCCTTCTGCTAATAAAAGCAACATGTTGATCCTGGCCCTCTGAGTTAATTTGTGATAGTACAGCCCCGACCCCTAATTCAGAAGCATCTGTTTGGACAATGAATTTTTTAGAGTTGTTTGGGCTCTTTAAAACAGGTGCAGAGCACACTGCCTGCTTAAGCACCTCAAAAGCTTTCTGACAGCTAGCTGTCCACAATAACCTTTTAGGCATTTTCTTACTGGTGAGGTCATTAAGAGGTGCTGCAATGTAGCCATAGTTCTTAAAGAACCTCCTGTAATATCCAGTGAGACCTAAGAAGGCTCTGACCTGGGTCTGAGTAGTAGGGGAGCCCTGTCCATAATGGTCTGAATCTTCCCCTGAAGAGGTGCAATCTGCTCCCCATCTACCAGGTGGCCCAGATAAACCACTTTCTCCTGCCCTATATGGCACTTTGAAGGCCTTGATAGGCCTCCAAAACTTTCCGGAGGTGGACCAGGTGATCATTCCTGGTGGACCTAAAGACAGCAATATCGTCCAAATATGCAGCACTAAAAGCTTCCAAACCATGGAGGACTCTATTCTCCAGCCTCTGAAAAGTGGCAGATGCATTTTTCAAACCAGAGGGCATCACTGTGAAGTGATAATGCCCTCCTATGGTAGAAAATGCTATTTTTGCTTTAGCATCTTCTGACATTTTGATCTGCCAATACCCTGCAGTCAAGTAAAAAGTGCTTAGATACTTGGCAGATGCCAGTGTATCTATTAGCTCATCATCCCTGAGTATAGGGTGAGCATCTGTTTTGGTTACTGTATTGAGACCACTATAGTCCAAACAAAATCACATTTCTCTCTTTTCTTCTTTGTTTTGAGGTTTGAGGACAAGCACCACTGGGCTAGCCCAGTAGCTATCAGAAGGCTCAATAACTCCAAGACCTAACATTTTTTGAACTTCAGCTTTTATGCAATCTCTGACATGGCCAGGTTGCCTGTAAATTTTACTTTTGACAGGTAGACTGTCCCCTGTGTCAATTGTATGTCCACACCAACTAGTTGTACCAGGTGTGAGTGAAAAGAGATCAGAAAACTGATCAAGGAGAATTTTACAGTCATCATTCTGCTCCGCAGTAAAGCAGTCTGCCAGAACCACTCCTTCCACTAAACCATCTGTTTCAGTGGTGGAGAAGAGACCAGGGAGAGAGTCACTCTCTTCATCCTGTCCCTCATCTGTAGCCATGAGCAGGGTTAAGTCAGCCCTGTCATAGTAAGGCTTTAGGTAATTGACATGAAGCACCCTAAGGGGGCTTCTGGCAGTGCCCAGGTCTACCAAGTAGGTGAACTCACCTTTTTTCTCTACAATTAGATGAGGTCCACTCCATTTGTCCTGGAGTGCTCTTGGGGCCACAGGCTCCAATACTCACACCTTCTGTCCTGGATGGTACTCTGTCAGGACATCCTTCTGGTCAAACCATTGCTTTTGGAGCTCTTGGCTGGCCTGAAGGTTTTTGCTGGCCTTTTTCATGTACTCGGCCATTCTAAGTCTCAGGCCAAGTACATAGTCCACTATGTCCTGTTTTGGAGCTTTTAAAGGTTGCTCCCAACCCTCCTTAACAAGAGCATGGTGACCCCTAAAAGGGTGACCAAAGAGGAGTTCAAATGGGCTATAGCCCACTCATTTGTGGGGTAGCTCCCAATAGGCGTAAAGGAGGCAGGGTATTAGGACATCACATCTCCTTTTGAGTTTTTCAGAGAGTCCCATAATCATACCTTTAGAGTTTACTAAACATCTCAACCAGGCAATTAGTCTGTGGATGATAAGGGGTGGTGAACTTGTTGGTAACACCACACTCCTTCCACATTGCTTTTAGGTATGCAGACATGAAGTTACTACCTCTGTCTGACACCACTTCCTCAGGGAAGCCCACCTTGGAAAAGATTCCTAGGAGGGTGTTTGCCATTGCAGGAGCTGTAGTGGTCATTAAGGGGATAGCTTCTTGGTACCTTGTGGTATGGTCCACCACCACAAGGATAAACCAATTGCCAGAAGCTGTTGGAGGGTTAAGAGGGCCAACAATATCAAACCCTACCCTTTCAAAGGGTACCTCAACCACTGGTAGTGGCATCAAAGGGACATGTGGGGTGCCACAGTCTTGCCACTGGCTTGGCAGGTGACACAGGAGCAACAAAACTCCTTTGTGTCTTCTGACATATAGGGCCACTGAAAATGTGGAACTAGTCCCATGTTTTACTCTGACCTACATGCCCAGCTAATGGGATGTCATGAGCCAGAGTTGGGAGGAATTCCCTATGCTGAAGGCGGATGAACAGTCTCTTGGTGGCACCAGGTTTATGGTCCCTTGCTTAAGTATAAAGGAGATTATTCTCCCAGTAAACTCTGTGTGTGTCAGTGACATTACCATTTTGCTGTTTGACAGCTTGCTGTCTGAGGCCCTCCAATGTGGGACAGGTTTGCTGTGCCACACTCAGCTCTTCCCTGGCAGGCCCCCCTGCACCCAAAAGCTCAGCTGTATCAGCTTCCAGCTCCTCTGGTGTAGGTTCTGCACAGGGAGAGAATTCTTCTTCTTCAAAAGGGAAATCATCTGTGGAGGGAGGGATAGTGGACAAGGGTTTGCCCTTCCTACCCATAGTTTTTGGGAGCACTTGGTCCATTGTTCCAGGATCCAAGTTTCCCTGTCCTCTTTGTTTCTTGGCCTGGGCCCTGGTAAGAACAAATATGTGCCCTGAAATGCCCAGCATTGCTGCATGGGCCTCCAACTCCACTTCAGCCCAAATTGAAGCCTCCAAATTATTGCCTAGCAGACATTCTACAGGTAAATCAGTGGCTACCACAACTTTCTTTGGACCAGTAACAACCCCCACAGTTGTGATTCACAACAGCCATGGGGTGGCACACAGTGTTGCTATGGGCGTCTGTCACTTGGTACTGGTGACCAAGTAGGTGTTGCTTGGGGGCAACCAGTTTGTCCATCACCATGGTGACACTGGCACCTGTGTCCCTGTAGGCCTCAACCTGAACACCATTAATCAGGGGTAGCTGCTTATACTTATCCATATTAAGGGGACAAGCAACTAAAGTGGTTAGGTCAATGCCACCATCAGAGACTAAAACAGCCTCAGTGATCTCCCTAACTAGAACCAACCCCAACTACATTACCAATGGTGAGCCCAGCTACACCCTTTGACTGGCTATTAGCATTGTTTTCTCACCCCCACTGCTATTACTAGGGGCGCTAGTGGTTGCATTTGGGATTGTGGTGGTGGGAGGTTTGGTGTTTCTTTTTGGACAATGAGGATCAGTTGCCCAATGGCCTTTGGCTTTACACCTATAACACCAAGGTTTCTTATCTTTGTGAGAAGAGGATTTGGACCCACCACCCCAGATGAGTTTTGTGGGCCTGATGAAGACTCTGATGATTATTTATCTTTGTCCCTACCCTTGTCTTGTGACTTACCATCCTTCTTCTTGCCATCCTTGTCACCCCCTGTATGAGCTTTTCCGCTCACCCTTGTTCTGACCCATTTGCCTGCCTTCTTTCCCAATTCTTGGGGAGATATCAGTTCTGAGTCCACAATATAGTGATATAACAAGTCAGACACACAATTATTCAAGATATCCTCTCTAAGAATCAAGTTATATAGGCATTCATAATCAGTCACCTTACTGCCATGTAACCAACCTTCTAGGGCCTTTATAGAACAGTCCAGAAGGTCTGACCAGTCCTGTGATGATTCCTTTCTGGTCTATCAGAACTTAAGTCTGTACTGTTCAGTTGTTAAGCACATACAATCTAAGAGTGCATTTTTAAGAACCTGGTAATTATCTGCTTCATCCTCTCTGACCATAAGAAGTCTGTCTCTACTTTTGCCAGAGAAGGATAACCAAAGGATAACAGACCACTGTACACAAGGGTCCCTATGAACTTTACAGGTCTCTCAAGTGCAGCAAACCACTTGTTGATGTCATCACCATCCTTGTAAGGAGGGACAGCTTTATACAGATTCTGGAATCAAATGAAGGTTCCCCAACATTTGTATTTCTAAAACTGCTGCTGCCACCATGGCAAACTAATCCCAAACCATTCCTCTCTTTCTCCACAGCCAGGGATTACCTTTTTAAGGCCAACTGCTGCTGCATTAGCTTTAGTCTGGCCTCCTATAACCTCAGCTTTCTGAGTTCCATATCTAGGGACTGGTCCTCAGGGTAAGGATGATGTGAAGCCTCTGAAACAGGGGTAACATGAGAGTTTGCAGAGGCAGACCTATCTCTAACAGGGGCTACTCTAGTGACCTGTCCTCTAAGGGTGAAGGGAGCCCTACTTGTGCGTGAACCCTTCCCCCTACTAGTTATACTAGGGGCTTATTAACAGATAGGTCTGTGGAAGGACCTTCCCCAGGATTGCCATCTTGCTCCTCTGAGATTTCCTGGTTGGAGTTATCCTCTACCTCTTCCCCTGTCTGATCTGGACCAGTGCTGAGTCCCTGGTCATCTTGGAGGAGAAGATTTAAGAGGAACTCCTTATT
This sequence comes from Pleurodeles waltl, assembly GCF_031143425.1. NCBI lineage: Eukaryota > Metazoa > Chordata > Amphibia > Caudata > Salamandridae > Pleurodeles > Pleurodeles waltl. The sequence goes on from NC_090438.1 coordinate 872,721,639, forward strand.
GGGGTTCTTCCCAATCCCTCAACTTATTTCAATACAGAGACCCCTCAAACCTTTAAAGTTAAGATTTTCATAAATAGTCTTGACAACTCTACGGGTAGCTTCTACAGAATACATATTGAAAGAAAAAAGTTTAGGAAGTTTAGGAAAGTGAGAACCCACAGGAGAGACCCTAAATAGCCCTGAGATGGGAATTGGCTACCTTATCAGTTATGGACCTATCAGGAGGGGTCTCTGACGTCACCTGTTGGCACTGGCCACTTGGAGCCCTCCAGAGTGCCCCCACACCTTGCACAGCAAGATGGCTGAAGTCTCGGACACAGTGGAGGAGCTCTGGGCACCACCCCTAGGGTGGTGATGGACAGGGGAGTGGTCACTCCCTTTTCCCTTGTCCAGTTTCATACCAGAGCTGGGAAGAAGGGGTCCCTGAACCAGTGTAGACTGGTTTATGCAAGGAGGGCACCATCTGTGCCCTTCAAAGCATTTCCAGAAGCTGGGGGAGGCTACCCCTCCCCAGCCTGTAACACCTATTTCCAAAGGGAGAGCGCATAACACCCTGCTCTCAGAGGAGATGCGTTGTTCTGCCTTCCTGGGACTGGGATGCCCAGACCCCAGGAGGGCAGAACCCTATTTGTGAGGTGTGAGGTGGCAGCAGCTGCAGTGCAAGCCTCAGAGAGCTGGTTTGGCAGTACTGCGGGTCCATGGTGGAGCCCCAAGGATGCATGGAATTGGTTCCCCAATACCATATTTGGAATGGGGGGAAAGTTCCATGATCTTAGACATTTCACATGGCCATACTCAGAGTTACCATTGTGAAGCTACATATAGGTATTGACCTATATGTAGTGCACATATGTATTGGCATCCCCGCACTCACAAAGTCTGGGGAAATGGCCCTGAACTATGTGGGGGCACTGGTAGCTCCTAATATGGCCATGTAACATGTCTAAGATGATGGAATTCTCCCCCCATACCAAATCTGGTATTGGGGACCCAATTTCATGCATCCTGGGGGCACCCCACAGACCGGGTTCTGCCTTCCTGGGGTCCGAGCAGCTCAGTCTCAGGAAGGCAAAACAATGGATTTCCTTTGGGAACAGGGTGTTAAACCCTCCCCCTTTGGAAATAGATGTTAAAGGCTGGGGAGGGGTAGCCTCTCCCAGCCTCTGGAAATGCTTTGAAGGGCACAGATGGTGCCCTCCTTGCATAAGCCAGTCTACACAGCTTTAGGGAACCCCCATTCCCTGCTCTGGCATGAAACTGGACATAGGAAAGGGGAGTGGCCAATCCCTGTCCATCACCACCCCAGCGGTGGTGCCCAGAGCTTCTCCAGTGTGTCTCAGTCCTCTGCCAACTTGTTTTCAGAGGTGTGGGGCACTCTGGAGGGCTCTGAGTGGCCAGTGCCAGCAGGTGACGTCAGAGACCCCTCCTGATAGGTGGGTACCTGACTAGGTAGCCAATCCTTTACTGAGGACTATTTAGGGCCTCTCCAGTGGGCTTTTCCTCAGATTACAACTTGCTCCTCTGCACTTCTCTCTTTGACTTCTGGCAAGGATCGACTGCTGACTGCTCCAGGACGTCTGCAAAACTGCAACAAAGTAGCCAGAAGACTACCAGTGACATTGTAGCACAAAATCCTGCCTGCTTTCTCGACTGTTTCCTGGTGGTGCATGCTCTGGGGGCTGTCTCCCTTCACCCTGCACTGGAAGCCATGAAGAAATCTCCCGTAGGTCGAGGGAATCTTCCCCCTGCTCCAGCAGGCACCAAACTTCAGCTTCTGGTACTCTGGGTGCCCTCTCATCCTGACGAGTGTGGTCCCTGAAACACAAGTGGTAGACACAAGTGACCCAGAATGTCCAGTGGTCCAACTGTCTGAATTTGGAGGAGGTAAGTCCTTGCCTCCCCTCCCCAGACATTAATCCTGTGCACCATGTGATCTGCAGCTACAAGGGCTTCTGTGCACATTTTCAAGAAGTCCTGCATGCACAGCTGAGCCTAGTTTCCCAGCACTCTGTCCTACGATGCTCAGCTTCCTGAGTTGACCTCCGGTGTCGTGGGCCTCTCTTTGTAGTGTTGAAATGAACGCTGTGTTCAGTCTTCTTGAACCAGTGTTCAAGGACTTCTGTTGGTGCTTCCCTCATTTCCATGGGCTCTCTATGTTGCTGAGGGCCCCCTCTGTCCCCTCCTCTGAGTGGCGACATCCTGGTCCTTCCTGGGCCCGGGCAGCACTCTTTTTTTTTAACCATGACTCTTGCAGCTAGCAAGGCTTGTTTGTGGTATTTTGCCAAGGAAACAACTCTGTATCCAAGACACTATCGACATCACAGAACACATGCACTTACTGATTCACATTAACAACAACCCCACCCTCAGAGGTACTTTAATCTACAGACCACCAGGACCACGCCCCGCCTTCTGTGACACCATCGCCGACACCATCAGCTCACACGCCCTCATCTCCACAGACTGCATCCTCCTCTGTGATTTCAACTTTCAGTTGGAAAACCTACAAGACCACAACTCTACCTCCCTCATAGACAACCTCACCAACCTCGGACTCAAACAACTGGTCATCGCACCCACCACTCAGCAGGACACACGCTTGACGCAATTTTCACATCAAGCCAACACATAGACTACACCCACACCACCGAACTCCTCTGGACTGACCACCACTGCCTCCACTTCTCCTTCACCAAACCCCACACACCACCATCAACACACCACACCCTACCGCATGTGGGACAAGATCCCCACAGAACGACTGAACTCCCAACTGGCTCACAACCCCCCCCCACGCCAACGACCCCAACACAGGAGCACACAACCTCTCCAAATGGATCACCAGCTGCGCAGACACACTAGCCCCCCTCAGAAAACACATCGCCACCCGCAACATCAAGAACACCCCAAGGTTCACCCCTGAACTCCAAGACTCAAATCGCAAATGCCGCCAAGTGAAGAAAATATGGCGACTTGAACCCTCCATGACCAACTTCTCCACCCTCAAAACCACCATTTGCACCCATCACCAACTCATACGCACCGCCAAAAGAGATCACTACAAGACACGCCTTGACAACAACTTTCAAAACAGCAAAGAACTCTTCACCATCATTAACGAACTTGCCAAACCCAAAGCCAGCAACATAGACCCCTCACACACACAGTCCCTATGTGATGCCCTCTCCAACCACTTCCACCACAAAATCCTGGACATCCACAACAGCTTCATACCACACACACACACCGCACACACCCCTCACTCACCCAACCCAACCCCCACTCATGACCCCCCCACCACACTCACCACCTGGACCCCCACCACACATGAAGAAACTGAAAAAAACATGAACTCCAGATCCCCCTCCGACCCCTGTCCACATCGCATATACAACAAAGCCAGCTTAACCATCGCCCCCATACTCTGTGACATATTCAATTCATCTTTTGACTCCGCCACCTACCCAGACCCCTGGAAGCACAGGGAAATCACCGCTCTCCTAAAAAAAAACAAAGCCGACCCAGAGATCCTCTCCAACTATCGCCCCATCTCCCTTTCCCCGCCAAGGTTGCAGAGAAACTAGTCAACGCCCACCTATCCGACTTCCTCGAAGCAAACAACACTCTTGACCCCTCACAATCCGGGTTCCGCAAGAACCACAGCACGGAAACCGCCCTCATTGCATGCACTGACGGCATCAGGACCAAATTCGACAAAGGTGAGACCGTTGCACTCATCCTCCTAGACCTCTCCGCAGCCTTTGACACCGCCTGCCACCACACACTCCGCACACGCCTCCACAACATAGGAATTTGCCACAAAGCCTTAGACTGGCTCACCTCCTTCCTCACCGACCGGACCCAGAGAGTCTGCCTCCCACCTTTCCACTCCACCACTTCCAAGATCATCTGCGGAGTCCCCCAAGGGTCCTCCCTCAGCCCCACACTCTTCAACATCTACATGATCCCCCTAGCCAACATCCTCCGAGCACACGGAATCACTATCCTCTCCTACGCAGGTGACACCCAACTCATCCTCTCCCTCACCCACAACCACACCACCGGCAAAACCAACCTACACACTACTCTCTCGACACTACCAACTGGATGACCACTAACCACCTCAAGCTTAACTCCAACAAAACCGAGATCATCATCTTCGGCCCCAACAAAACCACATGGGACGACTCCTGGTGGCCCACCACCTAAGGCCCCGCACCCACCCCCGTAAACCACGCACGCAACCTCAGCATCATCCTAGACCCCTCCCTCTCCATGACACAGCAAATCAATGCCCTAACCTCCTACTGCTTCCACACACTCTGCACTCTAAAAAAATCCTTCAAATGGATTCCCCCAGAGACAAGGAAGACAGTCACCCATGCACTCATCAGCAGCAAACTAGACTACGGTAATGCCCTCTATGCCGGCACCACACTCAAACTCAAACGCAAACTCCAGAGAATCTGGAACACAGCTGCACGCCTCGTCCTTGGACTCCCCCACCACTAACGAATCTCACCACACCTCAAATCCCTTCACTGGCTCCCCATAAACAAGAGAATCACATTCAAGATCCTCATCCACGCTCACAAATCCCTCCACAACACCGGCCCAACCTACCTCAACGAAAGAGTGAACTTCCACACTCCCACACGCAACCTCCGATCAGCCGACCTCGCCCTAGCCACAGTCCCCCGCATCCAACACACCACCACAGGAGGCAGGTCCTTCTCCTACCTCGCCCCCAAAACCTGGAACTCCTTCCCCACCAACCTTCGCAAAACCAAAGACCTCCTGCTCTTCAGAAAGAGCCTCAAGACATGGCTGTTCGAACAGTGACCCTTCCTGCCCCCCTCCCTCTCCTTTTTTGATCCCCCCCTTCCCAGCGCCTTGAGATCCTCACGGATGAATAGCACACTCTATACATTTTTTTGATTGATTGATTGATTGATTGATATCCTCCAGCACACCATGGGACATCTTCTGCACAAAGCAGAACCTCCTACCTCCTTTCGTTGTTACAAAACCAGCAGCTTCTTCCAACCGGAGACAGCCATTTTGCACCTTCACCTGGAGTTTAGTGGGCTCCTTCCCCCAGGACACTTTAGCAACTCTTGGACTTGGTCCCCTTCCTTTGCAGGTCTTCAGGTCCAGGGATCCATCTTCAGTGATTTGCAGTCTGTTGTGGTCCTTGCAAAATCCTTTATCATGACTTTAGTGTGTTTTGGGGGAAATAGTAGTACTTTACTCCTACTTTCCATGGTTGTGGGGTGGGGTCTCCTTTACACCCTTAGTGTTTTCTCACACTTCCAGAGACCCTCTACACACTACAGTTGCCTAGGTGTGCATTCGTGGTTCGCATTCCACTTTCTTAGTATATGGTTTGTGGTGCCCCTAGGCCTATTGCATCCTATTGTGTTTTACAGTGTTTGTACTACTTTCTGACTGCTTTACTTACCTGATTTGGTTAGTTGTGTATATTTTGTGCATGTTACTTACCTCTTAAGGGAGTATGTCCACTGATATATTTTTGGCACTTTGTCACTAAAATAAAGTACCTTTACTTTTAGTAACTATGAGTATTTTCCTTCTTATTATATAGTACCTATAAGATATAAGTAGTATTGCATTAGCTTTGCATGTCTCCTAGTTCAGCCTTGGCTGCTCTGCTATAGCTACCTCTATCAGCCTAAACTTGTAGAACACTACTACAGTCTACTAATAAGGGATAACTGGACCTGGTATAAGGTGTAAGAACCCTTGGCACCCACTACAAAACTGGCAAGCCTCCTACACTGGTGCTGCAGCAGGTGGATCAGTACTTGTAACTGCTTTACCACTTTGTCATTTTTGTTTTTCATTAGAAAATCATATTCCTAATAATTTGAAATATACACAAGTAAACTTAACAGTCTTACTTTTACTCTAAAAAGTTTCTAAAAAATATGAAAAAGTTTTTCTCTCTGTTCTTGAAAGTTCAAAACTTTTTCTCTTACCCATAACCTCTTTCTTGTCACCATGTCTATGGTAGAGGCTACTCCCAAAGTTGTGAAAACAACTTATGACAATCTAAACTTTAAAAGTTTGAGGGGTCTCTGTATAGAAAGAAGTTTGGGGATTGGTAAGAGCCCTACCAAGGATCTCCTTCTTAACCTTCTCCTTGAAAGTGGCCAGAGTCAGACTGGTCAAACCCAGATCCAGGAGGTAGAGGAGGTGGGTACCCAGATAGAATCATGGGAGGGTCCTTAGAACTTTGGGGAGGGTAATTCCAAAGACCTTTCACTTAACAGGCCATCAAGTGAAGCTAGTAGTGGGAGGGGGTCACACAGCAGCAGGACACCTTTCACTCCTAAAGGCCAGGTCACTAGGGTTAAGGTAGTCAGAGAAAGGTCCACTTCTGCACATTCTCACATTACCTCTGTATCAGAGACTTCCCAAACCTTCCGCCCTGAGGATAACACCCTAGACAGGGAACTCAGAAAGCTGAGGTTGGAAGAGGCCAGTCTGAGGCTAAAGCAGCAAAAGTTGGCCTTAGACAGGGAATCCCTAGATGTAGAGAGAGAAAGACAGAAGTTGGGGTTAGTTTCCCATGGTGGCAGCAACAGCAGCAATCTTGATAGTCATCCTGTTCAAGAAACCTGCATAAGATTGTCCCCACTTACAAGAAGGGGGATAACATTAACAAGTGGTTTTCTGTACTTGAGAGGGCTTGTATGGTACAGTTGATCCCTCAAAGGCAGTGGGCTGCTATATTGTGGCAATCTGTCACTGGCAAAGGTAGGGACAGACTCCTTACTGTCAGTAAGAGTGATGCCAAAAAATGACTACGTTTTGAAAGAAGCACTCTTAGATGGATTTGGCTTAACCACTGAACAATACAGGATAATGTTCAGAGATACCAGAAAAGAGTCCTCTCAAGACTTGACAGACTTTGTAGACTGTTCAGTGAAGGCCTTGGAGGGATGGTTATATGGCAGTAAGGTGACTGTTTATGAAAGCCTGTATAATCTAATTTTGAGAGAGCATATCTTGAATAATTGTGTGTCAAACTTGTTGCATCAGTACCTGGTAGATTCAAATATGACCTCTACCCAAGAATTGGGAAAGAAGCCAGTAAATAAGTCAGAACAAGAGTGAGCAGAAAAGCTCATGCAGGGGGTGACAAGGATGGCAAGAAGAATGGTAAGTCTCATGACAAAGGTGGGGACAAAGACAAAAAGAAATCTGAGTCTTCATCAGGCCCACACAAATCCTCTGGGGGAGGTGGGTTCAAATCCACTTCTCACAATCAGAAGAAGCAATGGTGTTTTTTATGTAAAACTAAAGGCCATTCGGCAAGTGATCCCATTTCCCAAAGAAAAACACCAAGGCTCCCACCACCACAACCCCAACTGAGCCCACTAGTGCCCCTAGTAATAGCAATGGTGATGGGAAGAACACTACAAATTGCTAGACAAAGGGTGTAGCTGGGTTCACCATTGGTAATGTAGTGGGGGTTGGTCTAGTTAGGGAGACCACAGGGGCTGTTTTAGTCTATGATGGTGGTATTAACTTTGCCACCTTAGTTGCTTGTCCCCTTAGTATGGTTAAATACAAGCAACTACCCCTAATAAATGGTGTTGAGGTTGAGGCCTACAGGGACACAGGAGCCAGTGTCACCATGGTGATAGAAAAACTGGTTACCCCTGAACAACAACTACTTGGTCAGCAGTACCAAGTGACTGATGCTCATAACAACACTCTTAGCCACCCCATGGCTGTTGTAAATTTTACCTGGGGGGAGGGGGTTACTGGGCCAAAGAAAGTTGTGGTAGCCACTGATTTACCTCTAGACTGCTTACTAGGAAATTATTTGGAAACATCAGCTTGGACTGAAGTGGAGTTGGAGGCTCATGCAGTAATGCTGGGCATCCCAGGGCATATATTTGCTCTCACTAGGGCTCAGGCCCAGAAGCAAAGAGGACAGGGAAACTTGGATCCTGGAAAAATGGACCAAGTGTTCTCAAAAGCTAGGGGTAGAAAGGGTAAATTCTTGCCCACTAACCCTCCCTCTCCAGAAGATTCCCCTTTTGAGGAAGAAGAATCCTCTCCCTGTGCCGAACCTACACCAGAGGAGCTGGAAGCTGACACTGCTTAGCTTTTGGGTGCCGGGGGTCCTGCTAGGGAAGAGCTGAGTGTGGCACAGCAGACCTGTCCCACACTAGAGGGTCTTAGACAGCAAGCTGTCAAACAGCAAAATGGGGATGTCACTGATACCCACAAAGTCTATTGGGAAGACAACCTTCTCTATACTGAGGCAAGGGACCCTAAACCTGGAGCTGCCAGGAGACTGGTCATCCCTTTGCAGTACAGAGAGTTTCTTCTGACCTTGGCTCATGACATTCCTTTGGCTGGGCATTTGGGCCAAAGTAAAACATGGGACTGACTTGTTCCACTGTTTCAATGGCCTCATATGACAGAGGACACAAAGGAGTTCTGTCGCTCCTGTGTGATCTGCCAAGCCAGTGGCAAGACTAGGGGCACACTTAACGCCCCCTTAATCCCACTTCCAGTGGTTGAAGTCCCCTTGAGAGGGTAGGGGTTGACATTGTTGGCCCCATTGACCCTCCAACAGCTTCAGGAAACAGATTCATCCTAGTAGTAGTAGACCATGCCACTAGGTATCCTGAGGCTATACCCTTAAGGACCACTACAGCTCTTGCAGTAGTAAAAGCCCTCCTAGGAATCTTTTCCGGGGGGCGTTTCCCTAAGGAAGTGATATCAGACAGAGGTAGTAACTTCATGTCTGCATATCTCAAAGCAATGTGGAAGGAGTGTGGTGTTACCTACAAGTTCACCACTCCTTCTCATCCACAGACAAATGGATTGGTTGAGAGATTTAACAAAACATGGCATGATCATGGGACTCCCTGAAAAACTCAGGAAGAGATGGCATGTCCTGTTGCCATGCCTCCTTTTTGATTATAGGGAGGTACCCCAGAAAGGGGTGGGCTACAGCCCCTTTGAATTCCTCTTTGGACACCCTGTGAGAGGTCCCATTGCTCTTGTGAAGGAGGGTTGGGAACAACCTTTAAAAGCTCCCAAGCAAGACATTGTGGACTGTGCTTGACCTCAGATCTAGGATGGCTAAGTACATGAAAAGGCCAGAAAAAACCTTCCGGGCAACCAAGAGCTCCAAAAGTAATGGCATGACCAGACGGCTGTCCTGACTCAGTACCAACCAGGACAGAAGGTGTGGGTATTGGAGCCTGTAGCGCCAAGAGCACTCCAGAGCAAATGGAGTGGACCCCATCACATTGTTGAAAAGAAAGGGCAGGTCACCTATTTGGTAGACCTGGGCACTGCCAGAAGCCCCCTTAGGGTGCTTCATGTCATTCGCCTAAAGCCTTACTATGAAAGGGCTGACTTAACCCTCTCCCTGACCTCTTCTCCACCACTGAAGCAGATGGCTTAGTGGAGGGAGTTGTACTGGCAGATTTCCTTACTGCTGACCAGAAGGACAACTGCATGTATCTCACTGGACAATTCTTTGACCTCTTCTGACTAGTTCCAGGTACAACTACCTGGTGTGAGCACACTATTGACACTGGAGACAGTTTACCTGTCAAAAGTAACATTTATGGACAGCCTGACCATGCCAGAGACTGTATCAAACAAGAGGGGCAGAAAATGTTGGACCTTGGAGTGATTGAACCCTCTGAAAGCCTCTGGGCCAGCCCAGTGGTGCTTGTCCCCAAACCCCATAGTAAAGGAGGAAATAAATACATTTGGTTTTGTGTGGACTATAGGGGTCTCAATCAAGTAACAAAAACTGATGCCCACCCTATACCCAGGGCAGATGAGCTGATAGATACACTGGCTTCTGCCAAGAATCTAAGCACTTTTGATATAACTGCAGGGTATTGGCAGACTAAGTTATCGGAAGATGCAAAACCAAAGACAACATTTTCAACCATTGGGGGCATTATCAGTTCACAGTTATGCCCTTTGGATTGAAAAATGCACTTGCCACTTTTCAAAGGTTGGTGAATACAGTCCTCCAAGGACTGGAAGTCTTTAGTGGAACATATCTAGATGATATTGCTGTCTTTAGCTCCACCTGGGATGATCACCTGGTCCACCTGTAGAAAGTTGTGGCGGCCCTGCAAAAGGCAGGCCTCACTATAAAGGCCTCAAAGTGCCAGATAGGGCAGGGGAAAGTGGTTTAACTTGGCCACCTGGTAGGTGGGGAACAGATTGCAACACTGCAGGGGAAGATCCAAACCATTATGGAATGGACTCCCCCTACAACTCAGACCCAAGTCAGAGCCTTCCTAGGCCTCACTGGGTACTACAGAAGGTTCATCAAGAATCATGGCACTATAGCTGCCCCTCTTAATGACCTCACATCAAAGAAGACGCCTAAAAGGGTATTATCAACAGCTAGCTGTTAAAATGCTTTTGATGAGCTCAAATAGGCCATGTGCTCTGCACCTGTCCTCAAAAGCCCTTGTTACTCCCAAAAGTTCATAGTACACACTGATGCTTCTGAATTAGGGGTAGGGGCTGCTCCATCACAGCTAAACACAGAGGACCAGGATCAACCTGTTGCTTTTATCAGCAGGAGGTTGGCCCCTAGAGAAAAGTGTTGGTCTGCCATAGAGAGGGAGGCCTTTGCTGTGGTCTGGGTCTTGAAAAAGTTGAGACCATACCTCTTTGGGACTCACTTTATTGTTGAAACAGACCACAAAGCTCTATTATTGTTTAAACAAATGAAAGGTGAATACCCTAAATCGTTGTGGTGCTCCATCTCCCTACAGGGAATGGACTACACAGTGGAACATAGACCTGGGAGTACCTACTCCAATGCAGATGGACTCTCCAGATATTTCCACTTAGACAATGGAGATTCATCTGGACAAGGTTAGCCTTATTGTCCCTTGTTTGGTGGAGGGGGTTGTGTAGGAAAGTACTATCTTTCTTGTCATGTTACCCCCAATTTTACATGTATGTCAGTATGTTTTTGCCTGTCTCACTGGGATCCTGCTAGACAGGACCCCAGTGCCCATAGTTTGTGGCCTAATGTGTATGCCTGTATAGTGCCTAACTGTGTCACTGAGACTCTGCTAATCAGAACCTTAGTGCTCATGCTCTCTCTGCCTTTAAATGTGTCACTATAGGCTAGTGACTACATTTACAAATTCCGATTTGCATACTGGACATCCCTTATAAGTCCCTATTATATGGTACCTAGGTAGCCAGGGCATTGGGGTTCCAGGAGATCCATATGGCCTGCAGCATTTCTTTTGCCACCCACAAGGAGCTCAGACAAACCTTTACACAGGACTGCCACTGCAGTCTGAGTGAAATAATGCACACATTATTTCACAACCATTTTCACTGCACTTAAGTAACTTATAGGTCACCTATATGTCTAACCTTCAGTTGCTGAAGGTTAGGTGCAAAGTTACTAAGTGTGAGGGTACCCTTGCACTAGCAAAGGTGCCCCCACATAGTTCAGGGCCATTTCCCCGGACTTTGTGAGTGCGGGGTACCATTACACGCTTGCACTACATATATGTCAATACATATATGCAGCTTCACAATGGTAAGTCTGAATATGGCCATGTGAGGTGTCTAAGATCATGTAATTGTCCCCCAATTCCAAATCTGGTAGTGGGGGGCCAATCCCATGCCAATCCCATGCATCCTGGGGACTCCACCATGGACCCCCAGTACTGCCAAACCCCACTGTAGCCCCAGCTGCTGCCACCTCACAGACAGGTTTCTGCCCTCCTGGGGACTGAGGAACTCAATCCCAGAAAGGCAGAACAATGCATTTCCATTGGGACGAGGGTGTTGCACCCTCTCCCTTTGGAAATAGGTGTTACAGGCTTGGAGGGGTAGCCTCCCAGAGCCTCTGGAAATGCTTTGAAGGGCACAGATGGTGACCTTCTTGCATAAGCCAGTTTACACCGGTTCAGGGACCCCCAGCCTCTTCTTTGAGGTGAAACTGGACAAAGGAAAGTGGAGTGACCACTCCCCTGTCCATGATCACCCCAGGAGCGGTGCCCAGTGCTTCTCCAGTGTGTTCCTGGCTTTTGCCATCTTGGATTCCAAGGTGTGGGGACACTCGGGAGACCTTGGAATGGCCAGTGCCAGCAGGTGACATCATAGACCCCTCCTGATAGGTGCATACCTGCGTAGGTTGCCAATACCCCTCTCAGGGCTATTTAGGGTCTCTCCTCTAGCTGTTTCCTCAGATTTAGCTTGAAAGACTCCTCCAGGAATCCTCTGCATTCTCTGCTTCAGCTTCTGACCGTCAGATCAAACGCAGACTGCTCCAGGAACCAATGTAACTGCAACAAAGTATCCAGGACGACTCCTGTGACCTGCAACTTCAGCTACAATCACCATTTGCAACAGTTTCCAAGGTGTACAGGCTCTGAGGACTGCCTGTCTTCACCCTGCATCAGAGAAACTGAAGGAATCTCCCGTGGAGTGACGGAGTCACTTCCCAGCTTCTGCAGGCAAAATTCTGCGATGACGACCGGTACTCCTCTCCTGATGACGAGCCTGCTCCCTGGAACACAGGTGGTGGACCGACGTGACCCAGACTGTCCTGAGGTTCAGCTGTCCAAATTGGGTGGAGGTAAGAGCTTGCCTCCCCATGCTTTGACAGTACCCCTGTGCACTGTGTCATCTCCAGCTCCTTGGGCATCTGTGCACTTCTTCCAAGACTCCTTCGTGCACAGTGTAGCCCAGGACCCCCAGCACTCCACACTGTGATAAAAATGATACCTCACTTGTGTGGGTAGGGCTAGTGCCTGCAACAGGAAATGCCCCAATATGCAATGTGGCACGTCACATTTTCCACTGAAAACTGGCTTGTTTTTTGCAAAGGGCCTAGCTGTGGATTTTGGATTCTAGCTCAGCCGGCACCTGAGAAAACCTAGCAAACCTGTATATTTTTGAAAACTAGACATCTAGGGGAATCCAGGATGAAATGACTTGTGGTGCTCTCTCTAAATTCTGTCACCCAAAATCCTTTCCAAACCTCAAAATGTGTCTAAAAAACATATTTTCCTCACATTTCTGAAATTCAAAGTTCTGGAATCTAAGGGGAGCTACAAACTTTCTTACACCCAGCATTTCCCCTAGTCTCCTCATAAAAATGGTACTTCACTTGTGTGGGTAGGCCTAGTGCTCATCACAGGAAATGCCTCAAAACAAAATGTGAACATATCACATTTTTCCACTGAAAAATGACTTGTTTTTAGAAATGTCCTAGATGTGGATTGTGGGCTCTAGCTCAGCCGGCACTTAGGGAATCCTAGCCAATCTGTAGATTTTTGAAAACTAGACTAATAGAGGTTTACAGGGTGGGATGACTTGTGTGGCTCCAGTCACATTTTTGTACCCAGAATCCCTTGCAAACCTCAAACGGTGAGAACAAAACATCTTCCTCACAATTCAGTGATGGAAAGTTTGGGTAACTTTAGAGAGTCACAAAAATCCTTCCCCGCGGCATTCCCCAAAATCTCTTCATAAGACTTCACAAGAGTCTCTCTGACCCTTTACCCATTAACCAATTCACGTAGCTTTTTCTTGACTCTCCCCTACAGACACAGATTTCTGAAGCATCTTTTGGCTGGAATCGATTATACTCAATCTACTGAAAGCTGTTTCACGTGCAATGTTCAGATTAATTTACTCTTAAAGAAAACTTGGCCATGAATTAATGAATGAGGGGGGCTTGTAAAGTGCACAACTATTCTGAGGAATGTCCTGGTGCTAATGGCAGAGCCCAGGTAGACAACCCTAAGCAGAGAACTTGCTGCCTCCCGGTGAGGAGCAAAGTTTTTATTTTTTTTCACAAAAAGAGAACTCAGAAGAAATCACGCATAATCCACAAAGAAGCTCATTCTAAACCTTGGCCACAAGGAAGGAATAGGCTTTACCACCACTTTGTGCCTATTTGAAGCACAGGATAATGAAAAGTGAAGCAGAAGAAGAGCGCAGCACTCTAGCGGGAATATTGTGAGCGAATCTTGCAGCCAGATATCCGGGACTAAACTAACCTACTGCCCTGGGAACAGGAAGAAGACCATGTGCCCCCTGAAATATTTCCAGCAGGATACACTTCAAAATCTGCCATGCAGTCCACAAGGCCAGTCATGAAAATACTCCACCTTAACATGGGAATATCCTTACCATTTGAGGAGGGTCAGGGCATCTAAAGTGTCACAAAATTCTTCTTTAAACTATCAAATTTAGAACTGCAGCAGCCAAAAAACAGGACTTCCTTGATGCAGCCTTGAGCGCTTGAAACTCTCTGAGACCTGATATTAGAACCCTACTGCTATTTCTTTTTTATATTCAAATTGATTAAGGTCCATTTACTCAGACAATACGGATACATACACTCAAGGTGATACTTATATATCACAATCAAAATATACCGACTACTACATTATGGCCCATATTTATACTTTTTGACGCAAAACTGCGCTAACGCAGTTTTGCGTCAAAAAAATTAGCGCCGGCTAAAGCCATTCTGAAGCGCCATGCGGGCGCCGTATTTATTGAATGACGTTAGCCGGCGTAGGGGAAAATGGAGCTTGGGCGTCAAGAAATGGGGCATGTCAGGTTGAGGCAAATTTTTCGCCTCAACCCGATTTGCGCCATTTTTTTTTCACTCCCAACCCCCATAGAAATGACTCCTGTCTTAGCAAAGACAGGAGTCATGCCCCCTTGCCCAATGGCCATGTCCCCTGGGCATGATCATTGGGCATAGTGGCATGTAGGGGGGCACAAATCAGGCCCCCCTATGCCACAAAAAAAACAAAAAAAAAACACTTACCTGAACTTACCTTAATGTCCCTGGGATGGGTCCCTCCAGCCTTGGGTGTCCTCCTGGGGTGGGCAAGGGTGACAGGGGGTATCCCTGGGGGCATGGGAGGGCACCTCTGGGCTCCTTCAGAGCCCACAGGTCCCTTAACGCCTGCCTTTTGCAGGCGCTAAAAAACGGCGCAAAAGCGGCCGTACGTCATTTTTTTTGACCCGCCCACTCCCGGGCGTGAATTTTGCCCGGGAGTATAAATCCGACGCACATGCCTCGGAGTCGATTTTTTAGACGTGAACGCCTACCTTGCATCTCATTAACTCAAAGTAGGTGTCCACGCTAAAAAATGACGCAAACTCCATGGACTTTGGCGCTAGACGCGTCTAACGCCAAAGTATAAATATGGAGTTAGTTTTGCGTCGAAATTGCGTCAAAAAAACGACGCAATTCCGGCGCAAACGGAGTATAAATATGCCCCTATATGTCTCATTCTAATCTCATTATAACACTAACTGAGCTAGGTTCTATGTACTATAATTATATGGTTGTTACAAATGGTCAAAATTTTCCACATAAATTACCCTAATACCCTTGTGGTCCAGGTTTATTATACATTGTTAAAAATCACTCCATACCCCCACAGATACCTTACATATTTCATAATTAGCTCACCACAAAAAAAGTTAAACGACATAGGAATCTCTATCCTATTCAAAGCTATGGATATAGACATGTATACGTTTTAATCAGAGTTTGAAATTGTGGATTTGGGTCACGTTTCATTCATTCACTTTGTCCTTTGATTTTCCTCTTCTAGTATACTGCTGTCTTTGAGTCATTCAACAATCACCTTCTTGATGTGAACTGCACATTTATGAGCGATTGGGTTATTAGTTGAGAAGACTGAGGGCCATATTTATACTTTTTGACGCAAAACTGCGCTAACGCAGTTTTGCGCCAAAAAAATTTGCGCCGGCTAACGCCATTCTGAAGCGCCATGCGGGCGCCGTATTTATTGAATGGCGTTAGCCGGCGTTAGCCGACCGGCGCTGCCTGGTGTGCGTGAAAAAAAAACACGTACACCAGGCAGCGCCGGCGTAGGGAAAAATGGCGTTTGGGCGTCCAAAAATGGGGCAAGTCAGGCTGAGGCAAAAAAATCGTCTTAACCCGATTTGCGCCATTTTTTTTTGGCGCCCAGACGCCATTAACATGACTCCTGTCTTAGCAAAGACAGGAGTCATGCCCCCTTGCCCAATGGCCATGCCCAGGGGACTTCTGTCCCCTGGGCATGGTCATTGGGCATAGTGGCATGTAGGGGGGCACAAATCAGGCCCCCTTATGCCACAATTTTTTTTAAAAAAAAATACTTACCACAACTTACCTTTTCTTCCCTGGGATGGGTCCCTCCATCCTTGGGTGTCCTCCTGGGGTGGGCAAGGGTGGCAGGGGGTGTCCCTGGGGGCAGGGGAGGGCACCTCTGGGCTCATTCTGTGCCCACAGGTCCCTTAACGCCTGCCCTGACCCAGGCGTTAAAAAGAGGCGCAAATGCGGGGTTTTTTGCCCCGCCCACTCCCGGGCGTCATTTTTGCCCAGGAGTATAAATACCACGCACATGCCTGGGAGTCATTTTTTAAGACGGGAACGCCTACCTTGCATCTCATTAACGCAAGGAAGGTGTTCACGCCAAAAAATGACGCTAACTCCATGAACTTTGGCGCTAGACGCGTCTAACGCCAAAGTATAAATATGGAGTTAGTTTTGCGTCGAATTTGCGTCTAAAAAAACGACGCAAATTCGGCGCAAACTGAGTATAAATATGCCCCTGAGAGTTTGACTCAAGTAATAAGCACAATCCTTGTTAGGGTGAACCAGAAAAGTCACTTACTTAACCCTCTGGTAGCTTCGCACAAAAGCAGTGAGGTTTGACTTAAAGACAAATTGTAAAGTATTTATGCAGCACTCAAACAGTAATAAAGAGAAAACACAACCCAAGAAGAATCCAAAACCAAGTTATAAAAAGTAGAAATGTGTGAATAAATAAAATGAAAGAAATCCTATAAGAACCAGAGTTATGAATTTTTAAAGTTTCAGGTAAAAATACCACCAAGACACACAAAGTGCCATTCATGGTTATGTGTTCTCACTGGTCTGGGTCCACATAACAAGTTCAGGCCAACCACAATGGGGCACGGTTTGGATACAAGGACCAGGTTTGTCTCAATGGAAAGTTCACCTTGTCATTCCATCGAGTTCCAGGCAAAGAGCCTCAACTAGAGTGTCTTGATGATCAGAGCCACAAGGAGATTGTTGTTGCCATGAAGAACTGGTTGCTATTGGAGCTTTGTGTTGGAGAGAGAGGTAGAGGATTGTTGTGATGTGAAGAGCAGGTTGCCATAAGATCCTCACATTTGTGGCCACCAGGAGCCCAAAACTTCTGGATTTTCACCCTGAGTCCAGTTCTTGCAGATTGGAGGGTTAAGGAGTACACTCTGAAACCAGGCAAGAGATCAGGTCCTAGGCAGGCGTTTCTTGGGAGTCAGACTCCAACCGAGGCCAGCAGCAGGGCTCAAGTAGGTCCAGTTGACACTGGTCAGCTGGGTTGTTGCAGGGTGGGCCTCTGGAAGCTTATTATGTCCCTATAGCTCAAATGGGAGGTCAATCAACTAAGCCTTGGATTCACCTCTTAGATCCCGGGTTCACGGCAGACTGGTCCAGTCTTTTTTCTTCAGGCTTCAGGGCAGTCCTTCTGAATCTTCCAGGAGTGTGCTAATGAGATGTTCTGAGGGTGCTTCTTTTATACCCAGTGACAGCCTGTGTGTGGGTGTTACTCTCTTTATCTAACTCTAAACTGGCTGTGGTCAGTTCTGTTTTCCTCTTCCGCTATGCCTAGCTTCAAACCGCTTAGGGAAACAAAGGGCATACAGGGCCAGGTGTTCAGCTGCATTTGCCATTGACAGAGTAGACAGTATCAGAAGTGAGGGAGGGGATGGTCATAGCTCTTATGCTACCCTTTGAAGCTCAGGCAGGGCTGAGTACAAACCTCCAGGCTCAGGAGAAAACACACCCCTCCCCGTACCCAAGTCCATGTTGTCCCCTGCCTGGACAAGATACACATTACACCACAGGAGAACCATTACAGTCATGTGACCCAGGACAATGGCAGAGAGGCACATTTGATTTAGGCAGTTAAATTGCAACTTTTTAAAAAGATTTTCAGAATAGTAACTTAAAATCTGACTTTACCATAAAAAAGATTTTAAATTACAATTAAAATGAGTGAAAGACGGACTACTCTAGCTGCTCCCAAACTGAAGTAATCACTTATTAATTGTAATAGGGTAACCCACAGTTAGTCTATGGGACAGTTACCTTGCTACAGTGAAAAATGACATTGGAGTTTTTCACTTCTAGGACATTTAAAACGTAAGTACACATCCTGCTTTTTAATACCATGCACCCACACCTATGAGCCTTTAAGGCCTATCTTAGGGGTGACTTACACGTGTTTTAAAAGGAAGGTTTACACCTGGTAAAAGGTTTATTTTTCTAGGTCCAAATGGCAGTTTAAAATGGTATTACATATTTTGTAGCGGCACTTTAGTGGATGGCACAATGAGTGCTACAAACTACTTAGTGCATTTAACTTACAGGCCCTGGAAGCCTGTAGTACCATTTGATAGAAAGTTACCAGTATATTAAGGGGCATATTTATACTCTGTTTGCGCTGAATGTGCGTAAAAAATTTGGACACACATTCGGCGCAAACCGTGCACCATATTTAAACTTTGACGCCTGACCCCGCGGACGTCAAAATCCCACTGTGTGCGTCATTTTCTGGATGCGGGAAACCGCCTTCTGTTAATGACATGCAAGGTAGGCGTTCCCGTCCAAAAAATTACTCAAACACCCATTCACCTTATTTATGCTACCGCGCAAAAATGACGCACGGCCGGGAGTCGGAAAATGAAGAACATCCCGAATAACATACAAAAATTAACGCCTGGGTCAGGGCAGGCGTTAAAATGGGGCAAACACACCTATATATAATGAAAACACACAGAAGAAACAGCAGAGCTCCAAAAGTAAGACATGGAGGTGCTTCTCATCCAGCGTGCACACAGATGCAGAGTACAGGACCAGCAACAGCAGCTTCCACAACACCACCGGGGACCCCAAAGGCAACGCAGAAGGCAGGAAAGTATATTCCACACCAGGACAACCCTTCATGGCCTCAGGGAACATGACATCATCCACAAGTACAGGTTGAACTGGCAAGCCGTTCAGCAGCTCCTGCACAACATTGAGCCACAGTTGGCACCCACCTTGCAGACACCCAGCACCATCCCAACAGAAACCAAGCTGCTAGCTGTACTACACATGTTGGCGAGTGGCTCCTTTCAAACCACTGGCACCCTGGTTGCTGGGATCTCATAGCCATCATTCTCCGCCTTCCTGCCCAAGGCATTGGATGCCATCATCACACTCACACCCTGCCACATCTGCTTCCCCAACGGGGATATATATTACTTCAAAAATTTGTGTAAGTCAGCGTCCAACACGGCAGGCTGCAACAGGGTCATGAAACCCTATAAATTATTCAAAATACTTCTTAAAAAGAAGACAGTGTCACAGCCACTTACTTGCTACAGTCCCAGTGTTCTTTATTCAGGCAGAAAAGCACTGAAAAGACAAAACTAATATTCTCCAACGCGTTTCAGGAGACTCTGCTCCCTTGATCACAGAGATATTCAGAAACCCCTTTCCATTATAACTAACATAATAAACATAAAAAATGGACTACATTTACTATCTAAAAACAATGGCAGCCATCTTGAAACCAAAAATTCTACACTAACCAATGTAACTAAACATTGAAAATAAAAATAAAAAATAAAAAATTAGTGCTTGAAAGTTGGAAATTAGTGTGACTTACTTAACCCACAATTACTACATGTTATTTTCTCCTTGTTATGTTGCGAATAGACTTAATTAGCTAATCCAATCTACCTAGTATGTATATACACATGTCTTAATAACACAATTATATTTATATTTCCTCCATACTTATTCAATTACCAATATTATAAACCAGTTATTACCTATACAATTAGTCATACCTCTTATGAGAATACTCATTTTATTAATATCCTTGTATTTGTGGGTAATCCAGCAATACCCTGGAGATATAATAGATCCTTTGCTTCTTATTTAATTTACATCTTCAAATAGAATCAGACATCATGTTTCTGCCATATATTTGTAAAAAGTCCAAGTGAACCTTTACATCCTTCCTGCCAATCATGGAAAGAGAAAATGTTAAAATTAACTAATTGCTAAATTAATAAACAGCTGAGTTTCAACAAATAATTAAAACCTCTGAAATTCTAAATACATTTATATTTTACAATAAATCAATGTAAATGCACTGATGATTCTTCATCCTTATTCAGACCCATAGGTTCCATTGTATTGCAACTGATAATCAACCTCGATTCCAATTTTCTTAAGTCCAAAGTCCAATTGCCACCTCTTGTTTTTCAATATAACCCTATCCAGGACCATAAATTGTAATTTACTTTCATTTTTATTGTAAAATTCTTTGAAATGTCTTGCCACAGGATAAGATTTATCCTCATTTCTAATTGCTCTAATATGTTCCAAAATGCGCTTCTTTGCTATATGTATGGTACTGCCAATATAACAATTATTGCAGGGACATTTTAGAGCATAGACACAATAGTCTGATATACATGAAACATGCTTTCTTATTTTAAACAATTTTTTAGTCCCGGGAAATAGTACCTCCTTGCAATTGGAACTGTATTTACATGCCTTACATTTACCGCATATGTAGAAGCCTTGAATAGGTTTTGTTTTCTCATTCTTGGATATTAAACTGTGGCTTAGCATATCTTTCAAGGACCTACTTCTTCTAAATGTGAAAGCCGGGTATTCATCCAGTAATTTACCTATATGCTCATCAGTCCTAAGAGCTAGCCAAAATTTTACAAATGCTTTCTTAATTTCATTTACTTTGTCATGATATGAAGTTATAAATCTTATCTGAATGTTTTCTTTCTTAATATCTTCCACCTTTTCTACCAAAAGGTCCTCCCTTTTGAACTGTCTAATCCTCATCACAGCTTTATCTATTACAGCCTGTGAGTAACCTCTTTCAGTGAATCTTTTGGTCATCACTTCAACCTCATTCTCAAATGCAGCTTCCAAACTGCAGTTTCTTCTAGCCCTTAATAGTTCCCCGTAGGGGATACTATTTATCAAGTTTCTTGGGTGACTACTCCTAGCATGTAATAGACTATTACCTGCGGTGTTTTTCCTATATGATTCACATTCCAATTTATCATTAACTACCATGATTCTCACATCCAAGAATTCCAATTCAGTTGAATCAATAATACAGCTGAACCTAAGGTTCAGTTCATTATTATTCAATTCTTCCACAAAATTCAAGGCTGATTCTTTACTTCCTTTCCAAATACAAAAAATATCGTCAATATACCTCACCCACAGGACTGCTTGGTTTTCAAAACCTGTGATGTTCCAGACAACATGCTCTTCCCACCAGCCCAGGTATAGACCCGCATATCTGGGGGCGAAGCAGGTTCCCATTGCACTCCCCTGGTCCTAACGGTATAGAGTGTTATTGAAAGTGAAAAAATTGTAAGTCAAGCACATCAGTACCATATCTAATAACATTTCTGTATGCAAAAGGTAAGACAATGAACTCGCCCTTAGAAAATGTCTAACTGCATCAATTCCCTTTTCATGTGGAATACACATATATAAACTATTCACATCTAGGCTCAATAGAAGAAAATCCTTTCCCATCCAATTCCATTAATTATACGTAGGAAATCTCTCGTATCCCTAATATAAGAGGGTAGGGCCTCCACGAAGGGACGCAGAAATTAATCTACATACTTAGAAACATTTTCCAACAAACTTCCCATAGAGGACACAATGGGCCTCCCCTGTGGTGTTTTTGCATTCTTATGTAACTTGGGTAAGAAATAAATAGCTGCCGTTATAGGGAATTCTACCTTAAAAAACGGTATTCTTCCCATTCAATCAATCCTGATTCTTTCCATTCATCTAGTTTCTCAAAAACCTTCCTCTTAGCCATTAGCATTTCATTTTTATCTACCACTGAATAATTCTCTTTATCTTGTAGTTGTCTTAAACCTTCCTTTATATAGTCATCCCTAGATAGGATTACAATATTTCCACCTTTATCGGATTTCTTAATTACAATGTTTTCGTCTTTTTGTAAGGACTCTATTGCTTTACGTTGTTTTCTTGATACATTATCATACTTAGATCTCCTTTATATACCTAAGAATTTTTAGACAACCAATTAAGCCCTTCGCAAAAACATTAATTGCATCACAAAAAAAAAGTTGATTTGGATTTGAAATTACTTGGACACCTCATGTCAACTTCAATACCCATCTGGGATAAATTTAAAATTGGGTCCTGTTCAGCCACAGTATTCTCATCTAATTCACATAACGTATGTAATAATCCAATATCTCCAATTGCCAGATTTGATGCCTTATTGGTACTACTTACATCTTGATCTTTAACTTTCGTTTCAAACTATTTTTTCAACTTTAATTTTCTCACAAAGAGAAAAAAGTCAATACGACTCTGTGTATAGTTGAAGGGCATAACTGGACAAAACGATTGTCCTAATGATAGTACTTCACGTTCAGTTTCCGAAATATATCTACTAGAAAGGTTGACAACCGTCCTTTTTTGCATTACTTCATTTACAGTTGACCTCTTGTCTGTACCCCCTGTGAACCATCTCTTGGTTCCCTGAAGCCTCTTCTTGGTCTTCCTCCTCTTCCTCGACCTTGCTGAGCTCCTCTTCCTCATACCATTTGGCCCATTGATCTCCCTTGGGCTATCAGGTCGAATTCCTTTAAAACACCGTCTTTTATTCCATCAAAATCCGATTGTGAGGAAACATCACTTTCACTTCCCTCACTGTCATGTGCTACTTGGGTCCCTTCTGATTGTTCTTTTGTTGCTACTTCTCCTGATGTTAAGTTTCTATCTCCTCCAGTTTTCATCATAAAGACATCTTCTTTTGACCTGTTCCTAATGACTTCATATTTTCTACCAAAGGTGAGAATCTGCCCTCTTTCATAGTCTGTAAGATCTCGTACAAACTTCTGTTGTTTCTTTGCCTTTAATACATCTTCGGCTTTACGCAATTTTTCATTGCATTTTTCCATTTCTTTCTCAAAAACCTCTGCAGTACACAGTTCTTTCAAATCCTTAGTTATTGTTGCAATTTCATCACTCAATCTTGATTGATCTTTTTAAGCATATTTGACTAATATGTTTAGCATGTTGATACTGCACTGGTGGTTATTTTCCATCCATTCCACCACCATTTCTGGATCAGGATTTTCATGAGTTAGTGTTATGAAAATCCTTAAACCTCTAGGAATTCTTCCACAGTCTATGTATTTTTGCAGAGTTACAGCTTCCCACCATTTTGACTGCTCTTTTTTACAATTTTTCCATAGTTTATTCCATAGTATCCACTGATTTTTCGATCCTCCTTCTTTATTCACGGATTCCAAATCGATTTTATCGACTGCATTGAATAGTGCCTCAGCTGCTGCTAAACGTGTAACATTTTTGTCTAGTGCCATAGTGCTTTCTGCCTGAATGTTCAAAATTATGTATATATAATTTGTAGCAAAACACTGTGATGATTCACAGTGTTCTTCCGTTGCTTTATACCAAACTTATGATAACGATAGCAAAAAATGCTGATAATACATTTTATAAGACCTTTTATAATACAGCGGTGTTTTTCTTATGTCTTCACAAGGGCACGTCTTGAACGATCGTGCCTCAAAATTGCCAATTCTTTGATGTACACATGAAAACCACGTGTATTTTAAACACAGAGTCCGACGTGCAATGTGTATTAAACTTCTAAATACACACGCGCGTGTCGAAAGACGTTCCACTAGCTTTCACCACTTCAGGTAAAAGAGACGAAACATTTTTATAATGCGCGCAAATATCTTTAAGCGCGTGTGGCTTAAATGTTTGTTATAGCACGTCTCCTTTTCTTTGTGTAAACGTGTTTTTTTGGCCGGTGACAACTCACACTACTGGCTTACACTAACTTCAAAGAGAGAAGGGGAAACAAATGTTTCAAACACTTGCTTCAGTTATACTGCACGCGTATTGCCTTATGCACGTCTGTCTTGAATGTTTACTTTAGCGTATTCCATTTGTTTAAACAAACGCGTGTAGCCGGTGCCTTCTCTCGCGCTGAGTCTTTGACAAGACGCACTTCAGCTTACAGTTTTTTATTGCCGTCCTTGCAGCCGATTGACCTAATTCCACTTGTCAGGATGAGCTAACATAATAAACATAAAAAATGGACTACATTTACTATAAAAAAACAATGGCAGCCATCTTGAAACCAAAAATTCTACACTAACCAATGTAACTAAACATTTAAAATAAAAATTAAAAATTTAAAATTAGTGCTTGAAAGTTGGAAATTAGTGTGACGTACTTAACCCACAATTACTACATGTTATTTACTCCTCGTTATGTTGCGAATAGACTTAATTAGCTAATCCAATCTACCTAGTATGTATATACACATGTCTTAATAACACAATTATATTTATATTTCCTCCATACTTATTCAATTACCAATATTATAAACCAGTTATTACCTATACAATTAGTCATACCTCTTATGAGAATACTCATCCACAAAATTCCTACCACCCAGTGATTCCTCACCTATTCTGATAAAAACACTACCCCACTTGAGTGCCTACACCTAGTGCCTGCGTCAGGAATGGATCACCCCAGGGTCTACAGCTGCCTCATATAAGGACCAACATTGACCGTTGTGTGATCTATTCCTGTCACGGGTACCAGGCCTACCCACACAAGTGAGGTACCATTTTTATTGGGAGACTTGGGGGAACACTGGGTGGAAGGAAATTTGTGGCTCCTCTCAGATTCCAGAACTTTCTGTCACCGAAATGTGAGGAACATGTGTTTTTTTAGCCAAATTTTGAGGTTTGCAAATGATTCTGGGTAACAGAACCTGGTCAGAGCCCCACAAGTCACCCCATATTAGATTCCCCTAGGTCTCTAGTTTTCAAAAATGCACAGGTTTGGTAGGTTTCCCTCGGTGCCGGCTGAGCTAGAGGCCAAAATCTACAGGTAGGCACTTTGCAAAAAACACCTCTGTTTTCTGTGAAAAAATGTGATGTGTCCACGTTGTCTTTTGGGCCATTTCCATTCATGGGCGCTAGGCCTACCCACGCAAGTGAGGTACCATTTTTATCGGGAGACTTAGGGGAACACTGGGTGGAAGGATATTTGTGGCTCCTCTCACATGCCAGAACTTTCTGTCATCGAAATGTGAGGAAAATGTGTTTTTTTAGCCATATTTTGAGGTTTGCAAAGGATTCTGGGTAACAGAACCTGGTCAGAGCCCCACAAGTCACCCCATCTTGGATTCCCCTAGTTCTCTAGTTTTAAAAAATGTGCTGGTTTGCTAGGTTTCTCCAGGTGCCGGCTGAGTTAGAGGCCAAAATCCACAGGTAGGCACTTTGTAAAAAACACCTCTGTTTTCTGTGAAAAAATGTTATCCACTCTGTGTTTTGGCCATTTCCATTCGTGGGCGCTAGGCCTACCCACACAAGTGAGGTATCAATTTTATTGGGAGACTTGGGGGAACGCTGGGTCGCAGGACATTTTTGGCTCCTCTCAGATTCCAGAACTTTCTGTCACCGAAGTGTGAGGAAAATGTGTTTTTTTTAGCCAAATATTGAGGTTTGCAAATGATTCTGGGTAACAGAACCTGGTCAGAGCCCCACAAGTCACCTCATCTTGGATTCCCCTAGGTGTCTAGTTTTAAAAAATGCCAAAGTTTTCTAGGTTTCCTAAGGTGTAGGCTGAGCTAGAGGCCAAAATCTACAGCTAGGCATTTTGCAAAAAACATGTCAGATTTCAATGTAAAAATGTGATGTGTCCATGTTGTGTTTCCTGTCGCGAGCTCTAGGCCTACCCACGCAAGTGAGGTACCATTTTTATCGGAAGACTTGGGGGAACACAGAATAGCAAAACAAGTGTTATTGCCCCTTGTCTTTCTCTACATTTTTCCCTTCCAAATGTAAGACAGTGTGTAAAAAAGACGTCTATTTGAGAAATGGCCTGTAATTCAAATGCTAGTATGGGCACCCCGGAATTCAGAGATGTGCAAATAACCACTGCTTCTCAACACCTTATCTTATGACCATTTTGGAAATACAAAGGTTTGCTCGATACCTATTTTTCACTCTTTATATTTTAGCAAATGAATTGCTGCATACCCGGTAGAGAATTAAAACCCATTGAAAGGTGCTGATGAACCTACAAGCCCTATATATCCTCGCAACCGGAAGAGTCCAGCACACGTAACGGTATATTGCTTTAAAAAATCTGACATTTCAGGAAAAAGTTACAGAGTAAAACGTGGAAAAAAATGGCTGTTTTTTTCAGCTCACGTTCAACATTTTTTTATTTCAGCTGTTTTTTTCTGTAGGAAAACCTTGTAGGATCTACACAAATGACCCCTTGCTGAATTCAGAATTTTGTCTACTTTTCAGAAATGTTTAGCTTTCTGGGATCCAGCATTGGTTTCGCACCCATTCCTGACACTAACTGGAAGGAAGCTGAAAGCACCAAAAATAGTAAAAATTGTGCTGAAAAATGTGGTTTTCTGATTCAAGTCTGTCCATTCCTGAAAGGTGGGAAGATGGTGATTTTAGCACCAGAAACAACCCTTTGTTGTTGCCATTTTCAGGGAAAAAACCACAAGCCTTCTTATGCAGCCCTTTTTTCCCATTTTTGTGAAAAAAATGAAATTTTCACTGTATTTTGGCTAATTTCTTGGTTTCCTCCAGGGGAAACCAAAAACTCTGGGTACCATTAGAATCCCTAGGATGTTGGAAAAAAAGGACACAAAGTTGGTGTGGATAGCTTATGTGGACAAAAAGTTATGAAGGCCTAAGCGCGAACTACCCCAAATAGCCAAAAAAGGGCTCAGCACTGGGGGGGGGGGGGGAAAGGCCCAGCAGCTAAGAGTTAATGGATTCCCACACGTCATTGGTGCCATTAATTGCAAACATGTACGCCTTGTGCGACCTGCTACAACTGAACATCTATACTGCAACAGGAAGCACACACACTCCATCAATGTGCAGGCCATTGTGGATCACCAGGGATTGATCACCAACATTGTGGCAAAGTATCCTGGGAGTGTACATGATTCATTCATTTTTTCGTCACTACACCATCAGTCAACACTTCCAGGATGGACGATATGGAAATGGACTACTTGTTGGTAAGTATAGAAGCCTACTTATGTACACACTGCACAGCAACCCTCTAGGACATATAATACATACACCACGACATCGACATGTGGTCAGGAACACACTGAGGTTGTGACACCTCTAGGCATGTCTGATATCCTCACCCAATGGGAGATACACCTAGGGACAAAGTACCGTTCCAAATAAAAACTGATGCCACTCCACAGACACAAGTGGAAAATGTAAAACAACACAATGACAAACACATGGCGCCAACTGGCATTACATCTGCGAAGATTAAAATTCAATAACACATCAATAACCCCCAATCAAACACCCTTCAAATCCATATGTACTGTGTAAGGGGTGTGGAATGTTATTTGCTGCAGGTCAAACACCATAACACACATAGCATTATGATGACTGCAGTAAAGGTCACATGCAATCATTATTCATCAAAATTAACACACACACAACAGATGTACTGCCATACGGACCTTCTGAAACTCAAAATGACAACCTCACAACCAAGTTAGCCAGCTGAACTAGACCATGTGCAGTAGTCTAGGTAGATGTTACAACCTGGGTCAACTTGCCAAGGGCAGAGAAATAGGTCTGCAGTGAACTTGTCACACATGTGAAATTAGTGTACAGTCAAATGTTAAGATCACAAGGTACGGAGAAGTTTGGCTAATTGTCACCTGGCAAAATCTAAGCGTCTCACTGATGGTTGAATTAATCTATGGCATATGTCAAAATGTATAGGATGTCCAAGGTACATAGATGCAAATGTGTTACCACCACTGTTGATTTGATTCTGTGCATGAAACTATCATCTCACCCCCAGTGAAGACACAGTGACACCTGTGTCACAAGTCACAATGCAAGGGAGTACACACTGTACTGCAACTCTCAAAATATACTGCTGACAACCAGTCAGCAGCCAAACACTCCTTCAGCTAAGGAAACAACCCAATGCTGATGGTACATCCTAGAAGCCTAGGAATCGACACAATAACACAAACACAAATGAGTCACACAACACAAGAGAACTACTGCCACGCAAGGTGATATTAATGGGGCAAGCTACATCAACATGATCTCAATCATTTTCTCTTTCAGCTGATCAGGAGTATGGGATCCAGCCATGGATTATGACCCCATTTGCCAACCCAAGCACTGCAGCACTTAGGAGGACACCCACCATAGTCGAGAGGACCTTTGGCATCCTGAAGTCAAGATTCAGGTGCCTCGACATCACTGAAGGCAGCCTCCTATACTCACCTGAAATGGTCTGCAAGATAATTTTAACCTGTGCCATCCTAAACAAAATTTGTGCATGAAGGAACATTCCCCTATTAGAACCAGAGCCACAAATGCCTGAAGAGGAGGAAAAGGAGGATGCTGGTCATCAACATGAGGGGGACCAACCAAACACAGCTGCAGGATTGCATAGGCGCCAACATATTGTCAACAATTTCTTTTGACTCAACTCACCATCACCACTGTTTTAACATATGTAAATAAACACCTATAATAATCACCATATCATGGTCTGGGTAATCATTTTTGCATAACATTATCTCTAACTAACAGAATAAAAGTGTAGCCTCATGAAGCATTGCTGATATACCGATCAGGACACAGAAATTTCCAAAGCAATTGTGATGCGTATGAATCAACAGTCACATTCACACACACTGTAAATGACATATATCCTGTACATTTCACCTTTGAAGGGCAATAGCAGAGGACCACACCTATTTCACACATACATGTTGGCAACATGGTTCATTGCAGCATATGGGCCACAACTAAGACACCATCAGTCAATAATGGAACAAAAAGCATAATACATGAGGCAGTGGATGTGCAATTGCATTAGTAATAGGACTGTATGACCAGACCCTTGACAGCAGTAACTGTTACATCACCTATCTTTGCAAGGACTATGTGTGACTAGAATTCCATATAAGCAGAAAATAGATAGCACAAGTGCCACAGCTATGACAAGCATTGCGCACATGACATTCCATGTACATGTCAGCCCATGTCCTAAGTCCTGACACACCCATGTTCACGGTCTCACCCAACCCGTCTTTAAGAGGTCCCTCGAATGGTAATATGTGTACCCAGATACTCCCTCCTCTACACACACCCATACTCACAATGTTAATCCAGTGTGCTTCACTCTTTAGTATGGTATGCCATAGTCATTTTACTTCTGTCTGCATGGACGTCAAGTTAAATAATGCACTGGCTTGTAGTCTCTAAGCCCTGTTATCACCTGTAGATTGCTTCCCATGTGAAAGGTACTGTTGGCCATTTGAACTTGAATCTCACCTACAGGACTTGTGAGAGACTGATGCAGCACACACCTGTGAGCACCTCCATGCAGACCAGCCATTTGAACATGCACTGCCCTTGAAGATGCTTGGAACAGCATAGAAGCTGCCATTTTTTTTATTACACTGTTATGCATTGCCATAAAAATCTGAGTGTAACACAGCCGTTGGGTTAATGTGTCACCTTCCAAAACAGAGGACAAACACAGTTTTCTATTTCAACTGTCTTGTTCCTCCTCTAACCAGTCTTAGTCAGATCTGTGAGTATGTACCTTGTGAAATGTCTGGATCCTGATTGACCCTGCATCCTGTTAGCCTGACTGGCTCCTGTCTGTGCGTTACCCTAAAGGTTCCTTGTGGCTACATTTGTATCATAGTTGCTTTCCCAACCCTCACATTCCTCCTGGGGTATTGTGCCAGGTGGGTCTACAATGCATACTCAAATACATTGTATAGCATAATCTGTTTATTTACCGTACCATTGTTGGGAACTTGTCTTCAAATACCCAAATCATGGCCTATCCCTTGTCTGGGTCTCATGTATGCATGAGTGGCAAATTGTGACAATGTACCATGGCCGTATGCAGAGATTGGGTATGGTGCCTCCAGCAGAACCAGCAACGTCAGATAATGTGCATGAAAAGTCCACACATGTTAGGACCCTTACAGTATACATGCTGATTCACTTTGATCACAACATATTGATGGGCCGTGCATGGTGAATAGCTGCGAGAATAATCAGCACAGAGGCTATGATGTTCCCAGATGCAGTGGGAATTTTAGAGGCCAACCTGTGTAGAAATGTTGTGATAACACCTGCCGGTACAAAAATCCTGAGATATTATCTTACTCAGCACATCAAGGTTGCCCTGTTGACAGTCTCATAACTCGTCTGCAGTTACAGGGTAGGACCATCCCCATGTGGGTTCTCAAATCCTCATTGGCTTGACTTCCATTTATATCAGAAGGATACTTAGTACATACAGGAATAGCCGCCACAGTCTCATGACTAGACCTGGACGTAACTGTGACAACATAGACCCCTAGAAATATACAGGCTAAACATTGACCCACACACATGAACCAGACACCTCTGTGCATTTGATAACTGGAAATATGTGGCCACGTGCTGCTTGGTCTGCTGGTCCTCCACTGCCACAGGAGAGTTGTGGCTCAGTTATATGACCTCAACTGTGGCGTGACATTATAAATGTGGTTTATCTTTGGCTCTCCGTGTCACAAACACAGTACCAACTAAGTAAGTACATATGCCTGACTCATGGTTGGTTCACTAATGTAAATGTAAATTAGCACTTGTATAGCGCACTACTCACCCGTTAGGGTCTCAAGGCGCTGTACTCATACCGCTATGGAACCCCTCCTGGCTTTTCCTTGTGAGGCGCCCACTCCTGAGCACCCCCAGGGTGAAGCCAGGCATCCAAGCGCTGTTGGGGCCGTTGTGGAGATTAAGCAAGCTATTGCCCAGAGTTGCAGAGTGGGACCCATGAATTAGATTAGGCACCGAGGCGAGAATTATCTGGTCAAGGGGAATTGAGCCCAAGACCTGCCGAAGCGGGACTTGAACCCTGGTCTTGAGCCAGATCTCTGCTTCAGGGTCTGCCGCTCTAACCATTGAGCCACACTTCTCCCTTTGAGCCACACTTCTCCCTAATAAGTGCCTAGGAAGCAGTATCCAACATTCCAGGACATGTGATGGCCAAGATTTGGACCATTGACATGAACAACCGTCTGCTATCTATACAGTGCATGCTTTGTCATTTGTGGTGTTTATGTTACCCAAAAAATAGAAATTGCAATAGTTGTTGCTACATGTGTGACTAACACATGTCCTCTCTCATTTCCACACTGACTTGCATCTGAGGGTTGGACACATTCACTCCACATGCATACAAGCATATTTGCTATAATGCATCTTGTGATGGTCACCCAGTGGGTCAACAACAATATTAGCAGCCAAAGCACACACATTGACCCATAGGCATTGAGTTATTGTACTTATGTGCGTCACCTTGCTATCCTCTCCTGATGCCAAACATGCCCAATTTGTGTAATACATATAGGTTGGCCACACGTTTGGCCATCTATTGCGTCAGTCAAGAGTGAAAATCCTGTACATGAAGTAGCGGATCATGGTCCGCAGTAGTATGATGTGTCACATGTGCCCATACACCATCATGCCCAAAGTGGGTGCAATCAGCCTGTCTCAGTATTGTCACAACCGTAATGTACCATTAAAATGGTAAACTGACCCAAACCAAGTTAATGGCTGAAATTTTACAGCATACGCGTAAAAAAATGACACTTATGCCCAGAAAATGATGCATAATGCCCTGAAAGGACCATTGGCCCTGAGCGGTATTTTCCACACTGTACCTCCGAAAATTGGTGAAGTTTGAAACAATTTTGAACCATATAGATGTGGGGTTACATTTTTTCCTGTGCGTCAATAAAAAATGACACGCAGACTGAATGCGTCATAATATTTTGACGCATGACAATAAAAATGCATCGCATTTTAGGCAGGAAGTGATGTCATAGGATATCCTGTTTACAGATTAGGTACAGTGGGTGTACTTTCACTTTGCAGTCTGTGATATTTCCTGACTGTGTGGCTGTGTCTCGATTTGTCTCTGTGCATTTAGTGATTTTGTCTCCAGTGTGGTCTTTTAATTGTCTTTTTGTGTATAATAACTGTCTGTGGTATCCTGTCTGAGTGTTTGTGTGGTCATTTGTGTTGTCAACAATTGTCTTTGTGTTGTTGGGAGTCTGTTGTGGGTAGTGGTAGTTTGGGGATACTTGGGCTGTGTTAGCAGTTTTTTTTTTTTTTTTTCCTGTCCTACTTTCCCCCTATTCTTCTTTGTTCCCCTTTATCCCCTATTTCTATTTGTATACCATTATGTTGGGTAGGCCTCGTCTTGGCAGGATGGGAGAGTAGAAGCTGGGTGGGTTCATTTGGCTGGTGTGCCATTTCCTACCCCTGATGATTGAGGTAGGTGGGTGTGTGATCCAAGGGTATCACACTGAGGCACGGAGGCTCCGGTGGGCAAAGGTGTTGCATCATCTGCATAGGATACACAACACACCAAGAAACGACCACCAGCTGAAGCACCGCTGGGATTACCTTGTCTCCAGGGAGCAAGATCTGCTGGACCACCTGGGGATTGTGATTGGTGGCCCTGTTGGTGAGTACAAATCATGTTCATGTGCACATTTAAATGCTCTGTAGTAGCAGTAGCTGATTTTTACAATATCTGCCAGCAATGTTATTGAGCGTGTGGAATGCTAGTGAAACATCCAGGACCATATTTCTACTTTGTTAAGGACCACAATTGCGATCTGTTTGGAAGAAAGAGCTCCACAAACTTACTGAAAACATTTGTATTTAGTAAGTCAGTGCCACCTTTGTGTCAAACAGCAACACAAATCAGGTATAAAATATGTATAGATATAAGCCACAGTTGCCTGTGAGGTATAGACTTTTCCAACACATTACCGTCATTTGTTGACGCAACAGCTAGACTAACTTTATAAACACAACAGGAGCCTGAAAATTAGTGCAGGCTTCACGTCAATTGATGATAGCAATGTGGCGCAAACATATGTCTCATGTGTGTTCGTGAGTGTGTCAGGAAACCGATCATGGAAATCCCGAAAATATTAGGAATTATTGTGCCCCTCCATTCATTTCAGATACATGTCTGATCTGGATTTGGACACATACATAACAAGTTCTAGCTGCGCTCAGCTAACATCTTAGACTGGTATTTGGAGTTTGTAGTGCCACATTTAAATTAGAGATGGCAGGCAAAAGGTATGCACGTGGGTTCATATCTCTATGGTTGGTGCAACTCATCATAGCTATGCCAAATCAAATGAAGAAATTGATACAAATTGAGGACTAACAACTGTCCCTGGCCCTCTGTACATTGTACCTGTGTGTCATAAATTGGTCATAGTCACAATGGCTGGTTGACTGGTAATGCAGTCCTCACGAAAAGTAGCTTTGGATGTCTCTCATGGATACACATAATGAGACGAATACATTCCATGATTTTGTCTGCCCACTAATAAAGGAGCATGTTTGCCACCACATGATAGTTAGGGCCATTGCATCTGTGCAGATATGTGTGTATCACTCACTGTAGTCACTGGGTCTGTACATGTTTGCCGTGGTGTGTAGGATGCAGTTTCATCTTGTTTGAAAGGCTTTACTTTCTGATTTAATCTTTCACATAGTATTTGTCTTCTGATTTGTTGTACAGTGCACAGACATTGAGCACATTTCTCCCTTCCATGCCTTCCAGGTGGACCGGCACCCTACACTGTTGGCAAGGTGGCTCGATTTGAGGACCCAGACATCTCCAGTAAGTGTTGATATTTCTGTTATGCGTTGTGTTTGCTGGTGATGTGTGATGGACTCCTGTGTGTTGGACACATAGCAAGGTGTGATGTGCTGGCCAATCATTTGTTTTGTTCCATGAGTGGAATATCATTTTATCACCATCTTTGAGTTGGCCAATCCTTATCGTATTGTCATATTTTGGTATTCTACAGTCCTGTAGGCACGGCAATGTGAATAGGGATGAGTCATGTGGATAAAACCTGATTCAGAAAAAGTCGCAGTGGACCATATTAGTGAATTAGTCAGCCAGTCAGACCCTGATTCTCCCACAATAGGGATGCCAAAGTCTTACCCACAGTCTTCTGCTTCCCTATTCACTAATGAACATGTCGAACTGTATGTTAAACTTCCTAGCAGCATGTAGCTCCACATGTAGTGCTACAAGTATGTGACACTTGAGTACAATGGCCTAGGTGTGCATGCAACTCATGGCCAGAGGTGTTCTTGAATCTCCCTGTTTGTTGTAAGTCATGGCATACTGGTAGTAAATGATGTGGACAAAGGTTTGCATTTCCAAATATGAGTGTTGATGGGATTGTCCAAGTGTTAGCTGTCTCCTATTTGGAGATCCTCCTTACCTGTGGTGTGTGTGCCTGGCCAAACCCATGTCCAGCTTTCCTAAGCTTCCTGGGTGTCCTTTTTGTTAGAAATTATTAGTTGATTGTCTACCTCCCCATCAGACACAGGCGTAGGGTTGTGAATAGTGTACCTAGGACTGATGATACGAGTTTGGTACACAGACATGTAAATCAGTAAATCACTTGTCTGAACCTAATATATCCACTCATGATTAGCACATGCTTTCTGTACTGGAAAGTCCATTTACAACTCGCAGATCTTGTGGCCCTGGATTGCCATCCAGAACTATGACATTTGTTGCCCTGGCAGTGGTGGAGGATGTGCAGCATGGTTTTTAGCTGACAACTGGCAGAACTTTGATGCCAAAATCATGCCAGTTGTTACCCATCTTGTAGGGTTTGGATGTGCTATGTGTAATAGGACCTTTGTAGGCTGACTTGCCATGTACTTCCTCAGGGACAATCAATGATCTCTATGATGATATGTCCTGTTACAAGTACATTAGATGTATTGTCTGATTTACTTCTTGTGCCATTTCACACAATGCAGTACCTAATGTTTGATTTTCTATTTGTCTTAACAGCTGCAAATATGACTCCCATCCAGGTCAGGGAGTTTCAACGGCGGGCAATGCGATACTGCCACATACTTGATGTTGAGTCTGGGTACCGCAACATGGCCCGCAGATATCGCCATGAACGAGCCTCCGGAGCTTGGAGGGCATTTGCACAAGGGGGCCCTTCTGTGTCTCCCATGGCCACCACCAGCAGCACCACCACTACCACCCAGGTGGCACCACAAGCAGCTGGGACCTTTGCGGGACCATCAACTGCAACTGCTCCAGGACCAAGCACAGCACCACATGCAAAGCAGCCTACAGCCATTGCTACAACACGGGCCCATACTTCCTCGGCTGGCACCCAGACCACCCCTGCTGCAGCCATTGACCCTGCTGTTTTTGCTGAGATGCAAATGATATTGGACTGTGTCCTAAGAAAGATGACCAGACTGCAGCAGGAGGTGGCACAGGTCATCCGGCTGGTGCGTTCCATCAAGAAGACCCTGAGGAGGGCCATCTTGTAGACATATAGACGGACATGATTCCCTCCCCACCGTCCTCTTTCCTGGTTCTTACACTTTGTGGGTTTAGGGGGCTTAGTGTCAGGTTAGTATAGGCTGTTAGTTAAGTTAGCGGTAGTGGGTGGGGCGTGGGGTTTTCTGAATATTTATACTGTCTATTTTTATGTGTGTGGGTGGGTGGGTGGGGGCAATGTTGGGGTTCTTGTGTTTAAAAAAAAAATCAATTACAAAATAAAAAAATACAAAAAAATATATATTTGTTTAGTATAGGATAGTATGTGTTTAGGTTAGTATCTGTTGTCCTCCATGTGTCCCGTCTCATAAGAGGGGTGGGGGGTTGATGTTTAGATCGTTTCGTTAAATGTGATAAGTAAGTTTAGCTTAGGTTAGTTAGGGACAGTTGTGGGTAATGAGTAGTTAGAGTAGATGAGGTTAGGTAAGGTCTTTCCCCGAGTTTTCACTTCTGTTTTTACTGTTTAATAAATATCTAGGTAACCCTTTACAGTATGTGTCAAATGCTTGTAGATCAGGGCCTTGGAATGAGTGAACAGTGTCTCTTTTGTATTAGAATTTGTGTCATATGCTGCAAACAAATCCCAACTGAGCTGTAACATTGGCAGCTACCCCAAAGCTACTTAGCGAAGATTCGGACATTCATTGCAACCACCAATCATGGTTACTATGGATCCCAAAGTGTGGTTATTTCATGATGTATGTTTTCAATGTCACATACTGTGCTTCCAGATTTAGTATTGGGAACACTGTGTTAAGTCTGACTGCAGTCTGATGTCCAAGGAAATCCTTATAAGGTGAGTGGTAGTAAGCTCTCTTGTAGTATAGTGTACATAACTCACATAGATCATTTGTTACACTGTTTGGCATGGTTACTTATTTGGATGTAAACTCCTACATCTTCATTCATGCAGTTTGGTGTGTGTTAGCTTAAATTTGTGGGAAATGTCACATACTTCACTGATCTACTGCACGGTTGATGTGTCACATTACACCGAGACAACATTTTTGTGTAAGTGTTATTTATTGAAAAGTGCTGTAGTGCTGTATATACATTGTCCATGATTGTGAGTCCATTATAGTGACATCTTCCATTGTGATCCTACACAAGTGCAAAAGGATATGCCATTGGACGTACTGGGGTGAAGTGTCAGACAGTGCAGTACAGGATTTGCCAATGAGTTAGTGAGAGACAATCACAGGGCAGGCTGACAAGATAAACAGTGGGTTGCAGAACAGTGCTTGAGTACATTTGTTGCAAGACTGGCATGTTACAAAGCGCAGGACCTTGGTAATAGGTGGCCATGTGGCAGGGACCAGTGCTACCAGGTACTCTTACGTGTGAATGGGATCTGTTCCTGGTCTTCATCTTCTGATGTGTGTGTTGCGTCCTCTGCCCTTGGTGGTGGTTGTGAAGGGGCAACACACACCTCAGTGTGTGTAGACGTGGAGTCAGACATCCTGGTAGCTGCTAACTGTGAGGGTCTTAAGGGCAGTACTGCAGCAAGGAGGAGCTGCTGGTTCTTAAGAATAGCAGCCACATCACGGTGGTAGGCAGCCAGGTCGGCCTTGAGGGGTTCATTGTTGCATTTGTGCACGCGTTGACAGGATTGCTGTTGTAGGTGTTGGGTCAACTGAATTACAGCTGTGCTGATTTCCTTCAGCCTTTTTTCTACTTCCTGCAAGATAGTTGTTCACCATTGCATAGCTGCTGCCTGTTCTTCAGATGATATCATGCACGAACGCACCCCCTCAAGGCTGGCTGCCATAGTTTGCATCCCCACCCGCACCTCCCTGGCCAGCTCCCGCTGTACTCCAACTACAGTTCTCTCAAAGCTGGTGCCAGTGTCATCAGAGTCCTCAGCTGTATTGGAGCTGGCAGGTCGTACAATTGGGGTGGTGGGTGGGTCCTCTGTGATGGCTGCTGTATCTGTGCTCCTCCTTGTGACTGAAGGTGGGGTCTGGAGGGTTTCAAGGACCTCCTGGAGGGTCTGCTGGCTGATATTTGTCAGCTCGTCATCATGTCATCAGGGTAGACAGGCATATCTGCAGGAGATCCATCGTCCTCTGCAATGAAATACAGTACAATTAGTGTGTCTGTGTTGTATCATTTGTAATGTGACATGCCTGCCTTGTGATTATTTTCACATTGTGATCTTGGTTCCTGTTCATTGCTCCTGTCTTTCAGATTAGCATTCTCCCAGTCCTATGCCCCACCTGCATGTCACATGTATTGTGGTCAGTTTGTGGACTTGTCAGCATCATCTCCTCTAGGTGTTGGTTCAGGCCAAATAGTGATTTGCCACATTCTTGTCCTACTCAACCCTCCGTCTACTTCCATTCTCATGGTGAGGCCTTTCACTGGCTGTGGGTGCTCTGATGGCACTAGCACCACACTTAACAATCTGGACCTGCCCCTGTCTCTGATCTTTCACAGCCACCTATATCTGGTTGAAATGTAGCATATACTATGTATAGCATTGTTGTGGCACAATATGGATGTCAGCATTGGCAATGTGTATTGCTGATGTTGGGGAATGTGTGGTACATTGGATTGCCCTGATAGTCGTAGCAGTGTCCTATTTCCTCCTCTGACTGTGCAGGTGTATTTCTGTGACCAGTTACATGTGTCCTAACCCTCAATGCTGTTGTCTGAGCAGTATGACATTTGGGATGTTGCATTGTGACCCAGGCACAGGGTGGACCCTGACATATGCAGCATGGGTATGACATTAGTGCTGTGTACCTCCTAATGTTGATGACATTGGCTGACGTTTTCCGGCAACGATGGACATTCACATTTGACAGGACTAGAACATTTGTCTTGATTTCAGGGGATTGTAAACGTTGTCATCCTGAACCCTCTAATTTGGGTGTTTTAGATCCATGGGGACGTTACTGCCATTAGCTACTTGACCAGCACACACAGTGGAGGTGGTAGTGGCAACTGTTGTCAATGTTACATTCCAGTTGTCGGTATGGCCAGAGGTTTTTAATTGGGTCCTAGTTCATGTAGGGAGTATAGTGGCTGACGTGTGACCGGATGCCAGTTTGTTGTTGTGCCCTTCCCTCCTGGCCTGGCTTTACCTTTGCAACATCCTTGGCATGGCAGCATACCCCCATGGAAAGGTTGTTGGTGTTGTGTAGTGGTGTG
Organism: Pleurodeles waltl; assembly: GCF_031143425.1. Classification (NCBI taxonomy): domain Eukaryota; kingdom Metazoa; phylum Chordata; class Amphibia; order Caudata; family Salamandridae; genus Pleurodeles; species Pleurodeles waltl. Next base: position 872,760,436 of record NC_090438.1, read on the forward strand.
CCCCAGGTTTTCTCTGAATGGGCCATGCCCTGGTGCTGTGCCCCTTTACCCATGCCACTCCCTGAATATCATGACTTACATGCATTGTGTAGTAGGTATTTGTGCATTTAAATTCCCCATGCGACTTACCCTGCATGTGCGTTGTCTCCTGGTAGTCTGCGCTCTCCTGTCCTTGAATCCCTGTGACAATCTCCTCAGGAATGACGCCTGCGACCATCTCCTCCATGTGGTCCAGGGCCACCTGGTGTGCTGGACTCCCACCTCCAGTCTGCAGTGCTGCCTTCCTGTTCCTGGCCATCTTTTCCTTGGTCCTGCGCTTGCAGTCATGCCAGCGTTTCTTGCACTCGATGACTGTTCTGCAGACTTCTGCCACACTGTTAATCTTGTCAACAATTTGTTACCATATTGCCTCTCTCCTACTGATTGGCAACTTTGAGGTGACAAACATTTGGTGCTGGTGTGCCGTCACCTCTTTCACCAGAATTTCCTGCTCCTCTGCACTGAAGGAACACTTTCTTTTCTTCTTTTCCCTGTCCTGGGTCTAGTGTGGGTCCTCCTGGCTGGTTCCTGGTCTGTTGTCATCTTCCTGGGGTCTGTGCAAGCATCTGGGATCCATTTTGGCTCTCCTCTGCACAAATTGCTGTGTTTACGGTGAATTTTGGTGCAATTGAATCGAAAAACGCCTCATATCCGGTTTGCGGTGTCGTAAATCGTCTCACAGTCATTTCCGCTGCGTTAACGTCGTTTGCCTTTACGACGTGATGCTGTGGTGTGCTTTAGAGAAAATGACTCACATCTGTGGTTTGCGCCGCTGTGCCTCAAAGTATAAATTTGATGCCCGCACGGCGCAAAGAAATGGCATTAGCCGGCGGTAATATTTTCGGCGCAAAACTGCGTCGGCGCAGTTTTGCATAAAAAAATATAAATATGGGCCTAAATGTGCTGATAAGGGGTATATCAATATTATCCTGTTTAAGGGAGAGAGCACAAGCACTATACCCCTGGTTGGCATGTTAGAGTGCACAGCCCTAATGCCAACTAAAATTAGATCAGTTGAAACAGGTTGGGGAAGTCAAGAGGTCTGGGTGAATACCACCCAAATGTGTTAGGTCTAACAATATTGACCATAGCCAAGCCCAACAGTTGTTGTGTCAGGGGTTGAAGATATTATTTTCTTTTGCTTACCTTATATTACTATCCTTAACAAAATAATGTATCCTTTGAAAGTTGGGTTGTAAAGTTTGAGCACATGTAAGGATCAGCATAATGGTTTTGTGTATTTGTTCAAATCATATTGGGATAACTATGACACATTGCATTTTACTAACACACTTGTCCTGATGCCACCTTGAAAGGCTTTTTGATAATAGTCAAGTTGACCAGGAAAAGAGAAGTATACAACCACCAGAAAATGTGAAAACAATCCTTCACAATCATTGTACTGGATCCGAAGCCACAATGGAATTTGTTTCCCCTGTTGGGACTGTGAATTCCATTCCCTGCTCAATGGAAACATGCGATTGTGCAACCCCTTCCCTAAAAAACAAATCTAGATCCCTCAATTTTACAAAACTATAGACCCATCTCTTTGCTGCCAGCATTTGCTAAAATATTAGAAAAGCATGTAAATAGCCAGTTGTTCAACTATCTGGAGGACAATAACATCTTACACCCCTCACAAACGGGTTTTAGACCATTCCACTGCACCGAATCGTCTCTGATTGCTGTGATGAAAGGGGCGAGATGGCACCTTGATGATGGGCAAGCATCGGCAGTAGTGCTACTGGACCTGAGCGCCGCCTTTGATACAGTGGATCATAGTATTCTTCTCCGTCGGCTAGAAGAGATAGGTGTTACAGGCGCGGTATTAGGCTGTTGTAGTGAGTTCATAAACGCACGATCAGGCCAGGTACTGGATAGATCCTTCTACTCACAAAGTTTCAAAAGAAGATGGGGTGTACCTCAGCGCTCCTCCCTTAGCCCTGCATTATTCAATCTATATATGCGGCCTCTCGCCAAGGTTGTGGAGCCATTAGGTCTCTCTCTTATAACCTACGCCGATGACACACTATTGGGGTTTTCATTGACCTCTAACCAAAATTCTTTAGATAGTTCATTGGTTCCTGGCCTGTGTGCTATTTCCACCGGGATGTCAAAAGGTAAACTAAAACTTAATACAGACAAATGGAGGTCATGTTTTTGGGCCCTCCAGTTTTGCTATCGCCATCCTCTTCTGCTCTGCCTTATTTGAGAGAGCTCCCAGTTCCAAAGGAATTGTTAAGAGCCTTGGGATTTGGCTCGACCCATGGTTAGCCATGGACCAACAGGCAAAGAAAACCTCAGCCGTGTGCTTTGGCATATTCAGACTTTTGAGGAAGGTGTTGAAAATTCTTCCCTCCATGGCCAAGAGACTAATTATTCAGGCACTGATCAGTTCCCGATTGGACTATGGGAATGCCCTTTTTTTAGGGTCCCCAAAGTATGTTAAGAGGAAGCTTCAAGTGGTACAGAGTACGGCTGCTAGATTGATTTTCAATATCCCCAAACATGAATCTGCTCAACCAGCTCTTCATACTTGCATTGGCTCCCAGTTGAGCAGCATATCAAATTCAAGGCCTCATGTTATATACATAGGTCCTTACATGATAAATGTTCCCCACAATTGTGATCTTTGGCCACATTTACAACCCCTCGAGAAACCTCAGGTCCTCATCAGCAGCCTTAGCAACAGTCCGGCTTATAAAAAAGGCCAGATGGGGTGGTAGGCCCCTGTCGTTTCTAGCGACAAGGCTATGGAATTCTCTGCCTCTACCTCTTTGTCTCATCGACCAGGAACTAAGTTTTAGGCGGCTACTGAAAACATGGCTATACTGACTTCCCTCACTTTCGGCCGTCAGGTTCTGTTGAAGCTCTGGGAGGCCTCCGGGTAACTTTGCACTATACAAATTGATTTAACATAACATAACATTTTGTTAAGGAGTTTGTTGTTGGCAGGTCATTTTTGACTTTTCAATTGGAGTATATCCTTGACAAACTTCCTTTGGTTTCAGCTTTATGAATTACCACACCACACTACTGACATTGCTAGTCATGGGGGATCGAAGTATGTAGTACAAAAGTTATACCTACTCACAAAACACTGCAAGATAAAGCATGTGAGTGACACCATGCTAGTAAGCTTGTTGGTCACCCATGGGAGAAAAATACTCTAGAGATCCTTCTACAATAGTTTTGGTAGCCATCCATATCCAAAGATGCACAGGCCATTGTAGCAAATTGTGTAACCTGCACACAAGGGAAGAGTCCACATCAAGACCCTGCTGGCCTGTTACAGCCCATGCCCACACCACCTGTGCTTGGCACACTATGGCGGTCATTCTGACCGCCGCCCGCCATGTGGTCACCGCCAAATGGCTGCTCCGCGGTCAGGAGACCGCGGATGCCATTCTGGCTTTCCCGCTGGGCCGGCGGGCGACCGCCAAAAGGCCGCCCGCCGGCCCAGCGGGAAAGCCCCTGCAACATAGAAGCCGGCTCCGAATGGAGCCGGCTTTGTTGCAGGGGTGCGACGGGTGCAGTAGCACCCATCGCGATTTTCACTGTCTGCAAAGCAGACAGTGAAAATCTCCATGGGGCCCTGTTAGGGGGCCCCTGCACTGCCCATGCCAGTGACATGGGCAGTGCAGGGGCCCCACGACACCCGTTCCTGCCATCCTGGTTCTGGCGGTGTAAACCGCCAGAAATAGGCTGGCAGGAAGGGTGTCTGAATCCCCAATGGAGCGCTGCAAGCAGCGCCGCCATGGAGGATTCCCTGGGCCGGGGGAAAACCGGCGGGAAACCGCTGGTTCCCCTTTTCTGACCGCGGCTTTACCGCCACGGTCAGAATGGCCCTGGAAGCACCGCCAGCCTGTTGGCCCATGTATCCCTACAATTAATAGTCCATCTACATGGTCTTCCTTTGGTAGTCGTGTCTGACCGAGGAATGCAGTTTGTGTTAAAATTTTGGAAATGCCTTTGTCAGGAATTGGATATGGATGTCCATTTGTCATCAAGTCACCACCCACAATCAGATGGGCAAACTGGAAGAGTTAACCAGTAAAAGGAGCAATATTTGCATTATTATCTCCTAAATTCAGAAGTGGATTGGGCTGAGTTATTGTCGGCAGCCAAATTTGCATATGACAGTGTAATCCATGTATTCACTGAATAATCACCCTTTTATTGCAATTATGAGTATCATTCTCAAATGTTGGATTTGAGAGTAATACATCAGCTACAAGACCTTTTACAACAACTGAGCGGCATTCAAAAAATGTGCAAGACAACATTAGCAAAACAGACATACAAAATAAATGCAGACAATGGAAGACGTCAGGGACCAAACTATGAAGCAGGACAAAAGGTTTGGTTATCAACTGGACACTTACATTTGAAGAAAGCACAAAAGTTTAATCCAAGATCTGGGTCCTTTTACCATCATCAAAAAGATTATCTAGGTGGCAGAGAAGCTAGAAATTCTCACTTCACTACTGATTCACTCAGTGTTCCACGTCTCCTTTGTAAAACTGGTAGCAGACTCTATGCGGTGCCCAAAAAGACCCCTTCAGATATCAGTGGATAAAAAACTGGAGTGTGAGGTGAAGGCCATATTAGACTCGAAACAAGTATGTAAGAAACTTTACTAGTTGTTGGACTGGAAAGGTTATGGACCAGAGGATCGTTCCTGGGAAGCGGCAGGACATGTGCATGCTCCCTGATTGGTTTGAAGGTTCCACGATTGATACCCAAAAAAAACAAAACCAATTGGGAGGGCCTTGGGAGGGTCGTAGTGTTAGGCCTGCAAACCTGGATGTGCTGCAGTAAAGAGCTCTTAAACCAGTCATCTGCCTTTGCAATGTTTGTTGTAATCGCATAAGACTGTTTTACAGGTACCATCGCTTGTTTACAAAGACCAATGCTTTTTGGAACCAATGCTTATTTAGGACACAATTTGCTCGAGCCTCCAGCATCCCTATGACTCAAACTGGGTGTGGCTGGATGCAGCAGGTATTTAAACTACACCCGGCCTGAGTGAATTGCTAGCTGTAAAGGTCACCGGGTGTAGAGAAGGAGTCTCTGCTTCTCCACGTTTGATCCCCAAGTTCAGTCCTGTACCTTGGATGCACCTTTCTTGGAGTTGCAGAGATCAAGAGAATTGACTACTAAAAAGGCAGTAATGCTCTGCATGTATTCAAAAATCATTTATTTGTGAAAACTTGACACTTGCTGACATGATATTCGAAATTCAGAATGTTTGGAGCACGACATGCCTAAGAAGGCACATCATTGGCATTTAAGGTTACTGGGATGCTCGCCGCTAGTCACGCAATAACGCTTATGTTTGTGGCTTGCTATATATTGCCTTAAGGAAATGTGTGCAATTATCTTAAATAAAATGTATTGTGAATACGTTTGTTATCACTAAGTTAAATATGACATCTGCATAATTGGCGCAGGTGATACAGAAAATTCTTTGAATGACCTGAAAGTTTCATTGCTACACTGAACTTACGCTGTGATGTAACAGTGATAAAACTGATTGCTTGTGTTTTTTATATTAACCCTATATTCACAGAGTTTTACAAACATACTGTGATCTTTTGATATTAACCCTATGTTTCCAGAGTGCTACAAACATTGTACTATGCTCTTTTGATAGTAACCCATGTTCCCAGAATGGCACAAACATTACTCTGCAATCTTGTAATATTATCCCTATGTTTTTAGGGTGATCAAAAGACACCAAATGTGTGCAGTGCATAGATTAACCCATGAATGACTGTAAACCTAATTACCTGAGAACATGTTGTCGTTATTTGTTACCTATTTAAATGCCAATGGAGTTGAGTGAGTCAGCATCTTAGGAAATCTCAGCAAGATCATCAAACAAGATATCCAAGGAACAGCAAGTACATTTAGGTAGGCATTGATTAATGTGACATGGGGTCAATTTGGGGTCACAGTGAGAGTAGTCATAGATATTTTATTAGGTTCAAGGTTCTTATTTAATTACAGGTAATTCACATAGTTTCACGAAAGTTCCTAAAGAGAGGGAGAGCCATCTGAAGTGGGAAAGGGGAACCTAACGGGTACACCTAGCTTGCACATAGTAGTCAGAGACTAGTATATACATGGTTACAAGTTATGATCTGTTTGACTGACATATCATTTATTATAGGAAATTGTGGCTCTTCAAGGACCATTACCAGTTGTTCATGCCCCGACCTGTTGCTCCAGTGTCTCTCTCTCTCTCTCTCTCTCTTTTATCCATCCCCTTTCCCCCGGGGTGTTCCTATGTCGATCATGTACATTTAAGTGGGAGACACCTAACCTCTAGGAGGAATTGCGAATAAGCAACTTGTTCAACATTGTGTCTCTGTGGGACAAACAGATCAGTGATTGACAGCAGGAGAAGGGTTTGCATCTACCATCAGCGGGCATCGCTGATTGCCCTCAGGGAGGAAGAAGTCATCACCTTCTATCAGCTGCTCAGGGAGTCCATCATCCAACTGCCCCACCTCACTGCGTCCAGACTGCAGGCTACGGTCAACAGGGTCCCCAACATACCATCACTGACCAACCTCATGGCCGTGCTACATATGCTTGCATTAGGCTGGCTCCTTCTAGAACACTGTAGCACTTGTGGGTGGAGTGTTGCAATCATCTTTCTCAGCATTCCTCCCCTCTGTTCTGGATGCCAGCATCAAACTCACACCTCACCACATCCTATTCCCTAACACCCAGCATCTACAGCAGGAAATAAAACAAGGATTCAACATGATGGCTGGATTTCCACATGTTGTGGGTGCTTTGGACTGCACACATGCACAAATTGTTCCTCCTGCTGCAACTGAATACTTAGAAAAGAACGAGAAACATACCCACTCAATGAGTGTACGGACCATTGTTGACTATCGTGGGTTGATCCTGAATGTGGCGTCCAAATACCCTGGCATTGCACAAGATGCCTACATCTTCTGGCAGTCCAACATCAAATATAGATTCCAGGATGGACAAAATGAAATGGCCTGCTTGTAGGTAAGCAAACAGAAAGTACCTATCTGACGCAATAACAAATAGAAAAGGGGGACATAATACACAGGTAACTGTTTGTCTCCACAGATCGGGACTGCAGGATAAGGTCCCTCATACATATATGCACCATGTTCCAGCACGCAGATGTAATGCAAAACACTAATGCAAAACACCCTGACATACAAGTGAGCACATCTCAACTCAGTTTTTCACATGTTGTGTGATATAAAGGCACACAAACATGCATGTCAGCTAGGAAATTTGCCTAACAAATCAGTGTGCAAGTGAGATGTACCATGTACAATGGAGGGGGGTCACATGCAGCACATATGGGCAATCAAACGCGTCATGGCTTACACATCTGGAACTGTACAAGGCCTTTCTGGAAAAATGTGACATTTAATTCACACTCCGGTGGCACAGTGTGCAAGTTCACATTTACAAGGCCATGCAAAGCCACCTTGCATGGCTTTTCATGGCCTTGTAAATATGGACTCCTTTCATGCATAACACTATGTGGAAGTGGTGTTCCATGGGTTTTGCTTGGGGTGTGCCCATGCAACACCCCTAGTAGCTGAAGGTATCTGATGCATTCCAAGATTTACAAGGCTGGGAAATCAGCAGAATCTTACAACACCTCAGGGGTGGCATAAGTGTGATGCAGCAATGAGAAATATATTTATTTTCTCTCTATAGCATCCTCTTACTATGTGTGCTGCATTCTGAAGCACACATAGAAATAGGGAAACACCTTTTATGATTATTTTTGTGTGGGAAGTTGTCCTTTCCTACACAAAAACAATCATCCCCACAATACAGGCACCCATGCACCATGGTGCAAGACTGCCTGCATTGGCATTAGGCAGAGATTTTGTCACCGCTGTATGGAGAGAGGACAGAAAGGAGCCATATTTTGTATATACAGTGCATCTATGCCCTTCCTTGGTGGCACATGGCAGCACAGCAAGGCACTTGCTGCACTGTTCTGTGGCAGTGGTTCCGTAAATGAGGCCCTAGGTGTCCGATGACAAAACATGGTCCATGGGCAGGTGACATGTAACTGTACAAATTATAATGGTATGTAAAATAACTCCCATCTCACATGTGAAGTAGAATGCTACACACAGACATCAATTAACATGCTTCTGAGGCAGCAGCCTTGGCTGGAAGGTGCACCCAAATATACAAATTCTATCCTGAAAGCAAAGGGGGACACCTACAACCCCTGATGCAAGTGTAAATGTGTACTTGCTAGCCATCTTTTGTGTAAGTCCAATTGTAAGGACACCAAGGCCCTCATTATGACATTAGCGGTAAGTCCTGCTTACCACAATGCTGACTGCCGCCAACATACCACGACCGCGGTGGTATACCACCACCCATATTATGACACACACACAAATCCACCAGCCCAAAGGTCAGTGATAACCTGGCAGTACCAAAACCTACACCGTTACGCCAACAGAACTACACCCACAGCATTATGACCCACAAATCACTGTGGCGCACATTCAATGGCGCTAAACCATTGGCGGTATATACTGCTGTGCTCAAAATAAACACACAGATACAAAACAACACCACATTGGACTATTCAAATTACACACACCTGACACACATACACACACCACACCCACACAACTATAAAACACACACCCACACTACCCACAACCCCTTATGACTCAAAAACATTGCCAGTAGACAGAGATACAGAAAGAACACCCACACAACCAGAGCCACAGAACACCATCACCCATACACCATCCACGCACCTCACAGCACACACCCCAACACATCACCCCACACACTACACGCATGGCATCACAAAGACACCCCAGGTTCTCAGAGGAGGAGCTAAGGGTCATATTGGAGGAAATCATCCGGGTAGAGCCACAGCTATTCGGATCAGAGGTGCAGCAGACATCCATTGCTAGGAAGATGGAGCTATGGCAGAGAATTGTGGACAGGGTCAACACCATGGGACAGCACCCCAGAACAAAAGATGACATCAGGAAGAGGTGAAACGACCTACGGGGGAAGGTGAGTTCTGTGGTAGCAAGACACCAGATAGAGGTAAAAAGAACTGGCGGTAGACCCCCACCTCTTCCCCCACAACAAACAACATGGGAGAAGCAAGTCTTGGCAATATTGCATCCTGAGGGCCTGCCTGGAGTACCCGGAGGTAAGTCAAATCTCTACTATTACCACCCCTCCTACCTGCATGCCATCACATACCCCCAACCCTACCCTCACACCCATCACCCCACCACTACACATACACCCCACCATCACAACCCACTCATCCCAATACCAAGCCCTGCATGCACCACCAATGTATAGACATCACTCACAACCCTGCAGGGACACCTATCACCACAGCTTGCACACTAGAGAGAATCACCTGGCCCACTAAATAACTACTCACACAAGGCTAAGCTGACAGGGCACTCACAACCATGGAGGCCAACACACCCATGTACAAGATAGCACATGCAGAAACATTAACACTACATTTACATCCCCAGAGGTCTCCCACACAACGTCACCAGAGAGGAGTTGCTAGCAACATCCGGTCCCCCCACCGAAGAAGCATAGAGTGTTGACAGCAGTTCTGCTTGCCTGGATCAGGACAACCTGGCCCATCAGGGATCTCCAGACAGTCAATTACCCAGGCACAGTCCCATACTACCACAGAGTCTCCCCCTCAGGAAACACGACCACAGCACCCACTCAGCAGGCCCAAACCTCTGTCCCCGTGACACATCAATCAGCAGTGTGTCCACCACTACAGGGACCCCAGGACACCCTACAAGCACAGGACGATCAGGGACCTGGGGTCAGTGGCAGTAAGCACACAGTTCAGGGGACAGAGGCACAGGGCAACAGGGAAGCTGGGAGGACTGTGGTTCGACAGGGGGAGGACAGGCCCAGGGAACCAAATCTCCAGGAGGCACTCACCAACATCCTGGGAGCATACCACCATACCCAGGAGACGATAGGCCAGATATTATCCAAGTTGCAGGAGACCCAGTGGCTGCAGGAGGTTCAGTCCCTGGGGATGAGGGAGGACCTGAGGTATATCCACACCACCCTGGTCACCGTTGCAGGGGTGCTGGCAGACATGTCCAACACCATAAGGGAGGCAGTGGCACACCAATGGACCCCTGACACTGGCCAAAATGATGAAGAGCCTTCCACCTCCGCTGACGCTGGTGGACAGGAGGCCCCCCACAGGACCAACAGGCCACCAGCACCCCACCCTCTGCAGAAGGAAAACCACCAGGCAAAAGGTCTCTGCCGTCCAGGCAGAAGGCAGAGAACATTGCCAAGACCACCACCAGGAAATAGGACTCTCCTGATTGTCACCCTTGTGTCCCACTATGTCACCCTGTCCACCTTCAACTGCCATTGTTCCCTTTCCTATGCTCCCTTGGACAATGCACCTGTGATACAAATAGATTGGACTCTATCCTGGACTCTCCTTCATCCCCCACCCTATAGCAATACCCCATCCACTTACTGGCACATGAATAAACAACATTGTAAAAATTACAAGTATTGAATCTGTCAAGTGATTAAACTATGTTTTTTTTTCACAATCTGTAGACATTGCAATTCAACTGTACAGTAATGTATACTTAGGTATGACCTGTAGTTTGCTGAGGTCAATACATCAGGATCGAGAGTGGGTCACATATATCTGTAAATAGACATGTCAAAAGGTACAGTAAGTGGCCATAGTAGTGGGAATATCAGCCTGCCAGTTAGAATTTACTACACAAAACTACAATGGTAGGTGAAGTTACAGTGTCTTACCTGTGTGTCACTGAACGTACTGTCGAATGATTGATGTTCTGTTGTCCACATCCTCATCCTCTGCCTCATCTTCATTACTGTACACAAGCTCCACTGCTGCCACACACCCATCTCCAGCCTCATCCTCCTGCAGAAAAGGCACCTGGTGATGTAAGGCAAGGTTGTGCAACATACAATTTGCCACGATGATCTGCCACACCTTCTTGGATGAGTAGCACAGGGAACCACCTGTTAGATGGAGGCACCGAATCCTGGCCTTCAGGTAGCCAAACGTTCGCTCTATAATTCTTCTTGTTCGCCCATGTGCCTCATTGCAACGTTCCTCTGCCCTTGTCCTGGGATTCCTCACTGGGGTCAGTAGCCATGAGAGGTTGGGGTAACCAGAGTCACCTGCAAATACCGAGGGATACCTATTAGCTAGACACTAACCCTTAGGGCCAATCCCATACCCATACACCAACATCCACTGGGTGTGGACCATGGGCTCACCTATTAGCCACACCCGGTGCCTCTGGAGTTAAGTCATCACATATGGGATGCTGCTATTCCTCAGGATAAAGGCATCATGCACAGATCCAGGATACTTTGCATGCACATGGGAGATGTACTGGTCTGCCAGGCACACTATCTGCACATTCATAAAGTGAAAGCTCTTTCGATTTCTGAAGACCTGTTAATTTCTCCAGGGGGGACAAAGGCAATATGTGTACCCTCTATTACGCCAATAATGTTGGGGATATGTCCCACTACATGGAAGTCCGCTTTTACTATGGCCAAATCCTCCACCTGGGGGAAAAAAATGTAGCTGCGCATGTGTTTCATCAGGGCAGACAACACTCTGGTCAGCACTATTGGGAACATTGGCTGTGACATTCCTGCTGCCAAGCCCATTGTCACTTCGAAGGAGCCAGTTGCCAAGAAATGGAGCATAGATAGGACTTGCACAAGAGGGGGGATCCCAGTGGGGTGACGGATAGCTGAGATCAGGTCTGGCTCCAATTGGGCACACAGCTCCTGGATTGTGGCCCTATCAAGTCTATAGGTGACGATAATGTGCCTGTCCTCCATTATTGCCAAGTCCACCAGGGGCCTCTACATGGGGGATGTCTCCTTCTCCTATTCATCCTCAGCGGTTGTACTCTAGGGGGCAAAACAATGAGCATCTGGTCAGTTTTCAACATTTTCTAAATGTACAGTGCATTGCATTTTGTGACAGAAACAGTATGTTGATGTATATTTCCAAATTCTGCCTATGTGTGCTCTGACGCAGTTAGGTGCCATGGCTTGCACCCTCTGAAATGGCGGCCACTTGTCCTGTGTGGTTAGACAGGTGGAAATGAGGTAATGCAGCTGACGTTGTGCACCGTTGTGGGAGCCGGTCGAATACTGCCATGCAACTCCTCATTGGTTAACATTGGGACCTATGGGTTACAGTAGCCAATGGTGATGTACGCCGGTGGTGACAGTACACTCCGCCATGGATGTGACCGCCATTTTCTATCTGTTCACTCACTTGCTACCTGACCTTCAACAGGAGAGGACCTACACTGCTGCTGTGATCTGTGTCTGGAACTGACCATGGCTCGAGTGACTGGGGAGAGGGCCCCTGCCTTTACCGCTGTGGAGTTGGAGAGAGTGGTAGATGGGGTCCTACCCCAGTACCAAATGCAGTATGGGCCTCCAGTACAACAGATGAGTGCACTGTGAGCACGATGCATGGAGCATGAATACATGGAGTGCTGTATGTGAGGGCCTCGTGTAAGGGGGGGTGGATGAGGGGTGCTGGCCTGTGTGCTGCATGTATGGTGGTCAATGTATGTGCGTAAGGGGATGGGAGGAATACGGTGTGCCATTAGTGTAACAGGCCGGACGGTATGACTGATACCCCTTTTCTATGTGTATTTCCTCAGCAAAAAAAGGGTATATGTCATTCCATTGTGAAGGATGTGCTGACCCTGGGGGTCTATGGCACGCGGAGCACCCACTGTCGCAAATGGTGGGAGGACATGAGACACTGGGCAAGGAAGATGGTGGAGGCCCAGCTAGGGATGGCCTGCAACGAGGAAGGAGTGCCCGTCGAACCCTGACCCCCCTGATGTTCCGCATACTGGCGGTGGCCTAGCTGGAGCTGGATGGGCACTTGAGGGCATCACAGCAGCCACAAAGGGGTGAGTACGGTTCCGAATATACTACTTGCGCGTGGTCTCTGGGTGGGGGTTGTAGCCCTGTTGGTGCCCATATGCTAGGCGGGACATTGCAGGGTAGGTTCCATGTTTGGCAGGGGCTGATGAACTCCACCTCCAAACAAGCTAGTGGGCATCCAATACTGGGAAGGGTTCTGTGGTTCTCAGGTATGCAGCAACAGACGTTAGGTATTCCTGTCCATAGCCTGGTGACTAGAATTGTGACTGGTAGTGCATTGTCTAGTGCGTTGGGCTGTTCCCTGTGTGTTCTGTATGCCAACGGTGGTGTTGTTGCTGCCATTGACCAAGTGTATCCTCTCTCTCTCCCCCCCTTTTTGTTTTGTCACCCTGTCCTTCTGTGCATTAGCATCATGTGGCGGAGGAGTAGAGGCACCGTCGACGGAGGGAGCTGCATCCCACATGGCCCATGCGTCCGAATCTACCAACGGTGAGGGCACCAGTGGGACGGAGGAAGAGGGGAGAGTTCTGAAAGTGATACCTCCTCCGATGGAAGCTCCCTAGTAGTGGTGGACAGCTCTGTGGCCACCCCAACTACAGGTACAGCCATCACCTGTACCAGCACTGCCCTCTCAGTAGCCCCTCAGCGAGTTTCCCATACTCGCTCACCCAGGAGGGTGGGCATCTCCTTCGCCCCAGGTACCTCAGGCCCTGTCTCAGCTAGCCCTGCTGCCCTGAATGAGGAGGCTATTGACCTCCTGCGATCCATCTCTGTTGGGCAGTCGACCATTGTGAATGCCATTCAGAGGCTGGCAGGGCATTAGAAACAAACAAATGCATTCCTGGGGGGCATTCACTCGGGCATGGTGGCCCAACAGAGATCACTCCAGGCTCTAACCTCCTCCCTGATGGCAGCCATTGTCCCTGTCTCAAGCCTCCCCACTCCAACTTCCTCTGCCCAGTCCCATTCCCCAGAACCCCAACCTATCACAAGCTCACAGGCAGACTACCATGCACCCAAGACAACACACAGGAGTGGCTCAGGCACACATAAGCACCACACATCATCTCACAGGCACTCACACAAACACCATCCAGATGCAGACACTCCAACATCCACTGCCTCCACTGTGTCCCCTCCTCCTCATCGTCCACCACCCTCCCAGCAGCGTCTCCACTCACACCTGCATGCACTACAGCCTCATCCACTACCATCACCATCACACCTATCACTACACAACCCTCACTAGTAGTCACCACCCCCACATCCATGCACACGTCCCCTATGTCCTCTCCCATTGTGTCTGTGCCTCCTCCTCCCAAAGTACACAAACGCAAGCACTCAGACACCCAACAGCCATCCACCTCACAACAACATCCAGCCCATGCACTTGCACCCAAACACAGCAGACAGACACCTCCTACAACCACTCCCTCTTCCTCCACTCGAAAACCTTCACCCTCTTCCCGCCCCAGTGTCCCTAAGAAGCTTTTCCTCTCTGGCATTGACCTCTTCCCTAACCCTTCCTTCATGTCAGGCCAGGGTGGTCAGAACCTAGGCTAGCACCTCAGCCACCCAGTCCACGGCCACTGTAGTTTCTTCAGCTACTGCAGGTGTGAGAGACTCCATCAACACTGGCAGTATGCCTGCACCAGCTGCCAAGGGGATGGGCAAGGATGTACCACCAGCTGCTACGGGCAAGGATGCATGTTCTGCTTTCCCTCTTATCTCATAACCAAGCTTACAGAACCACACTGTAATGCACTTCTGAGTTTAAAGAAGACATTTATTGTTATTAATTCCCCACCACGAGGTTCCTGAGAGACGAAATTAGTAGATTGGAATCACACATTCAAAAGTAGTCACAGCAATGAAAGCAAAATATATCAAAGTACTTCTCAGTTGCAATGTACACAGCAAATATAGGTGATTATATTATACCATAACTTCAAAGCAAAGCATAAAAGTCAAAATTCATCACCGTAGGGCCTATCGCTCAGCTTCATCTTTCTGGGGTCTGCAAGTTGATGACTCCGGTCAACTGCAAAAAAGAGATTCTCTACCCAAACGGGAGATAGGCAAATGACATCTAGCTCCTGTCTGAAGTCAAAGCAGATTCAATATACCCTGCTGTAGCCCAGAGTCATCCTTAAAAGCAAACTCAGTGTGAGAACCGAAGAACCCTGGAGAGTGGCCAATTCTCCCGAGCCCCCGAGCTCTCAGACTGGATTGAGAGGTAAACACAAAATCTACGTGCTCTTATCAGCTAAGGTCTGGTGTGAAGAAAACAGCTTGGTCCATCTTGTGGAAAAACACAGCTTGGAAAAACACAGCTCATCTGCAATGTCTCAACTGCAATGTCTAACCCCACATTAAAGCCAATAGGCAGCTAACCTAAATATCAAAATTAATGTCTAATGTCGTGTCAAAGCCAATAGGCAGCTAAACTGAATACAGAATGTAATGTCTAATGCCATGTCAAAGCCAATAGGCAGCTAAACTGAATACAAAATGTAATGGCTAATGCCATGTCAAAGCCAATAGGCAGCTAAACTGAACAAAACATATAAGGGGGTCATTACAACCCTGGCGGATGGTGTTAAAGGTGCGGTAATACCGCAAACAGGCCGGCGGACAAAA
The DNA here is from genome assembly GCF_031143425.1 of Pleurodeles waltl. Lineage (NCBI taxonomy): Eukaryota > Metazoa > Chordata > Amphibia > Caudata > Salamandridae > Pleurodeles > Pleurodeles waltl. Next base: position 872,776,105 of record NC_090438.1, read on the forward strand.
AAAGGGAATCATGACCCTGGCGGAAACCGCCAACAAAGACAGCCATTTTAACACACCGCCCACCACAGCGGTACAGACAAGCAGCGCAGCGGTCACCACCAACAGACAGGCGGAAGACAATGTACCGCCCATAGTATCACAACCCGCCAATCCGCCACCTTTTCCGGGGCGGATTCACCGTGGATAAAAACACGGCGGAAACAGTTTCTGCAAAGGGAAAACGCTCACCTGAACACATCCCACGAGGAAGGAGGACACCATGGAGCCGGAATTACAAATCCTACCGGCCCTTGTATTCCTACTCATCTACGAAGACCAACGCCGGCGCCGGCGAAGACAACAGTGAGTACTGCACCTACGACATGGGGGGGAGGCAAAAGTCAGGGGGACACACATGCAACACCCCCACCCCCACCCTCGCACATTACAACACACACACAAATGCATTTACAAACATCACAGTAACAACCCACAACCCCCCCGGAAGAATGCAAAGACAAAATGAAATCAGTTCAAACATTGTAATGTATCAATATACATGTTTCAAATATATACAGATATATATAAAATCATTCAAAAGTACATACATTACGAGAGGTAGTGCAGATATGCACATATCAATGTCCGTGCACCACTAGTCCAAAAATGCATGGGCGAGGCCCACACAAGATACCTGTCCACAAACGGAGAGAACACTGCCGGGGCATCAGAGAGAAATACAACAGGCACCTCAGGGGGAAGGGGAGGGGGGGGCACCTCAGCCGGATTACAGCACGACGCCACATCCACGACTGGGCTCCATGCCCATTGATGTATCCTGGGGAGTGCAAAGCCACAGTCTCTCAAGTCTCTACAGTGGGTGGGTTGCCCACTGGACTATCCTGGGGAGTGCAAAGCCACAGTCTCTCAAGTCTCTACAGTGGGTGGGTTGCCCACTGGACCATCCTGGGGAGTGCAAAGCCACAGTCTCTCAAGTAGATAACAGCTTCCACTGGTTCTGGAGGGGGACTGGTGCCCAGAGTGCTTCATCCTGTGAAGGACAGACAGAGTGGATGGATCTCTCCCCTGGTTCTGGAGGGGGAATGGTGCCCAGACTGGATTAGTCTCCCCATGACAGTTCCTGTCCCGTCACTGTCCCAGCTGCACATGGGATAACGATGCTTGATGTGGCGGTCTTTTCCTTCTTCAGCGGTGCATGCCCTGTTCAGCGGTGCTTTGCCATGGCGGTCTCTGCACTGTTCAGCGGTGCTTTGTCATGGCGGTGTCTGGACTGTTCAGCGGTGCTTTGCCATGGCAGTCTCTGGACTGTTCAGCTGTGCTTTGCCATGGCGGTGTCTGGACTGTTCAGCAGTGCTTTGCCATGGCGGTGTCTGGACTGTTCAGCGGTGCTTTGCCATGGCGGTGTCTGGACTGTTCAGCGGTGCTTTGCCATGGCGGTCTCTGGACTGTTCAGCTGTGCTTTGCCATGGCGGTGTCTGGGCTTTTCAATGGTGCTTTGCCATGGCGATCTCTGGACTGTTCAGCTGTGCTTTGCCATGGCGGTGTCTGGACTGTTCAGCGGTGCTTTGCCATGGCGGTGTCTGGACTGTTCAGCGGTGCTTTGCCATGGTGGTCTCTGGACTGTTCAGCTGTGCTTTGCCATGGTGGTGTCTGGACTGTTCAGCGGTGCTTTGCCATGGCGGTGTCTGGACTGTTCAGCGGTGCTTTGCCATGGCGGTCTCTGGACTGTTCAGCTGTGCTTTGCCATGGCGGTCTCTGGACTGTTCAGCTGTGCTTTGCCATGGCGGTCTCTGGACTGTTCAGCGGTGCTTTGCCATGGCAGTCTCTGGACTGTTCAGCGGTGCTTTGCCATGGCGGTCTCTGGACTGTTCAGCGGTGCTTTGCCACGGCGGTGTCTGGACTGTTAAGCAATGCTTTGCCATGGCGGTGTCTGGACTGTTCAGCGGTGCTTTGCCATGGCGGTCTCTGGACTGTTCAGCGGTGCTTTGCCATGGCGGTCTCTGGACTGGGCATTGGTGTGTGGCATGACGTTCTCTGGACTGGGCATTGGTGTGTTGCATGATGTTCTCTGGACTGGGCATTGGTGTGTGGCATGACGTTCTCTGGATTGGGCATTGGTGTGTGGCATGACGGTCCCTCATTGCCCAGCGGGGCTGTGGCTGCCGTGGCCCTCCTGGGCAATGACTCCGGCGGTGATCTCCTGACCAGTGACGATACTTGGGCCCTCCTGGGCAATGACTTCGGCGGTGGCGGTGGTCTCCTGACCAGTGATGATACTTGGGCCCTCCTGGGCAATGACTCCGGTGGTGGTCTCCTGACCAGTGACGATACTTGGGCCCTCCTGGGCAATGACTCCGGCGGTGGTCTCCTGACCAGTGACGATACTTGGGCCCTCCTGGGCAATAACTCCGCCGGTGGCGGTGGTCTCCTGACCAGTGACAATACTTGGGCCCTCCTGGGCAATGACTCCGGCGGTGGTCTCCTGACCAGTGACAAGACTTGGGCCCTCCTGGGCACTGACTCTGGCGGTGGTCTCCTGACCCGTGACGACGGTGCTGGCGGTGGCGTCCCGGCCGCCGGGAAGGATGCCGCCCTTCTCCGCCGTGATGCTCACACCAGGCTGTGCAGACTTCTTCTGGTCCTTCCCCACCTTTGGAGGAGTCACAAGTGACTCTGCAATCCCCCTGGGACCCCTGTGAGTTGTTTTGCCTCCAGGAGTCTTCACCCGGTCCTGTCAGCCACTTTCCAACTTCAGAGCCTTTACAGGGGGTGGACTGGCTCCGTGTCACACTGCCTGCCCTGGTGGCCGGTGCACTCCACACACCTTGAACACGCACCACTGGTACTGGAGGCTTTTTGGCTGAGGCGCTACGACGGGACTGATGAATTGGAGGGGAGGGGTGGGGGCAAAAAGGTCAACTTTGCAGAGGGACAGTTTCTGACGAACACTGGGAATGGTAGCTGGAGGGGGTCTGGGAGTGGAGGAAGAGGAGGTGGTTGTAGGAGGTGTCACTTTAGGTGTTTTGGGTGCAGGTGCAGGTACTGGAGGCTGTCGTGAGGTGGATGGATGTTGGGTGTGTGGGTTCCCGCGTTTGTGTACTTTGGGAGGGGGCGTCACAGACACACTGGGAGAGGACACAGGGGACGTGTAAATGGGAGTGGAGGTGGTGAGTGCAGGTGAGCGGGGTGTGGTGCTGGGTGTTCTGGTGCGAGTCCTGGTGCCTGTAGATGTAGTGCATGCAGGTGAGAGTGTAGATGACACTGGGAGGGAGGAGGCAGACGGCGAGGAGGAAGACACAGTGGAGGCAGTAGATGTTGCTGTGTCTGCATGTGGGTGATGCTTGTGTGTGTGCTTGTGGGTTGTGTGGTACCTATGTTTGCCTGAGCTACTTTTGTGTGTTGAGGTGTATGCATGCTTGTCTGATGGTGTGCTTGGGACAGGATGGGGTACAGGGGATTGGGTCTGGGTGGAGGGAGTTGGACGGGGGAGGCTAGAGACAGGGACAATGGCTGCCATCAGTGCTGAGGCCAGAGTTTGCAGGGTTCGATGATGGGCAGCCTGACCAGAATGAATGCCCTCCAGGAATGCATTAGTGTGTTGCAACTGCCTTTCTACACCCTGGATAGCATTCACAATGGTAGACTGCCCAACAGTGAGTGACCTGAGGAGGTCAATGGCCTCCTCAATGAGGGCAGCAGAGGTGACTGGGGCAGGGCCTGAGGTGCCTGGGGCGAAGGTGATGCCCACCCTCCTGGGTGAGCGGGCATGGGGCGAATGCTGAGGGGCTGCTGGGAGGGCGGTGCTGGTAGGGGAGGTGGCGGCTGTACCTGTAGAAGTGGGGGGCACAGATGGTGCCGCCACCACAAGGGAGCTCCCATCGGCGGTCGAGTCCGTGTGGATGGTGGGTGATCCGGTGACTGACGTGAAGCTCCCCTCGCCCTCCGTCCCACTGGTGCATTCTGAGTCCGTGGTGTGGCCCTCCATGGCCATGTGGGATGCAGCTCCCTCGTGCCCCGGTGCCACTGTACCTCCGCCTGATGATGCTGATGCACAAAAGAACAGGGAGAGCAGAAAAAGGGGGGGCGGGACGACAGAAGAAAGACAGGTTGAGTCCATGGCTTACTGCTACTGTTGGCGGACAATACAGACACAGCAGCCCCCTGCACTACGCCGTGCTCTTGGCCTCTACAGAAGCAAATCCAGGGATCTAGCATACATGCCTATGGTGGACATCTGCAAACATGGATGCCACAGGGGCATCTATACCTGTGCTTGGGCCACTACTGAGGGGGGTTCGAGTGCCACATGCCCTACATTACGGAGGGGCCTAGCCTACGTATTTCTGCCTGGCCTAGGTACACCCACAGCCCTCCTCCCTTAGCCAGCCCCTCAACTGCGCGCCAAGTACCCAGAATGAGGTTGTACTCACCCCCTTGTGTCTGCTGTGATGCCCTCAAGTGGCCATCCAACTCAGGGTAGCCACCGCCGGAACATCAGGGGGGTCATGGTGCGACGGGCACCCCTCCCACGTTGGGAGGCCATCCCCAGCTGAGCCTCCGCTGTCTTCTTGCTCCAGCGGCGAATGTCCTCCCATCTTTTCCGGCAGTGGGTGCCCCGTCTCTGGTGGACCCCCAGGGTCCGGACATCCTTGGCGATGGCACACCAAATGTCCTTCTTCTGGTGGGCGCTGACCTACATGACATGCACAAGGGAAGAAGAGAAGTCATTACCAACTGCATTGTCGATGTGAGTGTCCCCCCTCCCTGCCCTAGCCATGTGGCACATTCATTCACATGCATTAATGTTCCCTGAAATCTGTCCCCTTCCCTCTTACAGCCAGCCCTCTCCACCCAGGCCTAGCCCATACAACGTGCTACCTGTGTACTAACCTGTTGGTCTGGAGGACCGTAGAGTAGCGTGTACTGGGGGAGGACCCCGTCTACTAGTTTCTCCAACTCCTGAGCAGTGAAGGCAGGGGCCCTTTCCCCAGATGCAGCAGCCATCGTCGCTTCCAGACCGAGGTCACAGCAGCACTTGCAGTGTAGGTCCTCTCCTGTCGAAGATCAGGTATCTAGTGATTGAACAGATAGAAAATGGCGGTCACGTCCACGGTGGTGACGTCCACGGCAGTGCGTATCATCACCGGCGGCGCACTTGTTCATTGGCTCCTGGGACCCATAGGGTCCAATGTTAACCAATGCAGCATTGCGCCGCGGTCTACGACCGCCTACCGCGACGGTGTGAAACGCCAGCGCAGTTACCTCACAATTCCATTGTCCCAGTTTAGAGGTCAGGCAGCCGCCATTTCAGGGGCCCACATGGCTTCATTTACTTCTGCGTCACACATAGCTAGGCCTACACTCACCACACATACAGGAAGGGTTTTGTGTATGGTGTCGTGTTCTGTGTAACTGTGGGTACATACCTGGAAAAAAGTTGACTCTGTGGTCGCTGTTGTCCTTCCTAGGCACCGTCAGTTGGGACAATTGAGAAGATGGCAGAATCCTCCAGTTTACCGACCGCTGGTGGACCTGTTGACAATGGAGGAGCGACATTTAATCATCACCTTCAGGTTTGACCGTGCCACAATCCAGGAACTATGTACCCAGTTGGAGCCAGACCTGATGTCACCAATCCGCCATCCCACAGGAATCCCCCTTGAAGTGCAGGTGCTGTCAGTGCTCCATTTCCTTGCAAGTGGGTCATTTCAAACAACAGTGGCCATGGCATCAGGGATGTCCCAGCCTATGTTTTCCAACGTGCTGTCCAGAGTGTTGTCTGCCCTGCTGAAACACGTAAGGAGCTACATCGTTTTCCCTCATGTGGAGGATTTGGCTACAGTGAAAGGTGACTTCTATGCCCTTGGACATATCCCCAACATCATAGGTGCTATTGATGGGACCCATGTAGCTCTTGTACCCCCCCGCAGGAGTGAACAGGTGTACAGGAACCAGAAGAGTTATCATTCCATGAATGTACAGATGGTATGTTTGGCAGACCAGTACATCTCCCAGGTTAATGCTATGTTCCCTGGCTCAGTGCATGACGCCTACATCCTGCGGAATAGCAGCATCCCATATGTGATGGGTCAACTCCAGAGGCACCGTGTGTGGCTATTAGGGGACTCTGGTTACCCCAACCTGTCTTGGCTTTGACCCCAGTGAGGATTCCCAGGACCAGGGCAGAGGAACGCTACAATGAGGCCCATGGGCGGACTAGGAGGGTGATTGAACGCACCTTGGGCCTCCTGAAGGCCAGGTTCAGGTGCCTCCATATGACAGGTAGTTCCCTATTCTACTCATCGAAGAAGGTGTGCCAGATCATCATCGCCTGCTCGATGCTTCACAATCTTGCATTGCGACGCCAGGTGCCTTTTCTGCAGGAGGATGGTCCAGATGCCGGTGTTGTGGCAGCTGTGGAGCCTGTGGACAGTGATGAGGAGGAAGCTGAGGAAGAAGACATAAACAACAGGCAGTCAGTCATACAGCAATATTTCCAGTGACACACAGGTCAGAACATTTTCATTTTTACCATTACATTCACTGTCACACGTCTTTCTCTATCCTGTGTGTAATTTCATAGCATTATTTGGTAACTGAGTTGTACCTTTCCATTACGGTTTCACAGGTGTGGTTAACAACGTGTGTCATCTGCATGCATCCTTCAAGGACTTGTGATGTGTGACATAGGTATGTTGCCTTTACAACTAGAAACGCATTTTGACACTGTCATTGATAATACATTTTACCAAATCATAGACTGACTCAACATTGTTTTGTGGTTCAAGGGTGTTTATTTAAGTGCTCAAAAATAGAGGGGGGTTGTAAAATGGTGATGCTTTATGGTGGAGGAATGTCCATGGCAGAGTCCAGTCTATTAGTCTCACAGGTGCACTCCCCATATGGGCATAGGAAGTGGAGCTGGGGCAGTTAAAGCATGGACAGGGTAACAAAGTGGGACAGTGGGAGGACAATCAGGGTGGTCTCATTTCCTGGTGGGGGTGTTGACATCTTGCTCTGTCCTGTTCCTCAGGGACGGCTTGCGTGGTGGTTGTCCGTCTGCAGGGGGTGGGGTGCTGGTGTGGTGGTCCTGTGGCGGGGCGTCCTGTCCACTAGCGCCGGCGGAGGTGGTGGGCAGTTCATCGTCCATGCTAGTGTCAGGGGCCCCTTGGAGTGCCACGGTGTCCCTCAAGGTCTGCTGTATGTCCTTCAGCACCCCTACGATGGTGCCCAAGGCGGAGCTGATGGTACTGAGCTCCTCCCTGAACCCCAAATAATGGTCCTCCTGCAGGCGCTGGGTCTCCTGAAACTTGACCAGGACCGTCGCCATCGTCTCCTGGGAGTGGTGGTATGCTCCCATGATGGAGGAGAGGGCCTCGTGGAGAGTGGGTTCCCTTGGCCTGTCCGCCCCCAGTCACACAGCAGCCCTCCCAGTTCCCCTGTGTTCCTGTGCCTCCGTCCCCTGGATCGTGTGTCCACTACCACTGCCCCCAGGTCCCTGTTGTTGTTGGGGTGGTGGGTTATCCTGGGTTCCCTGTAGTGGTGGACACACCGCTGATTGACCTGTCCTGGGTACGGAGGTTTGGGCCCGCTGGGTGGGTGCTGTGCTGGTGTTACCAGAGGGTGGAAGGTCAGTGTTGGGCTGTGCCTGTGCAAGGGGAACCGACTGTCCCGAGGCCCACGATGGTCCGGGCTGGTCATCAATATCCAGTAGGGCAGAGCTGCTATCCTCACTGTGGGCCTCTTCTGTGGGTGGAGTGGAGTTGTCTGGACCCTCCGGTGTGGTGACGGTCCTTCGTGATCCTACAGGGGCATAAGAGCTTGATTATTGCATGTGTGTGTCTCATGGTGTGCAATTGGTGGCTCACCGTGTACCCCAGTGCAAGCATTCCTGTGTGGGGGTTGGCTGATGATGGTTGGGGGGGTTTTCTGAGTATGTGCAGCAAGCATGCTTTAGTGATGGGTGTCCATGCTTAGTTGTGTCATGCAGGGCTTGGTATTGGGATGTGTGGTTTGTGTTATTAGTACATTAGTGAGGAGTTGGAGTGATAGGGGAGGGGGTGAGGGTGGGGGTGTATGATAGCATGCAGGTAGGGTGGGGGATCTGATATTTAAGATTTGACTTACCTGTGTCCATTCCTCCACCGACTCCTCCGAGGCCCTCTGGATGCATGATGGTCAAGACTTGCTCCTCCCATGTTGTTAGTTGTGGGGGAGGAGGTGGGGGTCCGCCGCCAGTCTGCTGAACCCCAATGTTGTCCCTGGAGACTGCTGAACGCACCTGCCCCCGTAGGTCATTCCACCTCTTCCTGATGTCCTCCCGATTTCTTGGATGCTGTCCCACAGCCTTGACCCTGTCCACTATTCTGCGCCATAGCTCCGTCTTCCTGGCTATGGATGTGTGCTGCACCTGTGAGCCAAATAGCTGTGGCTCTACCCGTAGGATTTCCTCCACCATGACCCAGAGCTCCTCCTTGGGTAACCGGGGGTGTCTTTGGCGTGACATGGGGTGCTGTCAGTGTTGATGTATGTGGTGATGTGTAGTGGTGTGTGGTGTTTTGTGCGTGGATGTTGTGTGGGTGATGGTGTTGTGTGCCTCTGTGTGGTGAGATTGTCTATTTTGTGCTGTCTCTCTGGCCTTCGTGAATAATTTTTGGTCGTAGGTGTTTGTGGGTGATGTGGGTGTGTGTTTTATATTGTGTTGGGTGTGTGGGAGTGGTGTTTGTATGTGTATCAGGTGTGTGTATTTTGAATTGTCCAATGTGGCAGTGTTTTGGAGATGTGTGTGTATTATGAGCGCGGCGATGTGTACCGCCAATGGAATACCGCAGTTGAAAGACCGCCGCGTGGATTCGTGGGTCCTAATAGCATGGGCGTGTTTCTGTTGGCGTGGAGGTGGAGGTTTTGTTTTCGCCAGTTTAACACTGACCTTTGGTGTGGCGGACTTGTGTGGGTGTCTGAATTTCGGCGGATTCCGAGATGTGTGTCATAATAGCTGTGGCGGAATTCCGCGGCAGCGGCGGTGTATTGGCGGTCTTATGCACGGCGGTAAGCACCTTTTACCGCCAATATTGTAATGACCCCCATAATGTGCTACTGGTGAACATTGAGCAACTAATATGCGCAGTGGTGAAACACAAAGTCATTGGTCAAACACAATTAATAGCATCACATTCCACCCTATGACCAATGAATTTTTGTTCATACCTCTTATTTCAAACAAAAACACAAAAAACATCAACACAAAAAACATTAGAAGCAAATCAGATTTGAATGATGAAAGCAATCACTGTAAAGCAATGAAAGTGGATTAACATATTGTTCTCATAACCTTTCACATCAGATACATCTACACAGAAATGACTGAAACTTATATACTCTGACTGGGATAATAACTGATTGAACAGTGTCTCTAAAATAGCAATTTGATGTAGCATGAGTTCCACTCTGGTAAAGGAACACGATCCACCTGAAAGGTTTGCTGACGAAAGTCAGAGTTCCACACAAAAAAAACACAGACAGTTAACTGTTAAGGTTGCTTAGTCCCAGTGGAAGAATGTAATCAAACAAGTTGAACTTGAACTGAAGGCGCAAGTTGCGCAAAATGGATCTATGGGGTTTGTACTTAACTCAATAAGGTTCAGGTTGGGGGTTTGGTCCCTTCCCCGACCCCACACGCACACACCCGAAGGGAGACCACACAGCACACTCAAAGTCAGTGGCGAAACATAGGATCTGCAAAAGAAAAAAGTATGACTTTTCTTGCAAATAACATTTGACATCTGAAATGTGCCCTTCCTCTTCCTTTCCCTGTTTTATAATCAGCAGGACGTTTTTGGGGCCCTTTGTTATGATTTCTGCAGGTTCTGGAGGGTCATTTGGGGCTTCAACCCACACCTCAGCACTGAGGTTTTCATCTGCTGTACCACAGCTTCCCTTTCCTTGCACTGTTAGAAGGGCTGGGGCAGACTCCTTCTTTACCAAACCTCCATTCACTGAACTTTTGACAAGTTGGGCCATTCTGTCTCCAATTTGTATGAATGAATCAGATTATTTTCTAGTTATCAGCATCATTTTGATTTCTCCTTGGTAATCTGCAGCAATCACTCCCCCTAAAACCTGATCAATTTGCCATATCTGTTCTGGTAACTTTCCTCCCCCCAACTGATCTTTTACTGTACGTGGGACAGATTCCTCTTGTGCGTGCTGCACAGTATTGATCAAATCTAGGGGGATGTACATCTCTCTAATCTCTGCCCACCTGTAAGTGGCTTTTTCTCCCAGCTGCCCACATTACTGGTGCACCCACTTAGCTATCCCCACTAAGTCAGAATTCTGGGTGGACACTTCAGACTCTGAATTTTTCCCTTTAACATCTGCAAGGGAATTAAACCAGTTATGTACAAGCCATGTGGAAAACCAAACGGCTAAACCATTGGCCGTGAACCAAGAATCAGTGTAAAAATGACTCATCTCAAACAGCTCTTGCTTTAAAGTCTGACACACATTGTACAACGCTGTTCCTTCTCCTGTGCTAGAAAACAACTCTTCAGTCAATGAATCATTAGTTAAACACACATGCTTTTTATCCTCAGGGGACATGAATTCAAATGGTGCACTCAATTTCACTGATGACTCTTTTACTTGTGGTACTCCCTGCACCCTATCCACATCCTGAAAAGGGGCTTGTGACACCTGTTCATGTAGGGCTGCAGTGACTCTAGCCCTGTCTTGCATGTACCAGATCCAGTGTATGATACTAGCCTCCTATGCCTGTCCTAATCTGTGAGATTTAGGTGAATTCATCACCCACTGCATGCTTGATATTTCAGTTTCCATACTCCAAAGTTCCAGGGGCACTCTTTTCTTCCTCTGTTCCTGATTTACATGTAAATCAGTGTTTCCCTTTTGCACTGCGCAGAAACCTAGGGCCATATTTATACTTTTCGACGCACAACTGCGCCAACGCAGTTGTGCGTCGAAAAAGTTAACGCCGGCTAACGCCATTCTGAAGCGCCATGCGGGCACCGTATTTATACAATGACGTTAGCCGGCGTTAGCCGGCGGCGCTGCCTGGTGTGCGTGAAAAAAAATGACGTACCCCAGGCAGCGCCGGCGTTGGGGAATATGGAGCTTGGGCGCCAAAAAATGGGGCAAGTCAGGCTGAGGCAAAATTATCGCCTCAACCCGATTTGCGCCATTTTGTTCGACTCCCAACCCCCATTGAAATGACTCCTGTCTTAGCAAAGACAGGAGTCATGCCCCCTTGCCCAATGGCCATGCCCAGGGGACTTCTGTCCCCTGGGCATGGTCATTGGGCATAGTGGCATGTAGGGGGGCACAAATCAGGCCCCCCTATGCCACAAAAAAAAAAAAAAAATTACTTACCTGAACTTACCTTATGTTCCCTGGGATGGGTCCTTCCATCCTTAGGCGTCCTCCTGGGGTGGGCAAGGGTGACAGGGGCTGTCCCTGGGGGCATGGGAGGGCACCTCTGGGCTCCTTCCGAGCCCACAGGTCCCTTAACGCCTGCCCTGACCAGGCGCTAAAAAACTACGCAAAAGCAGCTGGACGTCATTTTTTTTGACCCGCCCACTCCCGGGCGTCATTTTTGCCCGGGAGTGTAAATACAGCGCACATGCCTCGGAGTCAATTTTTTAGACGGGAACGCCTACCTTGCATATCATTAACACAAAGTAGGTGTCCACGCTAAAAAGTGACGCAAACTCCATGGACTTTGGCGCTAGACGCGTCTAACGCCAGAGTATAAATATGGAGTTAGTTTTGCATCGAATTTGCGTTAAAAAAGACGACGCAAATCCGGCGCAAACGGAGTATAAATATGCCCCCTAAAGTCTGAATTATTTCATTTGCCAAATTAAAAACACGCAGCTGCTTATATTTTTTCCTAGTGACTTTATACCAAAGTGTTAAGATTTCACTCAGATGAGGGCTATACTGTTTTCAAAAATCAAACAAGCTCATGAAACTCGGTGTCTCTTGCTTAGTGCAAATAGTAAGAAACTCTAAAATCCTTTGTTTTACTTGTGCCAGTAACTGCACATTTTGCAACGGTACTTCTGCCATGTAATTAATTTTTGTTTGCAGAAGCGGTCTTTAAATAACATACTGAGCTCTGTTCTCAGAGTTATCTGTTAAGGAATGCGGGGTGTTTTACTCTATGCTCTGCTCACACGGAGGCTCAGACTGGCTCACAGCTGTCTTAACCCCCCCATTACTGGAATGGGAAAAGCCAGATTCTTCTAAAACAGCGGTTTTGTAGATTTCAGCATTATCTTGCAATAATGTGTTCTGGCTAATTTGCTCACGTAAATTAAAATTTTGATGTTCTAACTGCCTACATCTCTCCTGCATTTTTCTGTAAGCAGATAAAAGTATCCAAACCCTTCTGTCAAGAACAAAAGGAACATCATTTCTTTCAAAAGGCACATTTTCTAGATATGCTTTATCACAGCAAGAAAACATGTTTCTCATAGCACCATAAGGCAGTTTAACTTCACATGCATTTTCAAACATGGTCTGCTGTGCTTCTGTAATTCTCTAAACAACAAAAAAACAATTGCACTTTTAAATAGTGCACTTCGAAACTCCAATTTGACTCCCAGACTGACGACTAACAACAAAATGTTCTGCTTTCCCTCTTACCTCATAACCAAGCTTACAGAACCTCTCTGGAATGCACTTCTGAGTTTAAAGAAGACATTTATTGTTATTAATTCCCCACCACAAGGTTCCTGAGAGACGAAATTAGTAGATTGGAAGCACATGTTCAAAAGTAGTCGCAGCAATGAAAGCAAAATATATCAAAGTACTTCTCAGTTGCAATGTACACAGCAAATATAGGTGATTATGTTATAGCATAACTTCAAAGCAAAGCATAAAAGCCAAAATTCATCACCGTAGGGCCTATAGCTCAGCTTAATCTTTCTGGGGTCTGCAAGTTGATGACTCCGGTCAACTGTGAGAAAGAGATTCTCTACCCAAACGGGAGACAGGCAACTGACGTCTAGCTCCTGTCTGAAGTCAAAGCAGATTCAATCTACCCTGCTGTAGCCCAGAGTCATCCTTAAAAGCAAACTCAGTGTGAGAACCAAAGGACCCTGGAGAGTGGCCAGTTCTCCCGAGCCCCCGAGCTCTCAGACTGGATTGCGAGGTAAACACAAAATCTACATGCTCTTATCAGCTAAGGTCTGGTGTGAAGAAAACAGCTTGGTCCATCTTGTGGAAAAACACAGCTTGGAAAAACACAGCTCATCTGCAATGTCTCAACTACAATGTCTAACCCCACGTTAAAGCCAATAGGCAGCTAACCTAAATATCAAATGTAATGTCTAATGTCATGTCAAAGCCAATAGACAGCTAAACTGAATAAAGAATGTAATGGCTAATGCCATGTCAAAGCCAATAGGCAGCTAAACTGAATACAGAATGTAATGTCTTATGCCATGTCAAAGCCAATAGGCAGCTAAACTGAATACAAAATGTAATGGCTAATGCCATGTCAAAGCCAATAGGCAGCTAAATTGAACAAAACATATAGGGGGTTATTACAACTTTGGAGGAGGTGTTAATCCGTCCCAAAAGTGACGGTAAAGTGACGGATATACCACCAGCCGTATTACGAGTCCATTATATCCTATGGAACTCGTAATACGGCTGGTGGTATATCTGTCACTTTTGGGACGGATTAACACCTCCTCCAAAGTTGTAATAACCCCCATAATGTGCTACTGGTGAACATTGACCAACTAATATGCGCAGTGGTGAAACACAAAGTCATTGGTCAAACACAATTAATAGCATCACAAGGCACCACCAGCATACAAGGCGAAGGGCAAGGAGGCACCACCAGCATCCAAAGGCAAGGGCAAGGAGGCACCACCAGCATCCAAAGGCAAGGGTAAGGAGGCACCACAAGCATCCAAATGCAAGGGCAAGGAGGCCCCACCAGACGGCAAGGGCAAGGGCAAAGGGCCTGCCCCTGCAGGGAGGATGGACAGGAGGCCTGGTACTGTGACAGAATCTGAGCCCCCAACACCAACCATGGAGCTTCAGCCATCCAAGGCTGCAGGGGAAGGGCAGGAGCCACCCCTAACCACTGCCAGCACTGACACCAGCACCGGCACTGCCACCACTGTGCTGCCATCATCACCGCCACCTGCACAGCCACCTGCACCACTGCCAGCTGCAGCAGCCACTGACACCCATTTGAGAGACTGTGACCTTGCACTCCTAAAGATCTGTATCACGGGGCACAAGACTCATTCCAGACCCAGTGGACAAAGCCATCCACTCACTCCTCCTTTGCAGGATGAAGCACACTGGGAACAAGGCCCCCTTCAGAACCAGTGGTCGAAACCATCCACTCACCCCCTACTTGCCAGGATGAAGCACATTGGGCACGTGCCCCACTCCAGAACCAGTGGACGAAGCCATCCACTCACCCCCTCCTTACCAGGATGAAGCACACTGGGCACAAGGCCCCCTCCAGAACCAGTGGAAGAAGCCACCCACTTGAGAGACTGCGGCCTTGCACTCCCCAGGACGAAGCAGTGGGCAAAACACCCACTAGAGAGACTGTGGTCTTGCACTTCCCAGGACCAAGCAGTGGGCAAACCACCCACTAGAGAGACTGTGGCCTTGCACTCCCCAGGACAAAGCAGTGGGAAAACCACCCACTAGAGAGACTGTAGCCTTCTACTCCCCAGGACCTAGCAGTGGGCATACACACACTAGAGAGACTGTGGTTTTGCACTTCCCAGGACCAAGCACAGGGCATGTAGCCCCCTCCAAGACAAGTGGTGTTGTATTATCTTCCGGCTGAGGAGCCCCCTGTTCCCTGTCCCCCTGAGGTGCCTGTGTATTTTCGACCTGATACCCCTGCAGTGTTGTCTCATTGTTGATGCAGGAATAAGATGGGGCCTTGGCCTATGTGATGTGGCCCTGTGGCCCACGGACATTATGGACTGGGCATTTCCCCTCCATTTGTATATCTGTAAATACTGTTTTGAATTTTGAGGATGTATTTTTGGAATTTTATCTTATTACACTCACTTCAGTCACTTCCTTTTGTCCTTGCATTATTCCAGAGGGGTAAGGGATGGATGTGTAATGTTGTTGCATCTGTTTGTGTGTATGGTGTTGGGGGTGGGGGTCACTCTCTTTTTGCTCCTCCTTCACTATGTGCAAGGCGGCAGTACTCACCGTGGTCGTCGTCGCTTACGTTGGTATTTCTGGTGTAGGAGGAGGTAGACCAGCATGGGGAAGATCTGCAGTTCGGGCTCCTTGGTGGCGTGGTTCTTCGCTGAGTGTCCAGAGGTGAGTCATTTCCATTCTGTGTACTGTTTCTGCTGTGTTATTGATGTCGTTGGTACAACACCAACATCTGGGGATGAGCACGGATCTATACATGTGTCTGTGTCAGCTATGTCTAGCATGTCACCACCAACCTAGGCTGGACAGACAAAAAAATAAGTCACATCCACATTATGCCTCACCACACATATTGTGAACACAAAACATTTAGTAGACTTGAGCAATCGAAATCAGCCACCATCTAAATCTGCTGCAGAAATAAGACTGTCAGAAAGTTGAATTGTATGATATATCTGACCATGCACTGCTTTTGACATACCATACAGTGAGTGAACAGGCCTCTGCAAACCTCAGTACACTGTTGTGGTCGACATATCATGTGGTCATACTTGGGACAAGTGCATTATAGAACCAATACACATAAGACAATTGGGCAGGACGTATGCAAATACAGTAATTTCTAAATGAGGATGTTGTTGGTTTTTTACATTTCAGCTGACCAAAGATATAGCATCCAACAGTGGGTCATGACACTGGGCCTGATTCTAACTTTGGAGGACGGTGTTAAACCGTCCCAAAAGTGGCGGATATACCACCTACCGTATTACGAGTCCATTATATCCTATGGAACTCGTAATACGGTAGGTGGTATATCTGCCACTTTTGGGACGGTTTAACACCGTCCTCCAAAGTTAGAATCAGGCCCACTATTTGGAAACCCACAAACTAAGACAGAAAAGGTTTTCAACCAGACGCACAGTCATGCCAGAGACATTGTTGAGCTGACATATTTCCCCTCCTTGGTCTGCAAGATTATATTGGCCTATGTAATACTGAACAATTTTGTGTCAGTACAAATGCTCCATGGGACGAGGAGCACGAGGCATCAAGGGAAAAGGAGAACGATGAGCCACCATATCAATCTGATCTCTAGAACACTGCTACAGGTGTATGGAGACATGCAACATTGTGCATAACTTCTTCACTTAAGCACATGTGACTGAAGGCATGACTGCCAAACATGTAAATAAATGAGTCAATCTAACATATGTCTTGGAGGTTCTGTCACAGACCCACTTAAAAACTAACACACCCAATCCAGGAAACCAAACGTAGGCCACAACAGTTGGCAAACAAGTGTGAACACTGGCATCACCCTCAAAGTACCAGACACAATGCACTGGTCTCTGAAAACTGTCGTGGGTAATGTATCTATTGCCGGTCGAACAAACATGTTGAACTGAAAATACTCATATCCCACAATGAAAAGGAAAATGGATAGATATGAATCACCATTTGATGAATTAGGGCCAAACTGTATGGCGTAGTATGTAAATAGAAGACATAAGCTGCAACAGTGGATCAGTGCGAGATACGTGTCAACTCAATGGGTGATAGAGTTATGACACGCCTGACAAATCACAACATCAACATCTTTTGAACTGACATATATAACAAATAGTAAGTGTATCACAGTCAACAGTACACCTGTATGTGTAGCACAGTGTCCAACAAATATGTGATCATTTTTCATGGATGCCAACCAAATGGCATAGCACGTCACATACTGTTGCCAATATGGCTGAGGACATCAGAACACAGAATGACTTGTAAATATATTTGAGACCATTAGCTGTAATGACCATTCCCCAGTCCACGCCTACTCACTGTGCACCTGACAAAGGGCGTAGACTGAAGCTGTGGGTGAGTACTCCTCACAATCATACCCATATGTAAAATCAGCAGAGTCATAATCATCTTCTAAACAGGACCTGCCATATTCTGATGGGGACTTCCAGAGTACACAAGTATTACTTCAGCAGTCAGGAAATGTTTGAGGGCAAATTACTCTACTCACCACCAAGAGCAACTAGACCAATACTAGTGTGATGCAAAGTGCAGAACACACGTGCAGAGCATATTCTCCCATGGCCCAATGACAATGAGGAGTATGTAGGATGGGAAGATGAGAATGGTGAAGATGGGGAGCAAGCACAAGATGTAACATCAATAGCAACAACAATGCTGAGGTGCCATATACTAGTCATGTGTGTGGTACATGCATGAATGACTCACATATTGTCAGAAGAGTGTGATTACAAGAAAAATGCATCTATGTAAGATAACACATATCATCACAACCAGTGTATAGCCAAATTACCTGCCCTGTCACAGTGTGAGAAAGTCATCCTGTTTGCATATACAACCAAATTTGACTTACTGAAAATGTTGGTGACTGACGCTGGCTGTAACCTGGGTCTGCTAATCAGGCCTAGGGCCACTACTTTGGATAAAAGGCATATGCAGAAATGGTATAAGTACAACTGCTAACAACAGACACCTGTAAGTCCCCAGTAGTTAATAAGGCAAGGGGGAATCAAACTGTAGGAAAGTACCATCTTGCCTGGCATATTACCCCCATTTGTACATGTATGTAAGTTTGTTTTTGCTTGTCTCACTGGGATCCTGCTAGCCAGGACCCCTGTGCTCATAGTTTGTAGCCTGAATGTGTTTACCTGTGTAGTGACTAACTGTGTCACTGAGGCTCTGCTAATCAGAATCTCAGTGATTATGTTCTGTCTGCTTTTAAATTTGTCAGTATAGGCTAGTGACCACTTTTACCAATTTCAATTGGCACACTGGAACACCCGTATAATTTCCTAGTATATGGTACCTTGGTACTCAGGGTATTGGGGTTCCAGGAGATCCCTATGGCCTGCAGCATTTATTTTGCCACCCATAAGGAGCTCAGAAAAATCTTACACAGGACTGCCACTGCAGCCTGAGTAAAATAATGCACACGTTATTTAACAGTCATTTTCACTGCACTTAAGTAACTTATAAGTCACCTATATGTCTAACCTTCACTTGCTGAAGGTTAGGTGCAAAGTTACTAAGTGTGAGGGCACCCTGGCACTAGCAAAGGTGCCCCCACATTGTTCAGAGCCATTTCCCCCCAACTTTGTAAGTACGGGGACACCATTACACGCGTGACCTACATATAGGCCAATACCTATATGTAGCTTCATAATGGTAACTCCAAATATGGCCATGTAACATGTCTAAGATCATGGAATTGTCCCCCACTCCATATCTGGTATTGGGGTGCCAATTCCATGCATCCCAGGGGCTCTACTATGGAACTGGAGCTATGAGGGCTTCTTTGCACATTTCCACAAAATCCTGCATACACAGCCAAGCCTATGCCCCCAGCACTTTGTCCTGTGATGCTCAGCTCCCTGAGTTGATATCCGGTGTTGTGGGACCCTCTTTTGCAGTGTTGAGATGACCACCATGTTTAGACTTCTTGAACCCGTGTTCAAGGACTTCTGCGGGTGCTTCCTGCTTGTGCATGGGCTCTCTATATTGCTGAGGGACCCCTCTGTCTCCTCTCCCAAGTGGTGACATCCTGGTCCTGCTTGGGCCCGAACAGCACCCTTTTTCTCCAATCAAGACTCTTGCAGCTACAAGGCTTGTTTGTGGTGTTTTGCCAAAGAAACAACTCTGCATCCTCCAGCACTCCGTGGGACATCTTCTGCATGAAGAAGAAGTTCCTAACACCTTTTGTTGTTGCAAAATATTCAGCTTCCATCCAGAGGCAGCCATTTTGCACCTTCATTTGGGGTTTTGTGGGCTCCTGCCCCCCCCTGGACACTTTCGCGACTCTTAGACTTGGTCCACTTCCTTTTCAGGTCCTCAGGTCCAGGAATCCATCTTCAGTGCTTTGCAGTCTGTTGTGGTCTTTGCAAAATCCTTTATCATGACTTTAGTGTGTCTCTGGGGAAATAGTAGTACTTTACTCCTACTTTCCAGGGTCTTGGGGTGGGTTATCTTGGACACCCTCAGTGTTTTCTTACATTCCCCGTGACCATCTACACACTACACTAGCCTAGGGGTCCATTTGTGGTTCGCATTCCACTTTCTTAGTATATGGTTTATGTTGCCCCTAGGCCTAATGCATCTTATTGTATTCTACAGTGTTTGCACTACTTTCTGACTGTGTTACTTACCTGATTTGGTTTTCTGTGTTTATTTTGTGTATTTTACTTACCTCCTAAGGGAGTATATCCACAGAGATATTTTTGGCACATTATCACTAAAATAAAGGGGCATATTTATACTCCGTTTGCGCCGATTGTGCGTCAAAAATTTTGACACACAATCAGCGCAAACGTTGCCCCGTATTTAAACTTTGAGGCCCGCGGACGATGTGTGCATCATTTTTTGGATGCGGCAACCCGCCCTGCGTTAATGATATGCAAGGTAGGCGTTCCCGTCCAAAAAATGGCTTAAACGGCCGTGCGTCGTATTTATGCTTTTGGGCAAAAATGACGCACAGCCGGAAGGCGGAGCCAGAAAATGACGCACAGCCCGATTTGCGTCAAAAATTAACGCCTGGGTCAGGGCAGGTGTTAAAATGGGGCAAACACACCTGTATTTAATCAGAACACACAGAACAAACAGCAGAGCAGCAGAGCAGCAACAGGGAGCCATGGAGGTCATTCTAATCCAGCATGCACGCAGACGCAGAGCCCAGCAGCAGCAACAGCAGCTACAACAACACCAGCAGGGACCCCAAAGGCAGCGCTGAAGGCAGGAGAGGATATTCCGCCCAAGAACAACCCTTCAGGGCCTCAGGGAACACGACATCATACAGAGGTACCGGTTGAACTGGCAGGCCATTCAGCAGCTGCTGCAAAACATTGAACAGCAGTTGGCCCCCACTTTGGTGACACCCCACACCATACCAACAGAAACAAAGCTGCTTGCCGTACTCCACATGCTGGCAAGTGGCTCATTTCAAACAACTGGTGCCCTGGTAGGCGGAATATCACAACCATCATTCTCCGCATTTCTGCCCAAAAGTACTGGATGCCATCATTCGCCTGACACCCCGCCACATCTGCTTCCCTAACACACTGCAGAAGCAGCAGGAAACTAAACAGGGGTTCTACGCAATCAGTGGCTTCCCACACGTCCTTGGTGCAATCGACTGCACACATGTACGCCTTGTGCCACATGCTGCAACTGAACACCTCTACAGCAACAGGAAGCACACACATTCAATCAACGTGCAGGCCATAGTCAATCACCAAGGAATGTTCACCAACATCATGGCTAAATATCCTGGGAGTGTACATGACTCATTCATCTTCTGTCACTGCACCATCAACCAATACTTCTAGGATGGACGGTATGGCAATGGACTACTTGTTGGTAAGTACAAAAACCTACTTATATACACACTGCACAGCAACCCTCTAGGACACACAACACATACAACACAACAGCAACATCTAGACAGGAACACACTGAGGTCCTTACATCACTAGCCATGTTTCTTAAGTCACCATTGAACCTGTCACACATCGGATTTTACTGTACAGCCTAATGTGAAGACATTAATGAGTGTGGCTGCCGAAATCTCACCTTGCAAATTGTAAGTGTCCCAATGACCTTTACATTAATACATTGCATAAGTCTAAAGGTATAGGATGTCCAGGGTACTTAGATATGGACGTGTTAACAACACTTACAATTTAAACTCTACATTGAACTATCAACTCACCCCAAGTGAAGACACAAAGACACCTGTATCACAAGTCACAATGCTAGGGAGGGCACACTGCACTGAAATTCCCAAAACATACTGATGACAAACGGTTAGCAGACAAACACTTGCTCAGCCAAGGAAACAACACAATGCAGATGGTATAGCCTACAAGTATAGGATGTCACATCAGTACACAAAAGAGTCAAAGACAACACAAGACAACTACTGCCATGAAAGGTCTTTTCAATAGTGCCAGCTACATCAACATTATCCCATTCTTTTTCTCTTTCAGCTGATCAGGGGTATGGCATCCAGCCATGGATAATGACACCATTTGGCAACCCGAGTACTGCTGCAGAGCGTGCATACAACGAGGCCCATAAGAGGACACGCAGCATTGTCGAGTGGACCTTCGGCATCCTCAAGTCAAGGTTCCGCTGCCTTGACATCACTGGTGGTAGCCTACTATATTCCCCCGAGATGGTCTGTAAGATCATACTAACATGTTCCATCCTGCACAACATTTGCATCAAAAGGAACATTCCCCTCCTGGAACAAGACCCATACATGCCTGAAGATGAGGAAGAGGAGGATGCTGCCCTGCAACATGAGGGGGAACAACCAAACACGGCTGCTGGAGTGCGTAGGCGCCAACACATTGTGAACATTTTTTTAAAAATATTATCACCATCACCACTTAATGAACTATTGTAAATAAACACTGATAACAAACACCACATCATGGTCTGGCTATTCATTTCTGAACACCTTTAGCTCTAAATATCAGAAGAAGAGTGTCGCCTCATGGAGCATTAATGATATAACAATCAGGACACAGAAAATTACACTACAAATGTGATGCCTATCATACAACGGTCACATACACACACAATGTAAATGACTGACATCCTGTACAGTTCACCTTTGAAGGGCAATAGCTGAGGACAACACCTATTACACACATACATGTTGGAAACATGGTTCATCGCAGCATATGGCACACAACTAAAACATCATCACTCAACTAGGGGAAAACAGGCCTCATACATCAGGCAGTTGACATGCTTTTGCTTCAGGAACAGGAATGTATGACCAGACTCTTGACAGCAGTAATTCCAACTACATACAATCTTTGCAAAGACTATCTGTCACTAGAGTTACACATAAGCAGAACATACACAGCACAAGTGCCACACATATGACAGGCATCCTGCACATCACATCCCATCTACATGTCAGCCCTTTTCTAAAAACCTTACACACCCATGCGCCTGGTCACACCCCACCTGTCTGAAGAGGTCCCTGGAATACTAATATGTGTAACCTGAGATTCCGTCATCTACACACACACACTCAGAAGAGTCATCCAGTGTGCCGCACCCTTTCCTGTGGTCTACCATTGTCATAGTACTATCTCACTGCATGGAAGTCAGCTCAAATAATACACTGGCTTGGAGTTTTTAAGGCCTGGTACCACCTGTAGATTGCTTCCTGTGTGAAAGGTACTGTAGGCCATTTTAAAGCAAATCTCATCCGACAGGACTTGTGAGACACTGATGGAGGCCACACTAGTGATCACCTCCATGCACATCACCCAAATTTACATGCCCCGTCCCTGCTGATGCCTCCTACAGCATAGATGTTGTCATTTGGGCAATTACACCGCTAAGCATTGCTACTAATGTTGCCGTGTAACACTGTATCAGGGTTCATGTGTCACCTTCAAAATAACACAAGACATACACAGTGTGACATGTCAACTCTCTACTGCTCCCTCTGATCAGTCTTAGTCAGACCACTGATCATGTCAATTGTCAGCCTGACTGGCACCTGTCTGTGGGTCACCCTAAAGATACCCGGTGGCCACCTATGGACCACACTTGGGGCCATATTTATACTTTTCGACGCACAACTGCGCCAACGCAGTTGTGCGTCAAAAAATCTAACGCCATTCTGAAGCGCCATGCTTATTCAATGACGTTAGCCGGCGTTAGCCGGCGGAGCTGCCTGGTGTGCGTGAAAAAAAATGACGTACACCAGGCAGCGCCGGCGTAGGGGAATATGGAGCTTGGGCACCAAAAAATGGGGCAAGTCAGGCTGAGGCAAAATTTTCGCCTCAACCCGATTTGCGCCATTTCTTTTAACTCCCAACCCCCATTGAAATGACTCCTGTCTTAGCAAAGACAGGAGTCATGCCCCCTTGCCCAATGGCCATGCCCAGGGGACTTCTGTCCCCTGGGCATGGTCATTGGGCATAGTGGCATGTAGGGGGGCACAAATCAGGCCCCCCTATGCCACAAAAAAATAAATAAATTACTTACCTGAACTTACCTTATGTTCCCTGGGATGGGTCCCTCCATCCTTAGGCGTCCTCCTGGGGTGGGCAAGGGTGACAGGGGGGGGTCCCTGGGGGCATGGGAGGGCACCTCTGGGCTCCTTCCGAGCCCACAGGTCCCTTAACGCCTGCCCTGACCAGGCGCAAAAAAATTACGCAAAAGCGGCTGGACGTCATTTTTTTTGACCCGCCCACTCCTGGGCGTGATTTTTGCCCGGGAGTGTAAATACGGCGCACATGCCTCGGAGTAAATTTTTTAGACGGGAACGCCTACCTTGCATATCATTAACGCAAAGTAGGTGTCCACGCTAAAAAGTGACGCAAACTCCATGGACTTTGGCGCTAGACGCGTCTAACGCCAGAGTATAAATATGGCGTTAGTTTTGCGTTGAATTTGAGTAAAACAAAATGACGCAAATCTGGCGCAAACGGAGTATAAATATGTCCCTTGTTGTCCAAAACCTCTCTTTCCTCAGAGGCTAATTTGTCATTTGCCTCATCAATGTATACTCAAATACATTGTATTGCATCATCTGACTTTTATTTTTACCATATTTGTGACAGTGCCCCTGAATAGCTAAATCATGGCCCATCCGTTGTCTGGGCCTCATGAATGCCTAAACTACAAAGTGTGACAGTGTACCTGGGCCATAGCCTTTGATAGGGTACGTGGCCTCAAGCAGAACCAGCAACCTCAGATAATGTCCATGAAAAGTCGACACATATGAGGACCCTGACAGTTCACACGCTGAGTAACATTGTTCAAATAATAGAGATGGCTTGTGTGTGTTGAATACCAGCCATTTTATTCTGCACAGAGGCTATGATGTTTCCAGATGCATTTCCATCCACAGAGGGCAACTTGAGTACAATTGTTGCAATGACACATGCTGGATCCAGACACCTGAGACATTCTCTCACTCAGCACACCTCAGTTGCCCAGTTGAAAGTCTCATTACACGTCTCAGTGACAGGGTGGGACCATCCACGTGTAGGTTACCATGTCCTCTATGACTTTACTCACATTTAGCTCCAAAGGATACTCATTAGATACACGATTAGCTGCCAATAACTCATGATGAGACTTGGACGTTACCGTGACAACATATACCTTAACAGCTGATACAGGCTCAACATTGGACCACACACATGTACATGTACCATCCAATCAACAAAATGGTTGCAAGCAGCCTATCACAGTAGTGTCCCAATTGTAACCTAGCATGAAGATTGAAACATGCCACTAAACCAGGTAATGCATAAAGGGCCACATACATCAAAAACCTATTTGCTATCATGACATAAGGAACGTTTAGACTTTGCTATTAAATCAATGCTAAATGGTATGTCAGAATTCTCTAAAGAAGTAATAGTGCAAACTTCAAATGGGCAAATGGTATTACAGATTTGCAAAAAGAGAATCATACTCAATTTGCATCTATGGGCCTGCTGCCAATGGTTTTGGATTACAGAATTTTGGAAAACCTTTGATAAATTTGCAAGTCAGGAACAGCAAACCCCAGGGTGCTGTGGGCCTAAGTCCCCCTCTGCTCCACCCCAATTAAACACTTTTTACGGACATGTGAAGCACACACATGCTTAAGGTGCATGTGTGCCCTACATGTCAATAGTGAAACATATTTTAGCTAAATTAACTCGTAATTAGCACATGGTTACCCCCAAAAAAGGTTTAGGCGACAATTGCATTACCTAAATGGCCCTTTTGCTATTTGGAATAGCTTGATACATGTGCTCACAAATTAGCTAATGAAGACATCCTGTTAGCTCTTTCATATTTTGAAAGTTGCAATCAGCAATTACCTACATGTGTGCGCAATTATGAGTAATATCCATCATGGCCAATCATTATTATTGCACTGTGAATACCTTCTATACATCCTATAAGGCACATTTGCTTTAGCTAACCCCAGTGTTTATCACTTAGCACCGTTTGGTAATGGAAAATTCCATTACTCATTTGGACATATGAAATACATATTTGTCATTATGCGTCATATTTTCACGCATACAGATTGTGCGTCATAATTTATGAAGCACAGGACTGCAAATAATGCAGAGTCAAATTATTTTTTTATAATTTTATATAATATTTGGATGCGGCTTAATTTTCACCTCTGGAACTGTAAATTATGCCGCAAACAAATATTATTTAACAATTATTACAAATATTTTGACTCAGCATTATTTGCACTCCTGTGCGTAAAAAAATATGACGCACAACCTGTATGCGTGAAAATATGACGCATAATGGAAAAAAACGGCAGCCATGTTATGCAGGATGTGATGTAATAGGATATCCTGTTTACAGAATCAGTACAGTGGGTGTACTTTCACTTTCACTTTGCAGTCTCTGATTATTCTAGACTGTGTGGCTGTGTGCAAAGTGTTGTCCTGTGAATTTGTGCTTTTGTGTCCAGAGTGCCATCTTACTTGTTGTTTTGTCATCAATATATTGTTGTAGAATACTGTCTGAGTGTGTGTTGTATAAATTTGTCCAGTCCCAGTGTTGTATTTATTGTCTGTGGGAGTCTGTTGTGGTTACTGTTATATAGGGGATAGTTGGGCTCTTCTATTTGTTAAGTTTTCTTTGTATTTCCTCACTCAAACTTTCCCCATTTTCCCCTTTATTTTCTTTTTTACCACTACTTTTTCCCCTTTTTCTGTGCCTAAATGTCTGGTAGGCCACGTCTTTCCAGGATGGGTGAGGATGAATTGGGGGGGGTTCATATGGCTGGTTTGCCATTTCCTCCCACTGATGCTGGAGGCTGGGGGTAGGGTGATACAGGGGTATCATACTGAGGCCCGAAAAGTCCGGTGGGGGAAGGTGCGCCATCACTTGGTGCGTCTGTATGGGAGCCAACGGAATGCGCATCAACTGAAGCACCGCTTGGCTGACCTGATCTCCAGGGAGCAAGATCTGCTGGACCACCTGGAAATCATGATTGGTGGCCATGTTGGTGAGTACAGATCATGTAAATGTGCACAATTTAAAGCTGTGTAGTGACATGAGATGATTGGTACCCAATCTGCCAGATAAGTAGCTGACTGTGTGTAATGCTAGGGAAACATACAGGGTAATTGATGCACTATGTGAAGGATGACAAATGCTAGCAGTCAGGCAGCTCATGTTTTTCACACTTACAGGTTGCTTGTTGCTGAATGTAATGTAGTGCCGCCTTTGTGTCAGACAAGCGAAACATTAATGACACAATCAGGACTCTACAGGTCACAATTGCCAGTGAAGTATGGATGTAGTAACATACCTACATATGTTGACGCTATAGCTAGACTGACATTGGAAAGCCTACATGATGCAGAAAATGAGTGCTGCCTTCACGTCAATTGATGATAGCAATGTGGCCCAGACATATGTCTCATGTGTGTCTGGTGAGTGTGTAGGGAAAGTGTTCACGGAAGTGCTATGCCTGTTCGGGATTAATGTGCTCTTTCATATTTTATTGATACATGCCAGATCTGAACATGAACCATATTTGGAAAGGAGTCAGGTGCCCTCAGCTAACATCTTAGACAGGTATATTTTGTTACTTGTGCCAAAATCCGATTAGGGATGGCAGTCCAAAGGTATGGACTAGTGTGCAAACATCTATGTTTGGTGCCAATCACCATTGT
Organism: Pleurodeles waltl; assembly: GCF_031143425.1. Taxonomy (NCBI): domain Eukaryota; kingdom Metazoa; phylum Chordata; class Amphibia; order Caudata; family Salamandridae; genus Pleurodeles; species Pleurodeles waltl. Next base: position 872,802,981 of record NC_090438.1, read on the forward strand.
TTGGACACATGAATTGATGAAACTGGAACAACATGAGGTATTGCCAAAGTAGCTGGCCCTCTGTACCATGTACCTATCTGTCACAAATGTGTCATGACCACATAGGCTGTTTGACAGGTCATGCAGTCCTCAGGTAACCAGCCTTTGGATGTCTCTCTTGGATGCACATGATGAAATGAATACACACCTATATTGTTGCTGCACACTCATGGAGGTGCATGTTTGCCACCACATGACAGTCAGGGCCACTGCATGTGTGTAGAAGTGTGTGTAACTGTAGCAGGAGACCCATCCTATGTAAATGTTGGCCAGGAATTATTCCATGCAGTATGAGTATGTCTGAAAGTGTTTCATTATCCATGTCAGCTTATCACATTGCATTTGTGTTTGAAATTGTTTGTCAGTGCACGGATTCTGAGCATATTCTTCCTTCCATGCTTTACGGGTGGACCTGCACCGTACACAGTGGGAGAGGTGGCTCATTTTGAGGACCCCAACACCTACAGTGAGTGTTGACATGTGTGTTATGTTTTGTGTTTGCTGGTGATGTGTGATGGACTCCTGTGTGTTGAACACATTGCAAGGTGTGATGCGCTGCCCAATCATTAGTCTTGTTCCATTAGTGGGATTTCAGTTATTAGAATATTTTGAGTTGACCAATGCTTATCCATTTGTGTGATCTTGGGTTTGTAGGCCATTCCTGTAGGGCCCGCTATGGGAACTGGGGTGAGTCATGTGGAATACACTAGTTGCAATAAGAGTTGCACTGCGACTCGTCTCGGACTGAGTCTGCATGTCAGACTGACATTCTCCCAAATAGCTTCTGCAAATGGCTTGTCTGAAGACTGCTGCTTCCCTATTAACCGATGTACTGAGTACACTGTAGGTTGGACCTTCTGGGAGCATGTACTTCCACAAGTTGTTCTAGAAGTGTGTGGGAGTAGAGTGCAACGGCCTAGGTGTGCATGCTATTCATGATCATGGGTGTTCTTGCTCCTCTGTGTCTGTTGAAAATTATGCCTCACTGGAAGTATGCGATGTTGACCTAGGTCAGTACATTTTGACATGTGTGGACCTTGGATAGGACAAGGTTTAGCTGACTCCAATTTGTTGATAGCCCTTACTGGTGGTGTGTGTGTGGAGCCAAAAACATGTTGAGCTTTCCATACACTCCTGGGTGTGCATGTATTTTGGGATTGTTTGTTGTTCTCCCCCCCCCCACTCAAACACAGGCATGGGTTTGTGAATAGGGTACCTAGGACTGAAGCAACCAGTATGTTAAACATACTTGTGATTATTTTAAAAATGGTTTTGAACCTAGTGTACACACTCAGGTATGGCACATGAGTACTATACTAACAAATCCCATTACAAATTGCAGACCTTGAAGTTTGTGATTGTTATCACATACACTGACATATGTAGTCCAGGTAATAGGCGGAGGAGGTGCAGCATGATTGTTAGCTGCAACTGTCAGTACTTTGATGACAAGTTATTGCAAGTTGTTACCCATCATGTAGATTTTGTATGTGCTATGTGTGAGATGACCTTTGTAGGCAGGCTTTCCATGTACTTCCTCTGAGACTTTCAATGATCTATATGGTGATATGAGCTGTTACAAGTACAGTAGATGTATTGTCTGATTGACCACTTGTGCTATTCCACACAATGCAGTTCCTATGGTAAATAGTTGCCCTTTGTCTTCACAGCTGCAAACATGACACCCGCACAGAAGCATGACTTTGAGAGGCGGGCTATGAGGTACCGACACATCCTGCAGATGCAGTCGGGGTTCAGAAGGATGGCCCGTAAATACCAGTCTGATCGGGCCTCCGGAGCATGGTGGGCTTCACCACAGGGTGGCCCAAGGTTGCCCACTACAGCCACCACCACCATAACCACCGGTTCTCCCCAGGTGGCCACAGCCACAGCAGGGACAGTTGTCCCTACCTCTGCAGCACACCCAGGCCCCAGCAGTGTGACAGCTGCAGGACAGTCCAGTGAGCTAGGCTCAACACGCCCACAGAGCACCTCTGCCGGGACACAAACAGCACCAGCACCACCAATCAACCCTGCGGCATTCCTGGCTTTGGAACATAAAATGGACAAAGTTCTAAGGAAGGTGAACAATCTTAGCCAGGATGTCGGCTACATCAAGAAGCGGGTCAAGTCTATCAGACAGACCCTCCGGAGGGCCAACCTCTAGGAATAATTTATTCAATGGACATAATTCCCTCCCCTCCCTCCTCTTTCCTTGTTATCATGATTAGTGGGCTTGGGGGATTAGTGTTAGGTTGGTATAGGTCGTTAGTTTAGTTAGTGTTAGGGAGGAGGGTGGGGGTCCTGATTCTTTCTACTTTTCCATATTTAGTGTGTGGGTGTCAATGTTGGGGTTCCTGTGTGTTTGAAAAACAAAAAAACATTTACAAAAAAATATATGATTGTTTAGGATAGTATAGTATGTGTGTAGGTTAGTATGTGTTGTCCTGCATGTGTCCTGTCTCATAATGGTGGGTGGGGGGTTGATGTTTAGATTGATTTGTTATATGTGAAGAGTAAGTTTAGCTTAGGTTAGTTAGGGACAGTTGTGGGTAATGAGTAGTCAGGTTAGATTAGGGTAGGTAGAAATTTTCCCTTAGTTGCCTCTGGTGTGATTAGTTTTGAATAAATATATAGATAACCCTTTGGATTATGTGTTAACTGCTACTTGATCATGGCCTTGCCATCAGTGTAGATGATTGTTTTTCAATGACATTTGTGGCCTATTCTACAAAAAAATACAAACTGAGGTGTAAAATGGCAGCTACCCCAGTGCTACCTTGGTAAGTATCCACCATTTGTTAGAACAACCAATCGGAGTTGACAATGATCACAAAGGATTTTTGTCGATGAGTATGTTTTCTACGTCACAAAGTGTGCTTCCAGACTTGGTATTGTGGGGACATTTTTAGGTCGGACTGCAGTGTGATGTTCAGGGACATCTTTGAAGATGAGGTCTTGTTAACACTCTTGTCTTCTTGTCTTCATAACTGACATTTAACATTTGTGCAAAAATTCAGCATGATTACCTATTTGGATGTTTACTCAGAAAGGTTGATTGATGCTGTGTTTTGTTGTGTTTGCTTAGATTAGACTGCACAGTTCAATGTGTTAGTATTGCATGGTGACAACATTTATCAGCCACTATTAGTTGACTCTGATATCTCTTGAAGAAGCATTATTCTGTCCAACACAGCATGGTGGTGTGTGGTTTCTCACTTCATCAGTTATTCTCCTGAGGATGGGCAGGCTATGATGCAATCCTGGCCACTGCGCAGATGTATCTGACTACATGATGTCAGGACAGTTGTATTGACAAGCTACATGATTGTCACACAGGCACATTTGTGTTATCTACTGCTCAGTTGATGTGTCAAATTACACAGAGACATATTTGGTGTGCAAGTGCTATTTATTGATAGGTGCTGTAGTGCAATATGTACATTGTCCATGTTTGCTGAGTCCGTTCTAGTGAAATCTTACATGGTGATCCTACAGAAGGGGTGTAGATAATGCTACTGACATGCTGGGCTGATGTTACAGACAGTGCAGAGGGGCAGGATTTGCCGATTAGAAGGAGAGAGACATGAATTGGGCATGCTGACAAGTTATACAGTGGTTAGCAGAACAGTCATTGAGTATAGTTGTTGTAAGACTGGCATTTGACAAAACGTAGGACCTTGGTCAAAGTAGGCGATGGTGCAGGAACTAGTGCTTCCGGGTACTCTTCCGTGTGAATGTGATCTGTTCCATGTCTTCATCTTCTGATGTGTGTGTTGCCTGCTTTGTCCTTGTTGTTGTTGGTTGTGAAAGGGAAACACACACCTCAGTGTTAGAAGACGTGGAGTCCGACATCCCGGTCGCTGCTCCCTGTGAAGGTCTTAAGGGCAGGACTGCAGCAAGGAGGGTCTGCTGGTTTTTGAGAATAGCAGCCACATCATGATGGTAGGCAGCCAGGTCGGCCCTGAGGGAGTCATGATTGCATTCGTGCATGCAGTGGAATGTTTGGGGTGCGAGGTGTTGTGGCAACTCCCTTACTGCAGTGGTGAATTCCTTGACAGTTTCTTGTAGTCCTTGCAGTATGGGTGTTAGGGCTTGCATAGCTGCTGCCTGATCTGCAGATGACATCATGCACGAATGCACCCCCTCGAGGCTGGCTGCCATAGTTTGCATCCCCACCCGCACCTCCTTGGCCAGCTCCCGCTGTACTCCAACTACAGTTCTTTCAAAGCTGGTGCCAGTGTCGTCAGAGTCCTCAGCTGTATTGGAGCTGGCAGGTCTTGCAATTGGGGTGGTGGGTGGTTCCTCTGCGCTGGCTGCTTGTTCTTTGCTCTTCCTTGTGACTGAAGGTGGGGTCTGGAGGGTTTCAAGGACCTTTTGGATGGTCTCCTGGGGAATGTTTATGGGCTCGTCATCCATGTCATCAGGGAAATGTGGGACAGGCATATCGGCAGGAGATCCATCTTCATCTGCAATGAAACAGGGTACAATTAGTGTGTTTGTGTTGTGACAATTTTGACGTGACGTGCCTGCCTTTTGATGAATTCACTTTGTGATCTTGTTTTGTATTGATATCTGCTGTCCTTCAGATGGGAATTGTTTCAGGCCTATGGCCCACCTGTGTGTCACATGTATGTTATTGAGTTATCAGACTTGTGAGCCTCATCTCCTCTAGGTGTTGCTTTATGCCAAATAGAGAATAGCCACCTTTTTGTCCTACTCGACCCTCTGTGTATATCCATTCTCATGGTGAGACCTTTCACTGGCTGTGGGTGTTCTGATGGTCCTGGCAGCACACTTGACTCTCAGGACCTGCCCCAATCCCTGAGCGTTCACATTGACTTAATTGTAATTGACATGTAGCATATCCTATGCATGGCAATGTTATGATGTGATATAGATGTTGATATTGTTAATGTGTCCTGCTGATGTTGGGTAATGTGTGTTACATTGGATTGCCCTGATAGTCGTATCAGTGTCCTATTTCGTCCTCTGACTGTGCAGGTGTATTTCATTGACCAGTTACATGTGTCCCCTCCTCAATGCTGTTGTCTGAGCAGTATGACATTTGTGATGTTGCCTTGTTTGCCAGGCAGGGGATGGACCCTGACATATGCAGCATGGGTGTGTCCATAGTGCTGTGTCACTCCTATTGTTGTTTACATTGGCTGATGTTTGGGACACCTATGGGCATTGACATTTGAGTGTACTGGGGCATTTGTCTTGTTTCAGGAGATTGTTGCAGATGTCATCCTCATCCCCTAATTTAGGTATGTATGTTCCATGGGGAGGTTACTGCCATTGGCTACTATGGCTGCACACAGAACAGAGGTGGTAGTGGCAACTGTTGTTGCAGTTACATTGCAGTTGTCGTTTTGGCTAGAGGATTGCTAATAGGGCCCTAGTTACTGTAGGGGATATGTTGGCTGACAAGTGCCAGGATGTAAGTTTGACGTAGTGGCCTTCCCTCCTGTCGATGCTTTCCCTTTGCTCCATTGTTGGCATGACAGCATGCCCCCATGAGACTGTTGTTGGTGTTGTGTAATGGTGTGCCCCAGGTCTTCTCAGAATGGGCCATGCCCCCTGCCGTGCCCCTTTACCCATGCCACTCGATGTATATGATGACTTACATGCAATGTGTTGTAGGTATTTCCCCCCCTGCTTACAGTCAACATTATTGTATTTTAATTTCCCATGCGACTTACCCTGCGTTTGCGTTGTCTTGTGGTAGTCTGCGCTGTCCTGTCCTTGAATCCCTGTGACGATCTCCTCAGGGATGACGGCTGCAACCATCTCCTCCATGTGGTCCAGGGCCTCCTGGTGTGCTGGACTCCCACCTCCAGTCTGCAGTGCTGCCTTCCTGTTCCTGGCCATCTTTTCCTTAGTCCTGCGTTTGCAGTCATGCCAGCGTTTCTTACACTCGGTGACTGTCCTGCGTACTTCAGCCACACTGTTGATCTTGTCAACAATTTGTTGCCATATGGCCTCTCTCCTACTGATTGGCAACTTTGAGGTGATAAACAGTTGGTGCTGGTGTTCCGTCACCTCTTTAACCAGGATTTCCTGCTCCTCTGCACTGAAGCAACACTTTCTTTTCTTTCTATATATGTCCTGGTTCTTGTACGGATCGTCCTGGCTGGTTCCTGGTCTGCTGTCATCTTCCTTGGGTCTGTAGTGGCATCTGGGATCCATTTTGGCTCTCCTCTGGTGCACTTGCAGTGTTCGCGTTTTTTTTTAATGCAATTGCGTCAAAAACGGCGCATATCCGGGTTGCGGTGTCGTAAATCGACCCACAGTCATTTCCGCTGCGTTAACGTAGTTTTCCTTTACGACTTGACGCCGCGGTGTGCGTCAAAAATAATGACTCACACCTCTTGATTGCGCCGGCGTGCGTCAAAGTATAAATATGACGCCCGCACGGCGCTCCGAAATGGCGTTGGCCGGCAGTAAATTTTTTGACGCAAAACTGCGGCGGCGCAGTTTTGCGTTAAGAAGTATAAATATGGCCCAAAGTACCTTTATTTTTTAGTAAATCTGAGTATTGTCTTTCTTATTATATGGTACCTATATGATATAAGTGGTATAGTAGGAGCTTTGCATGTCTCCTAGTTCAGCCTAAGCTGCTCTTCTATAGTTACCTCTATTAGCCTAAACTGCTAGAACACTACGGGGCATATTTATACTCTGTTTGCGCCGGAATTGTGTGTTTTTTTTTACGCAATTCCGACGCAAAACTAACTCCATATTTATACTTTGGCGTTAGACGCGTCTAGCACCAAAGTCCATGGAGTTTGCTTCATTTTTTTGCGTGGACACCTACTTTGCGTTAATGATATGCAAGGTAGGCGTTCCCGTCTAAAAAATTGACTCCGAGGCATGTGCGCCGTATTTACACTCCCGGGCAAAATTCACGGGCGGGTAAAAAAAAATGACGTCCAGCCGCTTTTGCGCCGTTTTTTAGCGCCTGGTCAGGGCAGGCGTTAAGGGACCTGTGGGCTCGGAAGGAGCCCAGAGGTGCCCTCCCATGCCCCCAGGGACACCCCCTGCCACTTTGCCCACCCCAGGAGGATGCCCAAGGATGGAGGGACCCATCCCAGGGACATTAAGGTAAGTTCAGGTAAGTATTTTTATTTTTATTTTTTTGTGGCATAGGGGGGCCTGATTTGTGCCCCCCTACATGCCACTATGCCCAATGACCATGCCCAGGGGACAGAAGTCCCCTGGGCATGGCCATTGGGCAAGGGGGCATGACTCCTGTCTTTGCTAAGACAGGAGTCATTTCAATGGGGGTTGGGAGTCGGAAAAAATTTGCCTCAGCCGGACTTGCCCCATTTTTTGGTGCCCAAGCTCCATATTCCCCTACGCCGGCGCTGCCTGGTGTACGTCATTTTTTTTCACGCACACCAGGCAGCGCCGCCGGCTAACGTCATTGAATAAATACGGCGCCCGCATGGCGCTTCAGAATGGCGTTAGCCGGCGCTAATTTATTTGGCGCAAAACTGCGTTAGCGCAGTTTTGCATCAAAAAGTATAAATATGGCCCTACTACTCTACTAATAAGGGATAAGTGGACCGGGCACAAGGTGTAAGTACCATTGGTGCCCACTATAAGCCCGGCCAGCCTCCTACATAAACTACCTATAAGTCTCTAGTAGATAATGGGGCAAGAGGGAATCAAACTACCTATAAGTCCCTAGTAGATAATAAGGCAGAAACATTTTGACTGTAGGTAATGTGTGAAACCAGGTGCAGATCCAACCTCCTTAGGTAAACTGTCAATTTGTTCCCTGATGATAGGTCCCTGGATGGGGGAAAATGAGCAAATTGCCCCATTCACATGTCCCTTCACATGTGTGTACGTGCTTTCACAACACTTGATTGCACTGGAGACTGTAATCCCACCCCACCGTTGCCTGACAGCCTGCTGTCTGCATTGTAGACAGAGCACATATTGGCAGAAGTCTGTCCTGTCCTAGATGTGAGTGTGCGGCCCACATCTTATAGCAAGTCCATGGCCTTCCTGGGAGTAAACTAAGTAATGGATTCAGGTGCCAACACATAGTTGTCTCAGAGGGCAACCCTTTGTAGGTGTAGTGTCAATAAAACATAGGAAAGGTGCCCTATGCGTGCTTTGATCCCTGTGATGCATGTACTTTTACCCATGTTCAATTACAAAACACATATTGGACACATGGAAAGAGAGGAGAGTGTAAAACACAACTATTCACAGGCAACACAACAATCCATATAACTATAAAAATGATTTCCACATGACACTATACATATATGCACATATTTCAGTCATTGGATCTAAAAAATTGATGCATTGTCCCAAAGTGTGTGTTTTTATCCTGTTGCGTCTGCCAAAAATGATGCATTCCATGTGGCACGTTGGAACTTCCTCATGGTTTTCATCATGTGTCATAAAAAATCCACACTTCAGTGTGTAACATAAAAAAAAAAACAGATTGGCTCAAAACATCAGCAGAGTAAATGATGAAATGTATGAGCCATGCTACAAACCAGCACTGGAAAGTTACTTTCGCTTTCTCTTACACTCACAGTCTTTGTGTTTATGCTTGGGAGAGGTTGTGTGGGGCTGTTAGTGGAGTGAGGAGTGCTGTCCACTGATTCTTCTGTGCTATCTGCTGTCCTGTTGTGTTCCTGACATCTGTTTTGTCCTTTATATTTGTATTTTGTGTTGTGACTTAGTGTGTATTGTTGGGTGTTTGCCCTTGGGGTAGATTAGTCTGTTGGGATAGTTGGGGGTAGTTTGGGTTTTTCGTGTTTGGTTCAGTTAATTGGGGGTTTGGGTTCGGACATTTTAGGGAAGGGAAGGGCCTGTGGCATGAGTTTGGAGGAGTTAGGTGGCTTCATATGGCTGGTCACTCACTACCTTCCACATGTGGTGGCCATGGGCTGTCGAGTGATCCAGGGCCACGGGATAGAGGCACAGAAGCTGTGGAGGGGAAGGCCCACTTCCATATGCGGTGGATCTTAGAGGTGGAGAGGTCGACCCACTAGCTGAAACATCGATGGGCAGACCTCATAAGCAGGGAATATAACCTACCTCCACACCTACGATTTGAGGTCGGAGGAACTGTAGTTAAGTACCCATTCTTTGTGGCTAATTTCTTGTATTGCACTTGCAATTAAAGTCTGCCAGCCATAGCGCATACTTTAGTACGTTAGGACACAGGGCAGGGATGCAAGTGGTGTTGCCATGCCAAATGCAGCAAAGCACTGTAGATATGACATATAAACAAGATAAATGGGGGGAAACCCTAGTAACCCCACTATACCTGAGCTAATCAAGAGTACTAATACAGAACTGATATATAGCAGGGAAAGATACCAATAAATTATCCGTCACATTGAAAATCCTAACTAGTCACTGGGAACATATTTTAATTCTAATATTTATACTTTCTGTAGCTCAATATTTGTCTCCCTTTGTCTCGCCCTTCTCCATAAACCACAATACATATATAAAATACTCAAATGCACATCACTAAAACAAATATATACATATATATCACACCAAAATATACATCACAATTTACAAAAACTATAAACATAGAACAGGTACTAAGTGCAAGCAACTTAGCACTAGAAGCTTCCAACTGAATTCACGGTTGTGGGCTGCCAAACACCTTTTTCAAAAGCAGTTCTCCAATTGAGGTAGTGGTGATTAATACCATCTGTGATAAAAGGTTATTTAAATTTAATCTAAATTCATGGCACTCCTCAAGTTGTTAGTCAACGCGTTTCGGCCCTTTGATTCTAGGTCTCATCAGGACATAGGAAGCGGTACATATATATGTAATAGTAAATGTATTTCTTCATTCTAATCATGAATTGGAACTACGTTATCTATAAAACCACCAGGGTCACATCACACCCTGTTCACTTAAACATGTGTTCCACACCTTGTGAGCAGTTTTATCACATAATAAAACACTTGGGCCCATATTTATACTTTTTGACGCACAACTGCGCCAACACAGTTGTGCGTCAAAAATGTTACCGCCGGCTAACGCCATTCCAACGCGCCATGCGGGCGCCTTATTTATTGAATGACGTTAGTCGGCGCTGCGGACTGGTGTGCGTCAAAAAAAATGACTCACACCAGGCAGCGCCGGCGTGTGGGAAAATGGGGGTTGTGCGCCAAAAAATGGGGCAAGTCAGGTCTGAGGCAAAATTCAGGCCTCAACCTGATTTGCGCCATTTGTTTTTACGCCCAACCTCCATTGGCATGACTCCTGTCTTAGCAAAGACCAAATCAGGCCCCCCTATGCCACAAAAAAAAAATGGAAAAAAATACTTACCCCAACTTACCTCAACTTCCCTGGGATGGGTCCCTCCATCCTTGGGTGTCCTTCTGGGGTGGGCAAGGGTGGCAGGGGTTGTCCCTGGGGGCATGGGAGGGCACCTCTGGGCTCCTTCTGAGCCCACAGGTCCCTTAACGCCTGCCCTGACCCAGGCGTTAAAAAACGGCGCCCATCAGGCTGTGCGCCGTTTTTTAAGGCCTGCCCCCTCCTGTGTGTCAAAATGACGTCAGAGTATAAATATGGGGCACAGGCCTTAAAGTCATTTTTTGGAAGGGAACACCTACCTTGCATATAATTAACGCAAGGCTGGTTCCCCCTTCCAAAAAATGACGCACATGGTGGAACTTTGACGCCCGCGGGGTCGGACGTCAAAGTATAAATATGGGGCAGGGTTTGCGCCGATTGTGCGTCAAAAATTTTTACGCACATTCGGCGCAAACAGAGTATAAATATGCCCCTAAATTCATAAGGTACCCATTCAAAACATGAATATTAATGAATATGCAAATTACAATAAACATTCATATGCAACACCATATAGTGTAGTGAGGTGAACAATCCTTCCTCCAACGCCAAGGTCATAAAGAGAGAAACATATGAAATTGATATAGGTTTGGGGAGATCAAGGTGCCAGGGTGGAACACAATCCTTTTTATAGTAACGTGGTACATGCAAAAGTAGATCTTACGGTTTGTATGCATACGCTCTAACCTTTATAGCGGTGTCTGGGATCTGCCCAACCATATTGCTCTAAGCGAGACACTCTGGGGTCTTTCAGGGACAATTATGTTTAGCCCCTCATAGAGGCGTCATAGAGGCTTGAATTCCGAACCGGGATAAAACAAAAATATCAGCACCCTGATTAAACACGTTACCAACACAGTGATGACAGTAAGAAAATGTGCATGTAGTACAAAGTAGGGTAGTTTTAGACTGTGTTCATTTTTATTAGGGGTCGGTACTGTATTTGGGGTTTTTTGTTGTTGGGTGTTATTAGAGGGGTGATGCTTTAGGTCTGTGTACTTTGTGATTAATATTTTTTTTTTATCCCAAACAGTGCTAAAAATATATATCTTTGCTTAGGCCTAGATGTTTAGGGCCATATTTATACTTTTTGACGCACAACTGCGCCAACGCAGTTGTGCGTCGAAAAAGTTAACGCCGGCTAACGCCATTCTGAAGCGCCATGCGGGCGCCATATTTACAATGACGTTAGCCGGCGTTAGCCGGCGGCGCTGCCTGGTGTGCGTGAAAAAAAATGACGTACACCAGGCAGCGCCAGCGTAGGGGAATATGGAGCTTGGGCGCCAAAAAATGGGGCAAGTCAGGCTGAGGCAAAATTATCGCCTCAACCCGATTTGCGCCATTTTTTTCGACTCCCAACCCCCATTGAAATGACTCCTGTCTTAGCAAAGACAGGAGTCATGCCCCCTTGCCCAATGGCCATGCCCAGGGGACTTCTGTCCCCTGGGCATGGTCATTGGGCATAGTGGCATGTAGGGGGGCACAAATCAAGCCCCCCTATGCCACAAAAAAAATTAAAAAATTACTTACCTGAACTTACCTTATGTTCCCTGGGATGGGTCCCTCCATCCTTAGGCGTCCTCCTGGGGTGGGCAAGGGAGGGCACCTCTGGGCTCCTTCCGAGCCCACAGGTCCCTTAACGCCTGCCCTGACCAGGTGCAAAAAAACGACGCAAAAGCGGCTGGACGTCATTTTTTTTGACCCGGGCGTGATTTTTACCCGGGAGTGTAAATACGGCGCACATGCCTCGGAGTCAATTTTTTTGACGGGAACGCCTACCTTGCATATCATTAACGCAAAGTAGGTGTCCACGCTTAAATGTGACGCAAACTCCATAGACTTTGGCGCTAGACGCGTCTAACGCCAGAGTATAAATATGGAGTTAGTTTTGAGTCGAATTTGCGTAAAAAAAAACGACGCAAATCTGGCGCAAACGGAGTATAAATATGCCCCTAAGTTTGTTTATGTATAGCGGTAGTTACTGTCGCTCTTGTCTACAGATCTGTTTATAGGTCGGTGAGGGTTGATGCCTATCAAGTGGCGTTAAATGTATAGGATAAGTTAAGTTAATTGAAGTTATAAAGTATTTTAAGGTAGCATAGGTTAGGTAAGGATGGTTAGATCACATAGTTTAGGTAGTTTATAGTGTAAGATTAATAGTTTTATATACATTTTATTGTGTCATGCATTTTGGTCTCCATAAAGGTTTACGTTTAGAGAATTAGCATGTCTGCACAGGTTATGACTGGTATATGCATAAGGCTTTGCAAGCAGTATGTGGAAACATGTGATAAGGTGTATTCCTTATGGGCAAGTACGTGTCAGGTTGGCCAAGGGATCCCATCAGCTATTTACAAACAGCATTTAGCAATGTGAGTGACAATCTGGATGTGAATGGATACACATCACATTACAGGTATTCACGTGCATTTGCTCTGTGTTGGTAAGTTATGGGACATGCATTTATAGAATGTTGTTGTCATTGCACTCAGCCTAAATCATTGATTTGTTACTCGCACACTAATGCATGTCCCTCACAGACTTAAACAAGTATCATTTGGTAGTCACATCAATGTGAGATTTTTGCTACTGTCCTTGCTTAAACCAGCCAATTGTGGTGTGAGTTACATCAGCTGTCACAATGACTGCATGATGCCTGTTATATTACCTGCTTAGGAGCTCAAAAACAGTTTTTTCATCTAAGTAAATATAATTCTTCACATATGTTTACTCAGTCTGTGTCATTCTGTCTCAGACTGCAATCCACAGATATCCCTTTGCAGTCAGTATATTAGCTTCACACAATGCAACTTGTTCATGTTGTTCTTGCTTCAGACATACATACAGCACCAATGTTGTAGTAAGTGATTTTACTTACATGTGTTAATTTACATGCAGTACTGATGGACATTCCATTGGACAACAACCCCAACAGATGCATTTAGCCATTGGATGTCCAGACAGAGGCCCTCATTACAACATTGGTGGTAAATCCCTCCTACTGCTGAGCAGAAGACCACCAACACACCGCCTCGGCTGCGGAATTCCACCACAGCTATTACGACCCACAGCTCGGAATCTGCCAAAATGTAGACACCCACACAAGTCCCCCACACCAAAGGTCAGTGATAAACTGGCGATAACAAAACCTCCACCGTCATGCCAACAGGAATACTCCCACACTATCTCGACCCACAAATCTACGCGGTGGTCTTTCAACCATGTTAAACCATTGGCGGTACACACTGCCGCGCTCAAAATACACACACTCTTACAAAACACAACCACATTGGACAATTCCAAATCCACAAACCTGATACACATGCACACACCCTCCCGCACACCCACACCACTATAAAACACCCACCCACATCACCCACAAACCCTTACTACCTAAAATATTGACAAAGGCCAGAAAGACAGCACAGCAAAGACAACACCACCATACAAAGGCACACAACACCATCACACATACACATCCACACACAAAACGACACACACCCCTAAACATCACCTCACACATCACAACACACACCACCTCACACATCACCCACACCACCCCATGGCACCGCAAAGACACCCCAGGTTTTCTGAGGAGGAGCTCAGTGTCATGGTGGAGGAAATCATCCGGGTAGAGCCACAGCTATTCGGATCACAGGTGCAGCACACCACCATAGCTAGGAAGATGGAGCTATGGCGCAGAATCGTGGACAAGGTCAACGCAGTGGGACAGCACCCAAGAACTAGGTATGACATCAGGAAGAGGAGGAACGACCTACGGGCAAGATGCGTTCTGTGGTCTCAAGACACCACATCGCGGTTCAGAGAACTTGCAGCGGACCCCCACCTCCTCCCCCACAACTAACAACATGGGAGGAGCAGGTCTTGGCTATACTGCATCCTGAGGGCCTCCCAGGAGTAGCTGGAGGAATGGACTCTGGTAAGTCAATTCTTAACTATTACATCCCCCACCCTACCTGCATGCTAACACATACCCCCACCCTCACCCCAATCACTCCAAATCCTCAAATATGTCCCACTATCATAAACCACACATCCCAACACCAAGCCCTGCATGCAACAACAAAGCATGGACACCCATCACCAATTCATGTCCACTGCACATACCCACACAGACCCGTAAACAATTAGCACACAAGGTCCTACACAGGAATGCAAGCACTGGGGTACAGGGTCACCCACTCATTGGCACACCATGGCACACACAGATACTAAAACTATGCCTTTACACCCCTGCAGGACCCCTACCCAACGTCACCAGACAGGAGGTTCCAGACATGTCCACTCCCCCCACAGAAGAAGCTTACAGTGATGACAGCAGCTCTGTCCAACTGAATCTCGATGAACAGCCCGGCCTATCTGAGACCTAGGGGCAGTCGGTTACCCTCACACTGGCACAAGCCACAAAAGAGCCTCCCCCCTCTGGAAATACCAGCACAGCACCCACTCAGCAGGCCCATACCTCTGTCCCCAGGACACATCAAGAAGCAGTGTGTCCATCACTACAGGGAACCCAGGCTAACCCCCCACCCCAAGAACAGCAGGGACCTGGGGGCAGTGGCAGTGGGCACACGGTTCAGGGGACAGAGGCCCAGGAACACAGGGGAACTGGGAGGCCTGCTGTGTGACAGGGGGAGGACAGGCCCAGGGAACCCACTCTCCATGAGGCCCTCTCCAACATCATGGGAGCCTACCACCGTTCCCAGGAGATGATGGCAACAGTACTGGCCAAGTTTCAGAGGCAAATGCAAAAAGAACAAGTGATGGAAGGAATGCTGAACAATGTCAAATATTCACCCCCAGTACAGAAATCTGGGCCTAAGTCAATCGTTTTTTTGCTGCCCATGCCATTCCAGTTTGGACCCAGCCATATGCAAATCAGTCTTGACCCTGTCCCCCATGGGAACAGTCCAGTCCGAACTGTCAGGCCAGATATTCCCTGGACTGGAAACAAGCATTCTGGGACCGGTTTCAGAGTTTCACCCTTTATCAGCCAGAGTAGCTTGAATCCAGTGGCCTGGGAAGCACGGGACCCACGTCTGGGCATACCCTTCCCACTTAGAGTGACAAACGCAAAAAGAACAAGTGAATGACGGAATGCTGAACAATGTCAAACATTCACCCCAGTACAGAGATCTGAGCCTAAATCCATCGTTTTTTTTTTGCTGCCCATGCCATTCCAGTTTGGACCCAGCCATATGCAAATCAGTCTTGACCCTGTTCCCCATGGGAACAGTCCAGTCTGAACTGCCAGGCCAGGTCTTCCCTGGACTGGAAACAAGCATTCTGGGACCGGTTTCGGGGTTTCATGCTTCATCAGCCAGGCTAGCTTCAATCCAGTGGCATGGGAAGCACAGGACCCACATCTAGGCATACCCTTCCCACTTAGGGCAACAAATGCAAAAAGAACAAGTGATGGACGGAATGCTGATCAATGTCAAACATTCACCCCCAGTACAGAGACCTGGACCTAAATCCATCATTTTTTTGCTGCCCATGCCATTTCAGTTTGGACCTGGCCAAATACAAATCAGTCTTGATCCTGTTCCTCATGGGAACAGTCCAATGCAACCTGCCAGGCCAGGTCCTCCCTGGACTGGAAACAAGCATTCTGAGATCGGTTTCAGGGTTTCATTCCTCCTCAGCCAGATTAGCTTGAATTCAGTGGCCTGGGAAGCAAGAGACCCACGTCTGGGCATATCCTTCCCACTTAGGGAGACAGATGCAAAAAGAAAAAGTGATGGACGGAATGCTGAACAATGTCAAACATTCACCCCCAGTACAGAGATCTGGGCCTAAATCCATTGTTTTTTTTGCTGCCCATGCCATTGCAGTTTGGACCTAGCCATATGCAAATCAGTCTTGACCCTGTTCCCCATGGGAACAGTCCAGTTCGAACTGCCAGGCCAGGTCTTGCCTGGACTGGAAACAAGCATTCTGGGACTGGTTTTGGGGTTTCACCCCTCATCAGCTAAAGTTGCCCCAAATGGGAAGGGTATGCCCAGACATGGGTCCCTTGCTAACTGTGCCACTGGAATCAAGCTAGCCTGGCTGAAGAAGGGCGATACCCTGAAACCTGTCCTAGGATGCTTGTTTCTGGTCGAGGGAGGACCTGGCCTGGCAGTTCGAGCTGGACTGTTCCCATGAGAAACAGGGTCAAGACTGATTTGCATATGGCTGGGTCCAAACTGGGGTGGCATGGTGAGCAAAAGAACGATGGATTAAACCCAGATCTGTGACTGGGGGTGAGTGTTGGCATTGTCAGCACTCTGTCAGTCATCCTTTTGTGTTGCTAAGTTGCCAAGTTGCCCCAAGTGGAAAGTGTATGCCCAGACGTGGGTCCCTTGCTCACTGTGCCACTGGAATCAAGCTAGTCTGGCAGAAGAAGGGTGATACAGGGGAACCAGTCCTAGGATGCTTGTTTCTGGTCCAGGGAGAACCTGGCCTGGCAGTTTGGAATGGACTGTTCCTATGAGAAACAGAGTCAAGACTGATTTGCATATGGCTGGGTCCAAACTGGGGTGGCATGGTGAGCAATAAAATGATGGATTAAACCCAGATCTGTGACAGGGGGTGAGTGTTTGCATTGTCAGTACTCCGTCCATCATCCTTTTGTGTTGCTAAAGTTGCCCCAAGTGGGAAGGGTATTCCCAGACGTGGGTCCCTTGCTCACTGTGCCACTGGAATCAAGCTAGCCTGGCTGAAGAAGGGTGATACCATGAAAATGGTCCTAGGATGCTTGTTTCCGGTCCAAGGAGGACCTGACCTGGCAGTTTCGGCTGGACTGTTCCCATGAAGAACAGTGTCAAGACTCATTTGCATATGGCTGGGTCCAAACTGGGGTGGCATGGTGAGCAAAAGAATGATGGATTAAACCCAGATCTGTGACTGGGGGTGAGTGTTTGCATTGTCAGCACTCTGTCCCTCATCCTTTTGTGTTGCTAAAGTTTCAGGAGACCCAGCGGCTGCAGAGAGAACAGTATTTGGGGTTCAGGGAGGAACTCAAATCCATCAATACCACCCGGGGCACCATTGTAGGGGTGCTGAAGGAACTCGTGAACACCAGGAGGAACACTGTGGCACAACAAGGGGCCCCTGACACTAGCCTGGACGATGAACTGCCCACCACCTCTGCCGGCGCTAGTGGATAGGAGGCAGGAGGCACTGCCACAGGACCACGACACCAGCACCCCACCCCCTGCAGACGGAGAACCACCCCGCAAGCGGTCCCTGAGATCCAGGACAAAGACAGAAAACAATGCCAAGACCCCCGCCAAGAAATGAGACCACCCTGATTGTCATCCTTCTGTCCCACTTTATCACCCTGTCCATCCATCAACTGCCCCAGCTCCACTTCCTATGCCCCTTTGGACAATGCACCTGTGAAACAAATAGACTGGACACTTCCATGGACATTCCTCCACCATTACCCCTGCCCATTTTACAACCCCCTCCACTATTTAGCACTTAAATAAACACCATTAAATCACAAAACTATCTGGAGTCAGTCTGTGCTTTCACAAATGTGTATTTGCAATAACAGAGTAAAATAGAAATATCCATTGTATTGTCAACATTCCTATGTCACACAGCTCTAGTCCATGAGGTAACATAGCAGAGGTCACACAGTGGGACCCACATCTGTGAAATCGAAAGGGAAAGTGACAAATCAGGGTCCATACACTGGGTGAAAGTGACAGACAGAGGAGAGGTATAACACGTGTATCAGATGTAGCAGGCAGTGATGTCTTCTTACCTGTGTCTTACTGGAAGTATTGATGAATAACGGTGTTTCTGTTGTCTTCTGCTTCTGCTTCTTCACTGTCCACAGGCTCCACGGCTGCCACAACACCTCCTTCAGGACCATCCTCCTGCAGAAAAAGCACCTGTCGTCGCAAAGCCAAGTTGTGCAGCACACAGCAGGCCACGATGATCTGGCACACCTTCTTTGGTGAGTAGAATAGGGAACCACCCGTCATATGGAGGCACCTGACCCTGGCCTTCAGGAGGCTGAAGGTCCACTCTATAACCCTCTTGGTTCTCCCATGTGCCTCACTGTAGCATTCCTCTGCCCTTGTCCTGGGATTCCTCACTGGGGCCAGTAGCCATGACAGGTTGGGGTACCCAGAGTCACCTGCAAATGTCGAGGGACAACTGTTAGACACACACTAACCCTTAGGGACAACCCCAGACCCAGACAACTATTCACACTGTATAGGGTCCATGTCCTCACCTAATAGCAACACATGGTGCCTCTGGTGTTGCCCCATCACATAAGGGATGCTGCTATTCCTCAGAATGTAAGTGTCATGCACTGACCCAGGAAATTTGGCATTCACATGGGAGATGGACTGGTCGGCCAAACACACCATCTGCACATTCATAGAATGGTAACTCTTCTGATTTCTGTACACCTGTTTACTCCTGCGGGGGTACCAAGGCCACAAGTGTCCCATCAATGGCACCTGTGATGTTGGGGATATGTCCCAAAGCATAGAAGTCACCTTTCACTGTAGGCAAATCCTCCACCTGAGGGAACACGATGTAGCTGCGCATATGTTTCAGCAGGGCAGACAACACTCTGGACAACACATTGGAGAACATAGGCTGGGACATTTCTGATGCTAGGGCCACTGTCGTCTGAAAAGACCCACTTTCCAGGAAATGAAGTACTGACAGCACCTGCACTAGATGGGGTATCCCGGTGGGATGGCGGATAGCTGACATCAGGGCACACAACTGGGCACACAGTTCATGGATTGTGGGATGGTCCAGTCTGTAGGTGACAATTACATGTCGCTCTTCCATTGTCGACAGGTCTACCAGCGGTCTGTACACCGAAGGATGCCACCATCTCCTAACCTGACCCAGCGGACGTGCTCTCTGGAGGAGAACAGCGAGCAGAGGGTCAGCCAACACTGAGGTACGAAAACACAACTTTATTGCACACATATTTCAATACGCTATTGGCCTGTCTTAGTTTGTATGCAAGGCCTAGATATGTGTGACACATTTAAAATAATAACATGTGGCCCCCTCAAATAGCGGCTGCCTGACATGTAAGGTGGGACAATGGTATATGAGGTAACAGCGCTGGCGTTGTACACCGTTGCCGTAGGCAGTCGAAGATCATGGCGCAATCCTGCATTGGTTAACATTGAGTCCTATGGGTCCCAGGAGCCAATGACGATGTACGCCGGCTGTGACAGTACGCACCGCCGCAGACGTGACCGTCATTTTCTATCTGTTCACTTACTTGATACCTGATCTTTGACAGGAGAGGACCTACACTGCAAGTGCTGCTTTGACCTCAGTCTGGAAGCGACAATGTCTCATGTGTCCGGGGAAAGGGCCCCTGCCTTCACCATGGAGGAGCTGGAGAAACTAGTGGATGGGGTCCTCCCCAGTACACGCTACTCTACGGTCCTCCAGACAAACAGGAAAGTACACTGTGAGCATGCTGTATGGGCAATGCCTGTGTGGAGTGGTGTGGATGTAAGATACGGGGGGAGAATGAGGAGTACATCAAACAACAATTAATGTATATGTGTCATGGCACGGGTAGGAACGCGGGCCATTGACTGTGACGGCCCAGATGTTTATATCTTCTCCTTTTCCCCTGTACTATTTCTGTAGGTCAGCACCCACCAGAAGAAGGATATTTGGCGTGCCATTGCCAAGGAAGTCCGGACCCTGGGGGTCCACCACAGACAGAGCACCCACTGCCAGAAAAGATGGGAGGACATTCGCAACTGGAGCAAGAAGACGGCGGAGGCCCAGCTGGGGATGGCCTCCCAACGTGGGAGGGGTGCCATCGCACCATGACCCCCATGATTTTCTGTATCATTGCTGTGGCGTACCCATAGTTGGATGTGTGCTTGAGAGCATCACAGCAACCACAAGGGGGTGAGTACACTCTCATTCAGCTGAATCAGCACACATTGGAGGTGTCTGGGTGAGGGAGGTGGGCTGTGGGTACCCCTAGGCCAGGGCGAGTTTTGTAGGCAAGGTCCCTTCACAAGGCAGGCCATGTGGCACCCCACCCCACCATTGTGAAGAGCCAACTACACCTAATCAGGCTCCTGTGACTTCCATGCATGCAGCAATCAGGCATAGGCCTTGTACCCCATGGCCCTGTGATTAATTAGGGAATTCTAAGTGCATGGCGTAGTGCAGAGGGCTGCTGTGTCTGTAGTGTCCGCCAACGGTAGCAGGATTGCATGCACTGAACATGTCTTTCTTCTATCAATGGCATCATCAGGCAGAGGAGCAGTGGCACCGGAGCAGGAGGGAGCTGCATTCCACATGGCCCTGGATGGCGAGACTACGAATTCACCAGTTTGACAGAGGGCGAGGGGAGCTCCATGGCGGGGACAGGAGCTGAGACCAGCGACACGGACTCCTCCTCTGATGGGAGCTCCCTTGCGGTGTGGGCCCCTCTGTGCCCCCCGCATCTACAGGTACAGCCGCCACCCCCCTAACAGCACTGCCCTTCCAGCAGCCCCTCAGCGTGTGCCCCGTGGCCGCTCACCCAGGAGGGTGGGCATCTCCTTCGCCACAGGCACCTAAGCCCCTGCCCCTGTCAGCCCTGCTGCCCTCAGTGAGGAGGCCATTGACCTCCTCAGATCCCTCACTGTTGGGCAGTCTACCATTCTGAATGCCATCCAGGGTGTAGAGAGGTAGTTGCAACAGACAAATGCATACCTGGAGGGCATTCATTCTGGTCAGGCAGCCCAACAGCGAGCTTTTCAGACTCTGGCCTCAGCACTGATGGCAGCCATTGTCCCTGTGTCCAGCCTCCCCCCTCCAACTTCCTCCACCCAGCCCCAATCCCTCAGCCTATCCCAAGCACACCATCAGACCAGCATGCACACACCTCAACACACAAGGGTAGCTCTGGCAAACATAAGCACTACACATCCCACAGGCACTCACACAAGCATCATACTCATGCACACATACCATTATCCACTGCCTCCACTGTGTTCCCCTCCTCCTCATCTCCCTCCTCCCTCCCTGTCACGTCTCCACTCACACCTGTATGCACTACATCTTCAGCCACTACATCCATCACCAGCACGCCCATCACGATGCACAGCTCCCGTGCACTCACCGCCCCCACTACCATTCACACATCCCCTGTGTCCTCTCCCAGTGTGTCTGTGAGCCCACCTCCCAAAATACACAAACGCAGTCACACACCCACCCAACAGCCATCCACCTCAAGACAGCCTCCAGCCCATGCACCTTCACCCAAAGTCAGCAAACGTACACCTCCTACAACCACTACCTCTTCCTCCACTCCCAAACCCCCTCCATCTACCCGTCCCAGTGTGTCTAAAAAAAGTTTTCTCTCAAATGTTGACCTCTTCCCTACACCTCCCCCACCCCTTCCGTCCCCTAGGGCACGCCTTTCTAGGTCCCAAACAAGCACCTCAGCCACCACATCATCGGGAACAGTGGTGCCAGCAGTAACCGGCTTCTGGAGTGCGCCAAGCAGCAGGGCAGCTAGTGTGCCAAGGAGCCAGACCACGGACAGTCCCCCACCTCAGAAACATAAGAAGTTGACCACAGCCCGGAGGGAGAAGGGCAAAACACCTGCCACCAAGGGCTCTCCCAGGACTAAAGGACTAAAGTTGGGAGTGGCAAGACAGCTGCGCCACCATTCAAGGTGGGTAAGGGGCAGAGAAAGAAAGTGAAGTCGCCGCCAATCTGCACGGCAGACAAGACCGCCACCAGCACCGCTGCCAAGGACACCGCTGCCACCAGCACCTCTGCCAAGGACACCGCCACCACCAGCACCGCTTCCCAGGACACCGCCGCCACCAGCATGCTCACTGAGCCACCCATCAGCACCGCAGGCCAATGAGCGCTGCATGCACCGCCGCAAGCACCGCCAGCGGCCATGCCACATCATGTGCCAGTGGCACCACTGCAGACATGGCTGCCATCCCCAGTGATCAGTCGTACGAAGCTGGGGGTCAGTTTCAGGGGCCTGGACAGCTTCCATGTAGGCCCACCATCAGTGGAGAAAGACATCCACTACCTCAGTCCTTGGCAGGATGAAGCACTTTGGGCACAAAGCCCCCTCCAGAACCAGTGGAGTATCCCATCCACCACCTCAGTCCTTGGCAGGATGAAGCACACTGGGCACAAAGCCCCCTCCAGAACCAGTGGAGAAAGGCATCCACTACATCAGTCCTTGGCAGGATGAAGCACTCTGGGAACAAAGCCCCCTCCAGCACCAGTGGAGAAAGGCATCCACTACCTCAGTCCTTGGCAGGATGAAGCACACTGGGCACAAAGCCCCCTCCAGAACCAGTGGAGTATACCATCCACTACCTCAGTCCTTGGCAGGATGAAGCACACTGGGCACAAAGCTCCCTCCAGAACCAGAGGAGAAAGGCATCCACTACCTCAGTCCTTGGCAGGATGAAGCACTCTGGGCACAAAGCTCCTCCAGAACCGGTGGAGAAAGGCATCCACTACCTCAGCCCTTGGCAGGATGAAGCACACTGGGCACAAAGCCCCCTCCCCTCCAGAACCAGTGGAGAAAGGCATCCACTACCTCAGTCCTTGACAGGAAGAAGCACACTGGGCAAAAAGCCCCTCCAGAACCAGTGGAGACTGTTATCCACTTGTGAGACTGTGGCTTTGCACTCCCACAGGATGCAGCAGTGGGCAAATCACCCACTGGAAAGACTTGTGAGACTGTGGCTTTGCACTCCCCAGGATGCAGCAGTGGTCGAACCACCCACTGGAAAGACTTGTGAGACTGTGGCTTTGCACTCTCCAGGATGCAGCAGTGGGCAAACCACCCACTGGAAAGACTTGTGAGACTGTGGCTTTGCACTCCCCAGGATACCTCAATGGGCATGGAGCCACCTCGTGGATCTGGTGTCGTGCACTCATCTGGCTGAGGTGCCCCCCCTTCCCTTTCCCCTGAGGTGCCTGTTTTATTTCGATCTGATGCCCCTGCAGTGTTCTCTCCATTTGGATCGGGTATCTTGTGTGGGCCTCGCCCATGCATTTTGGGCCCAGTGGTCCACGGACTATGTATGTGCAGTACATGGACTTGAATTCTTGGTGTATATATTTGTTAACAGTGTATATATATTTTTGAGTAATGGATTTTTATTGATTACAATCGTTCAACTCATTTCCTTTTGTCCTTGCATTCTTCCAAGGGGGGTTGGGGGCGTAAATGTAATGTATCAACATGTACTTGTGTGTGTGTTGTAGTGGGTGAGGGTGGGGGTTTTGCGTGTTGCATGTGTGTGTGTCACTCTCTTTTCCCTCCTCCCTCCCCTGTGTCGTAGGTGCAGTACTCACCGTGGGCTTCGCCGCCGGCGTTCGTGCTCCTGGTAGAGGAGCAGGAAGACAATGGCAGGTAGAATATGGAGTTCCGGCTCCATGGCGTCCTGGTTCCTCGTGGGGTGTGTAGAGGTGAGAGTTTCCCCTTCCAAATCCTGTTTCTGCCGTGTTTTTGTTTGCAGTGAATCCGCCCCGGAAAAGGTGGCAGATTGGCCTCTCATGATACTGTGGGCGGTACATTGTCTTCCGCCGGCCTGTTGGCGGTTTTACCACCGCTTTAACACCGACCGCCAGGGTTGTAATGAGGGCCAGAGTCCTTGAGGGTGAACATGTCATGGGGCATGTATAGGAGAGGAGCCCGTTAGTGAGAGAAACACCACATTGCCAATAGGGGAGATTGACCACATATCAGTCCACATATGTGAGAGGTGAACAGTGGGATATTCCAATTTAGGATGGTGCCAGGTGTTTTGACTCAGGCATGATCTTTAACACAGAGCAAAGGAGAAAAGGGCCAAGAGCCACAGAGAAAAGCTACCAGGGAGTTTTCCTGGTGAAAGATGTTCATTCCACATCTACATCCTCTGATGTCAGTAGAGGGAGGCACACATGCATCATGGGCTGAAGATGGGAATGCTGTGTCCATGCCAGCTCTCACCTGTGGGAACACATGAGGCAGCATAACAGCAAGGACCTGAAGGGTCTGCAACACTGCAGCAATGTCACAGTGAAGGGCACCCAAGGCGGCAATGAGGGAGTCCTGCTCTGCTTCATGGACTCCAAGACATTTTGTATTACCCTCAGCTAACTTTGCTGGTGGTAATTGGGCTGGGCATTTGCTCCCGCCTCAGCCTCATGACAGCAGCAATGTCAGGCAGGTGCCTGCTGGAGGTCAGGTAAGTGAAGAGTTTGTGCCTCGCATGGAAGACAAGTTGTCCTCATTTGGAATGAGGCATCTCAGGACTGCCTCTAGGGTTCACGCCACAGTCTCCAGCCCAACCCGCACCATCTCTTCCATCTCCTGCTGGACTCCTACTGCAGTTTTTTTAAATGTAAGTGCTGGGTCCTGGGAGTCCAGACCTGTGGTTGAGCTGGCAGGTGGCATTTGTTCAATGTTGGATGGATCATCCAGGGACCCCGCAACACTGTCTACCCTGCCTGTAGAAGTTATAGTTACTTTAGATAACTCTAACTATAACTGGTGAATTTCCATGGATTGGTACTTTTAAAATGTGAGCCTAATTATAACGTCCTTGTAACCTTTGTTTTTTTAAGTGAATAGCTGTGCTTTAAAAACGAATTCTATTTACTAACTATAACGTTCCTGTAACCTATGTTTTCTTTTTCAGTTAATTTCTATCAGGTTTTTTTATGCAAATTAATTTTCATTACTATACGTCAATCCAACTACTACCACGCACAGCCTTTGGACATGCGCTGCAGCAGCAGGCCGCAGGTCCTGGCCTACAGCCGAACCTTGTGGCCAACCCCTCTAACCACCCAACCTCACACTGCGCATGCCCCTTTGGTCATGCGCAAGGGGAGTTGGCTACTGTCTAGCACTCTTGGTGTGAGAATAGGTGCGAGAGATTGCATCTGGGAAGTAAAAATAGATATGAGATTGTCTTTCTGGGTGGGAGAGTGGGTGCATTATTGTCTTAGTGAGTGTGTCAGTGTCTGTGTGGATCTGTGAGTGGGTACCTGAGGGTTTCAGTGGGTCCATCAGTGGGTGTGTGAGTGTGTGAGTGGGTCTGTGAGTAGGTGTTTGAGTGTCTGTGTGTGAGAGTGGGTGCATCAGTGTCTTAGTGAGTGTGTCAGAGTCTGTGTGGGTCTGTGACTGGGTGTTTGAGAATCTGAGTAAGTCTGTGAGTGGGTGCATGACTGTCAGAGTGGGTCTGTGAGTGGGTGTGTGAGGGTGTGAGTGGGGCTGTGAGTGGGTGCACGAGGGTCCGAGTGGGTCTATGATTGGGTGTGTGAGTGTCTGAGTGGGTCTGTGAGTGGGTGCGTAAGGGTCTGAGTTGGTCTGTGAGTGGAAGAAAAAGATTGAAAAAGAGAAATTGAGAGAGAGAGAAAGAAAGAAAGTGAGAGGGAGAGAGACAGTGAGTTTTTTAGGCTTTGGTGAATGATATACTTACAATGAGATATTTGTGAACAAATTGAAAATAAAAATGTATTTGTCAATTAACATGAATGAGATCACCTTGAACCTTAAACTAAAAAAAAAAAGAAGACAGAGAAATTACTACAGATACACCCGGTCTAGAACTCTCAACTTTAAGTGGGTGGGGTTGTGATCTTAACCTTTATGCCACAGATGACGGCTTATTGTTTTTTAATTCATTGCATGTAGAAACCATTGCAATGTCCATCTCTCTCTCTCCCCCCAGGGTCCTAACTGGCTCCCGACATCCTGTGGGAGCCGGCATTGCTCCCTCAAGCAGGGAGCTACTTTTAATAACAGCTCCCTGCTTGCAGGAGCAATGTTTTCATCTGTCTTTCAGACGGATGAAAACTCCACTTCCTGCAAGGAAGAGCTGTTTGAAAGACCTCTCTTGCAGACAGCACCAAGCAAAAGCAAACAGCTATGTCTAGGGTTGAGCACCCTGAGACATAGCAGGAGCTGGAATTTGGGGTTGGCATTCCCAGGGACATATGTGGCTCCTCAACGGGGGCACATGGTCCCCTCCAATGATCTTTGCCACAAAGAGGTGGTGGTGCCCTGGGGCTTGGGGATCGAAAATGGCTCCCTTAATTTTTTTTTTGTAGTCCCAGGGGTGGTGGTCCTCAAGGCCGAGGAGGGTGCAAAGACCCCGCACTATATAAGTTGATAGCCCAGGGGAGGTGGCTGTCCCAGGGCTGCAGCGGGCTGTATGCCCACCTGCATTGTTTAAGTCTTTAGCTCCAGGGAGGAAGTAGTCCTTGGGGCTGCAAGGATGTGTGTGGCTCCCTCGCATAGAAATTGTAAATGTTTCAGGGACTTGACCCACCAGGGAGCCGTTAAAAAACAAGCTTGGTAGCCCGCGCTTGTATTTTTAAAAGCAAAATTCCATGAAATTGTGACGTCGTGGTGAATTTGCAGCAAAATGTTTAACAAAAAAAAAAAAGCTAAGCTAAAGTAACTCTACCATGGTCCCTTGTCGTTTAAAAAAAAAATGTTGTTGAACTCGACTGATGCCGAGTCCCATGATGGCTGCCAACACTGCCTGGTTTGAAGTGTTGGCAGACAATCAGAGTGGTGCATTTCCCTGCACGAGATTGTTATTATTCACAAATGTATCTTGGAGGATCCGCGTCCCTGGATATACAAATGGATTTTCCTGTTAATGTCTCAAAAACAACATATTTACACTAAATAAGCAAAAGCACAGTCTATGTACAGAAAGCTAAATTTCTGCTAAATTTAGTTTAATTTTGTAGGGTTAGGCAGTAGTCATGTTTAAAATTCCTATGGGAATTAACATGAGAAACACAACTATTTTGTCCTTGCCTTCTTCTCAGCCCTCGCTTAACAGATCACCCCGAAACATTCAGGGGCATTTTTATACTCTGTCTGCGCCGAATGCGCGTCAAACATTTTGACGCACAATCGGCGCAAACCTTGTCCCATATTTAAACTTTCACGCCCGAGCCCACGGACGTCAAAATCCCGACCGTGTGCGTCATTTTCTGGATGTGGGAAACCGCCTGGCGTTAATCATATGCAAGGTAGGCGTTCCCGTCCAAAAAATGACTTAAACGCCCATGCGTTGTATTTATGCTTCTGGGCAAAAATCCCAAACGGCCAGGAGGCGGAGGTGGAAATTGACGCACAGCCCGGTTTGCGTAAAAAATGAACGCCTGGGTCAGGACAGGCATTAAAATGGGGCAAACACACCTGTATTTAATCAGAACACACAGAAGCAACAGCAGAGCAGCAAAAGGGAGAAATGGAGGTGCTTCTCATCCAGTGTGCACGCAGACGCAGAGCACAGCAACAACAACAGCAGCTACCACCACACCAGCAGGGACCCCAAAGGCAACGCAGAAGGTAGGAGAGGAAATTCCGCATCAGGACAACCCTTCATGGCCTCAGGGGACATGACATTATCCAGAGGTACAGGTTGAACTGGCAAGCCATTCAGCAGCTGCTGCGCAACATTGAGCCACAGTTGGTACCCAGCTTGCTGACACCCCGCACCATCCCAACAGAAACCAAGTTGCCAGCTGTACTGCACATGTTGGCAAGTGGCTCCTTTCAAACCACTGGTGCACTGGTTGCTGGGATATTACAGCCATCATTCTCCGCATTCTTGCCCAAAATACTGGATGCCATCATCGGACTCACACCCGGCCACATCTGCTTCCCAAACACACAGCAGAAGCAGCAGGAGACAAAACAGGGGTTTTACCTCATTAATGGATTCCCACACGTCCTTCGTGCCATTGACTGCACACATGTACGCCTTGTGCCACCTGTTGCAACTGAACACCTATACCGCAACAGGAAGCACACACACTCCATCAATGTGCAGGACATTGTGGATCACCAAGGATTGATCACCAACATCGTGGCAAAGTATCCTGGGAGTGTCCATGACTCATTAATCTTCTGTCACTGTACCATCAATCAACACTTCCAGGATGGATGATATGGCAATGGACTACTTGTTGGTAAGTACAGAAACCTACTTATATACACCCTGCACAGCAACCCTCTACACCATGACATCGACATGTGGACAGGAACACACTGAGGTTGTGACATCGCTAGGCATGTTTGATAGGTTTGCAGTGAACGTGTCACACATCTGAAATTAGTGTACAATCTAATGTCAAGACGTAAATGATCACAACGTTTGGAGAGGTTTGGCTAATTGTCACCTTGCAAAATGTAAGCATCTCGCTGATGTTACAATTAATCCATTGCATATATATAAAGGTATGGGATGTCCAGGGTACATAGATGCTTACGTGTTACCACCACTGTCAAATTGAATCTGCGTATGGAACTATCATCTCACCCCCAGTGAAGACACAGGAACACCTGTATCACAAGTCACAATGCTAGGGAGTGTACACTGTACTGCAAATCCCAAAACATACTGCTGACAACCGGTCAGCAGGCAAACACTCGTCCAGCCAAGGAAACAACCCAATGCAGATGGTACATCCTAAAAGCCTAGGAATCAACACAATAGCACAAAAGAGCCACAGACAACACAAGACAACAAGGTGATATGAATGGGGCAAGATACGTCAACATGATCCCAATCATTTTCTCCTTCAGCTGATCAGGGGTATGGGATCCAGCCATGGATTATGACACCATTTGGCAACCCAAGCACTGCAGCAGAGCTTGCCTACAATGAGGCACATAGGAGGACACGCACCATAGTCGAGAGGACCTTTGGCATCCTCAAGTTGAGATTCAGGTGCCTTGACATCACTGGTGGCAGCCTCCTATATTCACCAGAAATAGTGTGCAAGATCCTTTTAACATGTGCCATCCTGCACAATATTTGTGTACGAAGGAACATTCTCCTATTAGAACCAAAGCCACAAATGCCTGAAGAGGAGGAAGAGGAGGATGCTGGCCTCCAACATGACAAAACACAGCTGCTGGATTGCGTAGGCGCCAACATATTGTGAACAATTTCTTTTGAAACAACTCACCATCACCATTGTAGCAACATATGTAAATAAACACCAGTATTAATCACCATATCATGGTCTGGCTAATCATTTTTGCTCACCTTTATCTGTAACTATCAGAATAAGAGTGTAGCCGCATGGAGCATTGCTGACATATGATCAGGACACAGAAAATTCCAAAGCAATTGTGATGCGTATTATACAACTGCACCTATCTTTGCAAGGACTGTCTGTGACGAGAGTTCCATATAAGCAGAACATAGACAGCAAAAGTGTCACACCTATGACAAGCATTGCACACATGACATTCCATGTACATGTCAGCCCATGTCCTAACTCCTGACACACCCATGCTCTTGGTCTCACCCCACCTGTCTTAACAGGTCCCTGGAATGGTAATATGTGTACCCAGAAATTCCCTCCTCTACACTCACACACAGACTAACATAAGAAATCCAGTGTGCTTCACCCTTTCCTATGGTATGCCGTAGTCATTGTACATCTGTCTGCATGGACGTCAGGTCAAATAATGCACTGGCTTGTAGTTTCTAAGCCCTGTTATCAGCTGTAGCTTGTTTCCCATGTGAAAGGTACTGTTGGCCATTTGAACCCAAATCTCACCTACAGGACTTGTGAGAAATTGATGCAGCACACACCTGTGAGCACCTCCATGCAGACCACCCATTTGAACATGCACTTCCCTTGCAGACGCTGGGAACAGCATAGAAGCTGGCATTTTGTTGATTACACTGTTATGCATTGCTAGAAAAATAAGCCGTGTTACACAGCCCTTGGGTTTAGTGTCACCTTTCAAAACCCAGGACAAACACAGTTTTCCATGTCAACTGTCTTGTTCTTCATCCGACCAGTCTTAGTCAGACTACTGAGTATGTACCCTGTGAAATTGCTGGATCCTGATTGACCCTGCATCCTGTCAGCCTGGCTGGCACCTGCCTGTGCGTTACCCTAAAGGTTCCTTGTGGCTACATATGTAGCATACTTGCTTTCCCTACCCTCACATTCCTCCAGGGGTATTTTGTCAGGTGCTTCCTCAATGCATACTCAAATACATTGTATTGCATAATCTGCTTTTTTATTGTACCATAATTGTGAACTTGTCTCCAAATACCCAAATCATGGCCTATCCCTTGTCTGGGTCTCATGTATGCATGAGCGACAAAGTGTGACAGTGTACCAGGGCCATATGCAGGGATTGGGTATGGTGCCTCCAGCAGAACGAGCAACCTCTGATAATGTGCATGAAAATTCCACACGTTAGGACCATGACAGTTCACACGCTGAATCAGATTGCTCACAACAAATTGGTGGCCTGTGTGTGCTGAATAGCTGCAAGATTAATCAACACAGAGGCTATGATGTTCTAGATGCAGTATGAACTTTCCAGGCCAACTTGTGCACAAATGTTGTAATGACACCTGCCGGAACATGACTCCTGAGATATGATCTCACTCAGCAAACCAAGGTTGCCCTGTTGACAGTCTCATAACACGTCTGCAGTGACAAGGTGGGACCATCCCCATGTAGGTTCTCATGTTCTCATTGGCTTTACTTCCATTGATCTCCGAAGGATACTAAGTAGTTACAGAAATAGCCGCCACTGACTCATGATGAGACCTGGACGTAACTGTGACAACATAGGCCCCTAAAAATATACAGGATCAACATTGGACCACACACATGAACAAGACACCTCTGTGCAATTGATCACTGGAAATATGTGGCCACGTGCTGCCTCGTCTGCTGGTCCAGCACTGCCACAGGAGAGTTGTGGCTCAGTCATATGACCACAACTGTGGGGTGATATTACATTTGTGGGTCACCTTTGGCTTTCTGTGTCAATAACATGGTACCCACTTAGTCTGTACATGTGCCTGACTCACGGTGGGTTCACCAACAAGTGCCTAGGAAGCAGTATCCAAATTACCAGGACATGTGATGGGCAACTTTTGGACCATTGACATGAACAAGCGTCTGCCATCTATCCGGTGCATGCTTTGTCATTTGTGGGGTCTACGTTACCCAAAAACTTGGAAGTGCACACAACTGATGTTGCTACATGTATGACTAACACATGTCCTCTCTCATTTCCACACTGACTTGCATCTGAGGTTTGGACACATTGACTTCACATTCATACAAGCATATTTTCAATAATGTATCTTGTGATGCACACACACTGGTTCAACAACTACATTAGTAGCCAATGTACACACATTGAGGCACAGGCATTGAGGTATTGTACTTATGTGCGTCACATTGCTATCCTCTCCTGACGCCAAACATGCACAATTTGTGCAATACATATATGTAGGCCACACATATCGCCATCTAGTGTGTTAGCCAAGAGTGAAAATCCTGTTAATGAGGTAGCGGACCATGGTCCGCAGTAGTATGATGTCTCACATGTGCCTATACACCGTCAACACCAAAGTGGGTGCAATAAGCCTATCTCAGTTGTGTCACAAATGTTACATAACATTAAAATGAAAAAATGACTCAAACCCAGTTAATGTCCTGAAACTTTGATGCATACGTGTCAAAAAGTGATGCACAAGCGTAAAAAAATTACGCTTATTCCCAAAAAACAACGCATAATGCCCTGAAAACACCAATGACTCTTCCACACTGTACCTCAGAAAATTGGTTAAGTGTTAGACTATTTCCAAATATATGGATACGGGCTCATTTCTTCTCCTGTGCGTCGAAAAAAATGATGCCCAGACTGTATGCGTCAAAAGTGATGTAATAAGATATCCTGTTTTTAGATTATGTACAGTGGGTTGACTTTCACTTTGCAGTCTGTGATTCTTCTAGACTGTGTGGCTGTGTTGAAAGTTTTGTCTTGTGAAATTGTGCTTTTGTCTCCTGTGTGGTCCATCTCTTATCATTTTGTGAATAAAATATTGTTGTTGTATCCTGTCTGAGTGTTTATTGTGTACAATTGTGTTGTATAGTATTGTCTTTGTTGTTTTTGGGAGTCTGTTGTGGGTAGTGATAGTTTGGGTCTAGTTGGGCTGTTTTAGTTGTTTAGTTTAAGTTTTTCATATTCTACTTTCCTCCTATTTTCCTTTGTTACCCTTAATCCCCTATTTATCTTTTGCTGCTAAGATGTTGGGTAGGCCTCGTCTTGGCAAGATGGGTGAGGAGGAGCTTGGTGGTTTCATATGGCTGGTGTGCCATTTCCTCCCCCTTATGATTGAGGCAGGTGGGTGGGTGATACAGGGGTATCACACTGAGGCACGGAGGCTCCAGTGGGGAAAGGTCTTGCATCACCTGCAACGCATTTATCGGACACCAAGGAATGACCACCAGCTGAAGCACCGCTGGGCTGACCTCATCTCCAGGAAGCAAGATCTGCTGGACCACCTGGGCATTGCGATTGGTGGCCCTGTTGGTGAGTACAAATCATGTAAATGTGCATGATTAAATGCTCTGTAGTGACATCAGATGATTTGTACAATATCTGCCGGCAATGTTGTTGAGTGTGTGGAATGCTTTGGAAACATACAGGGTCATTTATGTACTATGTTAAGGACCACAATTGCTAGCTGTTAGGAAGCAAGTGCTCTGCAAACGTACTGGATACTTTTGCTTAATGTAAGTTGGTGGTGCCTTTGTGTCAAACAGCAACACAAATCAGGAGCCAATTATGTATAGATATAGGTCAAATTTGCCTGTAAGGTATAGAAATCTCCAAATCATTACCAACATTTGTTGACACAACAGCTAGACTGACTTTTGAAACACTGCATGAGGCTGAAAATGAGTGCAGGATTCACGTCAATTGATGATAGCAATGTGGCCCAAACATATGTCTCATGTGTGTCTGTTGAGTGTGTAAGGAAAGCGATCACAGAAATTCAAAAAATCTTAGGGATTATTGTGTCCCTTCCTCATTTCGGTTAAATGTCAGATCTGGATTTGGAGACATAGGGAACAAGTTCAAGCTGCCCTCAGCTAACATCTTACACTGGTATTTGGTGTTTGTTGTTCCACCTTTCATTTAGGGATGGCTGGCCAAAGGTATGCACATGGGTTCATATCTCAATGGCTGGTGCAACGCATCATAGCTGGGCCACATCAAATGAAGAAACTGTAACAACATAAGGGCTTACAACTGTCCCTGCCCCTCTGTACATTGTACCTGTGTGTCATAAATTTGTCATGGTCACAATGGCTGGTTGACTTGTAATGCACTCCTCAAGGAAAGTGGCTTTGGATGTCTCTCTTGGATACACATGATGAGACAAATACATTCCATTATTATGTCTGCTCACTAATGAAGGAGCATGTTTGCCACCACATGATAGTTAGGGGGGGCCACTGCATGTGTGCAGATATGTGTGTAAAACTCACAGGAGACCCATGGTATATACATGTTAGCCGTGCTATATTGGATGCAGTTTCATCATGTCTGAGTGGCTTTACTTACTTATGTAATCTTACACTTGGTATTTGGCTTTGGAATTGTTGGACAGTGCACAGAATTTGAGCACATTTCTCCCTTCCATGCCTTACAGGTGGACACACACCATACACTGTTGGTGAGATGGCTACATTCAAGGACCCAGACAACTCCAGTAAGTTTTGATATGTCTGTTATGTGTTGTGTTGGCTAGTGATGTGTGATGGACTCCTGTGTGTTGAAAACATAGCAAGGTGTGATGCAATGGTCAATAATTTGTTTTGTTCCATGAGTGGGATTTCATTTTATCACCATCTTTGAGTTGGCCAATCCTTACCCTATTGTCTTATTTAGGGATTCTAGGTCAGTCCTGTAGGCCCCACAATGTGAATGGGGATGAGTCATGTGGATAACACTTGTATCAGCAAGAGTCGCACTGTACCTAATCTATGATTTAGTCAGCCTGTCAGGCATCACATTCTCCCAGAATGGGGCTGCTATATGCTTACCCACAGACTTCTGCTCCCCAATTCACTAATGTACTTATTAAACTATAGGTTGAACTTCCTAGCAGCATGTAGCTCCACATGTAGTGCTACGAGTATGTGGCACTTGAGTGCAATGGCCTAGGTGTGCATGCAACTCATGGCCAGGGGTGTTCTTGCATCTCTGTGTTTGTTGTAAGTCATGGCTTACTGGAAGTATATGATGTGGACAAAAGTCTGCATTTCCAGACATGTGTGCCGCTGGGATTGGTCAAGGGTTTGCTGTCACCTATTTGTAGATATTCCTTACCTGTGGGGTGTGTGTTGAGCCAAACACATGTCCAGCTTTCCTAAGCTTCCTAGGTGTCCATGTTGTTTGAAATTGTTAGTTGTTAGTCCACCCCCCACCCTCAAACACATGCATGGGTTTGTGAATAGTGTACCTAGGACTTTGGTACACAGACATGTAAATCAGTGAATCTTTTGTCTGAACCTAGTATATACACTAATTTTTCCCACATGAGTACTATACTAGCAAGTCCATTGACAACTTGCAGATCATGTGGCCCTAGATTTTCATCCCGTACAATGACATGTGTAACCCTGGCATTGGCGGAGGATGTGCTGCATGATTGTTAGCTGACAACTGGCAGAACTATGATGCTAAAATCATGCCAATTGTTACCCATCTTGTAGGGTTTGGATGTGCTATGTGTGATAGAACCTTTGTAGGCTGGCCTGCCATGTACTTCCTCAAGGACAATCAATAATCTGTATGATGATATGAGCTGTAACAAGTAGAATGGATGTATTGTCTGATGTACTTCTTGTGCCATTTCACACAATGCAGTTCCTAATGTTAGTTTGTATATTTGTCTTCACAGCTGCTAATATGACACCCATACAGGTCCGGGAGTTTTAAAGGCGGGCAATGAGGTATCAGCAC
The DNA here is from genome assembly GCF_031143425.1 of Pleurodeles waltl. NCBI lineage: Eukaryota > Metazoa > Chordata > Amphibia > Caudata > Salamandridae > Pleurodeles > Pleurodeles waltl. The sequence continues at coordinate 872,838,197 of NC_090438.1, forward strand.
ATACTTCAGGTAGAGTCTGAGTACCGAAGAATAGTCTGCAGATACCAGCACAAATGGGCCTCCGGACCCTGGGGGGCATTCCCACAAGGTGGCCCTTCTTTGCACACCACAGCCACTACCAGCACCACCACCACTACCACCCAGGTGGCACCACCAGCAGCTGGGACCGTTGCTGCAACCACCTTAGCAAGTGCTCCAGGCCCTAGCACAGCACCACCTGCAGGGCAGCCCACAGCCCTGGACACTTCACGGCCCCACACTTCCTCAGCTGGCACCCAGACCATCCCCGTCTGCAGCTATTGACCCTGCTGCTTTTCTACAGATGCAGCGTAAACTGGACCATGTCCTGAGAAAAATGAGTTGACTGCGGCAGGAGGTGCGACATGTTAACCAGCGGGTGCAGTCAATCAAGAGGACTCTCCGGAGGGCCAACCTGTAGCAGTGTTGACGGACATGATTCCCTCCCCTCCCTCCTCTTTCCTGATTCTGATACTTTGTGGGTTTTGGGGGTTTAGGGGCATATTTATACTCTGTTTGCGCCGAATGTGCATCAAAAGTTTTGACGCACAATCGGCGCAAACCCTGCCCCATATTTATACTTTGACGTCCGACCCCGCGGGCGTCAAAGTTTCACCATGTGCGTCATTTTTTGGAAGGGGGAACCAGCCTTGTGTTAATTATATGCAAGGTAGGCGTTCCCTTCCAAAAAAGGACTTTAAGGCCTGTGCCCCATATTTATACTGTGACGTCATTTTGACGCACAGGAGGGGGCAGGCCTTAAAAAATGGCGCCCAGCCTGATGGGCGCCGTTTTTTAACGCCTGGGTCAGGGCAGGCGTTAAGGGACCTGTGGGGTCAGAAGGAGCCCAGAGGTGCCCTCCCATGCCCCCAGGGACACCCCCTACCACCCTTGCCCACCCCAGGAGGACACCCAAGGATGGAGGGACCCATCCCAGGGAAGTAGAGGTAAGTTGGGGTAAGTATTTTATTTCGTATTTTTTTTGTGGCATAGGGGGGCCTGATTTGGGCCCCCCTACATGCCACTATGCCCAATGACCATGCCCAGGGGACAGAAGTCCCCTGGGCATGGCCATTGGGCAAGGGGGCATGACTCCTGTCTTTGCTAAGACAGGAGTCATTTCAATGGGGGTTGGGCGTCAAAACAAATGGCGCAAATCGGGTTGAGGCCTGAATTTTGCCTCAGCCTGACTTGCGCCATTTTTTGACGCCCAACCTCCATTTTCCCCTACGCCGGCGCTGCCTGGTGTGAGTAATTTTTTTTTACGCACACCAGTCCGCAGCGCCGGCTAACGTCATTCAATAAATAAGGCGCCCGCATGGTGCTTTGGAATGGCGTTAGCCGGCGGTAAAATTTTTGACACACAACTGCGTTGGCGCAGTTGTGCATCAAAAAGTATAAATATGGGCCTTAGTGTTAGGTTAGTCTAGGATGTTAGTTTACTTAGTGTTAGTGGGTGGGGCGCCCTGATTATTTTTACTGTTTCTTTTTGAGTGTGTGGGTGGGGGGCAATGTTGGGGTTCTTGTGTGTTTAAAAAACAATAAAAAAAAATATATATAATTTTTTTTTAAATATATATATATTTGTTTAGTATAGGATAGCATGTGTTTAGGTTAGTGTCTGTTGCCCTCCATGTGTCCCATCTCATAAGGGGGGAGGGGGGTTGATGTTTAGAACGTTTCGTTAAATGTGATAAGTAAGTTTAGCTTAGGTTAGTTAGGGACAGTTGTGGGTAATGAGTAGTTAGAGTAGATTAGGGTAGGTAAGGCTTTTCCCAGAGTTTTCACTTCTGTTTTTACAGTTTAATAAATATGTAGTAAACCCTTTACAGTATGTGTGACATGCTTGTAGATCAGGGCCTTGGCTTGAGTGTACAGTATTTCTTTTGTATTACATTTTGTGTCCTAGGCTACAAACAAATCCCCACTGAGCTGTAACATTGGCAGCTACCCCAAAGCTACCTTGCAAAGATTAGACCATTCATTGCAACCACCAATCACAGTTACTATGGATCCCAACATATTTTTTTCATTAAGTATGTTTTCAATGTCACATACAGTGCTTCCAGATTTATGATTGGGGACACTGTGTTATGTCTGACTGCAGTTTGATGTCCAAGGAAACCCTTATAAGGTGAGTGGTAGTAAGCTCTCTTGTAGTATAGTGTACATGACTCACATAGATCATTTGTTACACTGTTCAGCATGATTACTTATTTGGATGTAAACTCATACACCTCCATTCATGCAGTTTGGTGACAGTTCGCTTAGATTTGTGGGCAATGTCACAGGTGTTAGTTTTGCATGGAGGCAACATTTTGAAGGCACTTTTTTATGGTTTAGACATCCCTTGAGGAAGCATTATTATGTCCAAAACAGCATTATGGTGTATAGTTTCTCTTTTCATCAGATATTACCCTCAGGAAAGGCAGAGTATGGTAGAATCCAGGCCACCTTGCATAGTTATCAGACTACATTATTTCAGGTCAGTTGTATTGAAAAACTATGTAATTTGACAGGAGGCAAAATTCAGTGGTCTGCTGCACGGTTGATGTATCACATTACACAGAGACAAAGTGGTTGTGTAAGTGCTATTTATTGAAAAGTGCTGTAGTGCTATATGTACATTGTCCATGATTGTGAGTCCATTATAGTGACATCTTCTATTGTGATCCTACACAAGTGCTAAAGGACAATTCATTGGACATGCTGGGGTGATGTGTCAGACAGTGCAGAGGGACAGGATTTACCAAAGAGTTAGTGAGAGACAATCACTGGGCAGGATGACAAGATTAACAGTGGTTTGCGGAACAGTCATTGAGTACAGTTGTTGTAAGACTGGCATGTTACAAAGCGCTGGACCTTGGTAATATGTGGCCATGTGGCAGGGACTAGTGCTTCCGGGTACTTTTCTGTGTGAAGGTGATCTGTTCCATGTCTTCTTCTTCTGATGTGTGTGTTGCCTCCTCTGTTCTTGGTGGTTGTGGTTGTGAAGGGGCAACACACACCTTAGTGTTAGAAGACGTGGAGTCAGACATCCCAGTCGCTGCTACATGTGAAGGTCTTAAGGGCAGTACTGCTGCAAGGAGGATATGCTGATTCTTAAGAATAGCAGCCACATCACGATGGTAGGCAGCCAGGTCGGCCCTGAGGGGGTCATGATTGCATTTGTGCATGCAGTGAAAGGTTTGTGGTGCGAGGTGTTGTGGCAACTCCCTTACTGCAGTGGTGAATTCCTTTACAGTTTGTTGCAGTCCTTGCAGGGTGGATGTTAGCGCTTGCATGGCTGCTGCCGGATCTGCAGATGACATCATGCACGAACGCATCCCCTCAAGGCTGGCTGCCACATTTTGCATCCCCACCCGAACCTCCTTGGCCAGCTCCTGCTGTATTCCGACTACAGTTCTCTCAAAGCTGGTGCCTGTGTCATCTGAGTCCTCAACTGTATTGGAGCTGGCAGGTCTTACAATTGGGGTGGTGGGTGGGTCCTCTGTGATGACTGTTTGTTCTGTGCTCCTCCTTGTGACTGCAGGAGGGGTCTGGAGGGTTCCAAGGACATCTTGGAGGGTCTGGTGGCTGATGTTTGTCAGCTCGTCATCCATGTCATCAGGGTAGTCCTGGACAGGCATATCCACAGGAGATCCATTGTCCTCTGCAATGAAATTGGGTACAATTAGTGTGTCTGTGTTGTGGCATTTGTGATGTGACATGCCTGCCTTGTGATGATTTTGCATTGTGATCTTGGTTCTTGTTCATTGTTCCTGTCTTTCATATTAGCATTCTCCCAGGCCTATGCCCCACCTGCATGTCAAATGTTTTGTGGCCAGTTATTAGACTTGTCTGCATCATCTCCTCTAGGTGTTGCTTTTGGCCAAATAGTGCATTGCCACCTTCTTTGTCCTACTCAACCCTCTGTCTTCTTCTCATGGTGAGACCTTTCACTGGCTGTGGGTGCTCTGATGGCACTAGCAGCACACTTAACAATGTTGACCTGGCCCAGTCTCTGATCTTTCACATCCACCTATATGTAGTTGAAATGTAGCATATACAATGTATAGCATTGTTATGGCACGATATGGATGTCAGCATTGGTAATGTGTACAGCTGATGTGGGGGAATGTGTGGTACAGTGGAGTGCCCTGATAGTCGTAGCTGTGTCCTATTTCCTCCACTGACTGTGCAGGTGTATTTCAGTGACCAGTTACATGTGTCCTCCCCCTCAATGCTGTTGTCTGAGCAGTATGACATTTAGGATGTTGCATTGTGACCCAGGCACAGGGTGGGCCCTGACATATGCAGCATGGGTATGACATTAGTGCTGTGTACCTCCTAATGTTGATGACACTGGCTGATGTTTGTGGCAACTATGGGCAATCACATTTGACAGGACTGGAACATTTGTCTTGTTTCAGGGGATTGTTAACGTTGTCATCCTAAACCCTCTAATTTAGGTGTGTATGGGGACGTTACTGCCATTGGCTACTGGACCAGCACACACAGCGGAGGTGTTAGTGGCAACTTTTGTCAATGTTACATTCCAGTTGCCGATATGGCTAGAGGTTGTTAATTGGGCCCTAGTTAATGTAGGGAGTATGGTGGCTGACGTGTGACGGGATGTCAGTTTGACGTTGTGCCCTTCCCTCCTGGCGTGGCTTTACCTTTGCTACATCGTTGGCATGGAAGCATACCCCCATGGAAATGTTGTTGGTGTTGTGTTATGGTGTGCCCCAGCTTTTTTCTGAACAGACCATGCCCCGTGCCGTTCCCCTTTACCCATGCCACTCCATGTACATGATGACTTACATGCATTGTGTAGTAGGTATTCACCACCCCCGGTTGCAGTTAACATTAGTGCATTTTTGTTTCCCATGTAACTTACCCTGCATGTGCGTTGTCTCCTGGTAGTCTGCACTGTCCTGTCCTTGAATCCCTGTGATGATCTCCTCAGGGATGATGGCTGCGACCATCTCCTCCATGTGGTCCAGGGGCTCCTGCGTCGGTGCAGTTTTGCGTCAAAAAGTATAATTATGGTCCTCAGTGCACAACAAGAATTACAAGGGCACTTTTTGGGGAAAATTTTGTGATGATTCCGCAAATGGCTGTAACAAATGCAGGAGTTCATTGTTGTGATTCTAAAAGGTGCATCACATGTGAATACCTTTTACAAACATCATCAGTAACTAGCTTTGTTACAAGAAGGACCTATGGAATAAGATAACATCTTACATGCCGCTCAACATGCATTATTTATGTGATTCAGCGCCAACACCAAAGCTGTAAAAAACAACATAAAGGCCAAACAGTAAATTACCTCCATACGCGATTCAGGAACCACAAATCAGCAGTAACTAACAAGCAACTTGACCAGCCTGTAGACAATAATTTTAACCTTGTGGACCATTTACTATCAGATTTGAAGATTTTCCCTATGGAACATGTTTTGAAGGAAGAGCTACTGGACATCAGAGAAAACCTCTGGATGTAACGTTTAAAATCACTGCATCCAGATGGATTGAACATCTCTGAAAATACCACTTGATTTCTACATATCTGAAGAGTTCTCAGGAATGCATTGATTCCACATTCCAATTGGAATCTTCACTCATGATGTTTTTTGAAAATCCAGCAGTGTCAGGTGTGCAGCCACTGAGCAAACCATCTTGTACTACCTGAGGAAGGCGGAAGCTGAAACATTGTAGTAGAAATATATTTTTCTTCTTTAGTGAGATCATCTCTTTGAGCTACTCCTTTCTTGTACCTATATATATGGGGGACAACTGGGCTAATTGCAGAAGCCCCATCACTTTTTGCCCACATATTTCACTTATACTGGTGTTTTTCTGACTCTGATGGTGCCCTGGTCAATGCTAAACAGTCCCAGGGCCTGTGCTGTGCTTAAAATGGTATGTGCAAATTGGGCTATTTACAATTGGCTGTACCACCCAACCTATATGTCCCTAGTATATGGTAGGTATGTACTTTTAAGAGCCCCAGCCTAGGTAGTACACCCATATGTGCACTGCTGTGATGCCCAGTGTCATTCTAAAAGCTGGCCTGCCTTCCTGGCCATTTTTAAGGTAAAATTAACCCCAAATTCGACTTTGGAATTAAAAGTACTTCCAAAGTCCTAAGCTACCTTATCTTTCCATATAAGTCAACCCTAAGGTATGCCCTAGGTGCCCCATGGTTGGCTGCTGTGTAAATATTAGCAGGGACTTTATAAACGTTGTTTTATAAGCCTTGGTGAGGGAAAATTGCCAAAGACATTTTTCCTCCTTGCAGTGAACGAGCTCCGTAGGCTAACATGGAGGGACTTTATTGGAAAATAAGAAAGTCTTATTTTCCATAGGAAGGAGCTAAATATAACACAATCAGTATCAAATTAAAAGTTACAATAAATCCAACAACTTGCCATTCTTGAATTTAATATAACTTGAACAGGGAAAGAGTTTTAAAACTCTTGCTAAAAGTTATCAACTTCAGCCCTGTAGTGCCCTTTTCTGAATGGTCAACCTCTGGCAGACTGAGCCAGGCTGCCTTGATGAGGTTTGAATTGGCCTGGGCTAAAACAACGGAAGCATCTGGTGGGAGTAGATATGCCTCAGAAGATGGCAGAACAGGATGGGGGAGAGCAGCCAAACTAGGCTTCAAATGAGGGAAGGACATTTGGGAAAGCAACTGGACCTCCCCATTTCCTGTAGCCACAGACAGCCAGGTACCCCCTGATTAGATTAAGAGAGGTCTGGCAAGGGGTGTGTTAATGGAAACTTAGCCATACCAGTGATCAGATTAAACTCTAAGATTTAATTTTTGCCATTTTGGATGAAATAGATTTTTACCACACTTCCCAGGAAGTGGTCACTCAAGAGGGTGCTGGCCTGATGTGATTGGACAGGAGCACCCCCCTGATTTTCACCGCAAAAGCCAGGATAAATATGGCAGAGCTGCCCAACACTCCAGATCCCTACTGGAATAAGACAAATAGAAGAATGACTGCCCTGCTGGACCTCTGGCCTGCACCCGGACACTGCCCTCAGAAGGACTGCACCAGCAGCACGGTTTAGGCTTCATCAAGAAAATGAATTTGCCTTACTTCTATACCTCCAAAAAGGGATTGCCTGTAATTACAGATAGAAAGGTGCTGACCAGAGTCCCCTGCACCAAGTCCTACAGAAATAGCCCAGCCGACCAGTGACCAGTGGCCATGTAAGTATTTAGACCAGGTGCATTCTGGGAGTTTTAAGTCCTAACACCAAAGAAGCAACTCATAGCTTCTGAAACCTTGGGGTGAGTTGTGGACACTTGTATGACCTTAAAAGTACTTCCAGAAAAAGATCCAGAAGTTTGGGGAAGTTTGTAGCAACGTTGGAAAAAAGCTCCACAAGTGGACTGACCTAACATCGTGAGTCAAGCGGGCCAATGTCGACCGTGACCCGGCCTGACATGCTGTACAGGTCCGGAGTCCCAGACTTCCAGGATTTGACTGGGGGCTTGTGGAAAGACAATCCAATGGCGATGAATCAAAACTTTCTTGCTGAGGAAAGTTGTCCAATGTTCGGGAAGAAAAGCTCCAAAACAGTTTCTAAGTCAGAAGGTAAAACTTTGACCGAGGCCTCCCACGCAGTGGATCAAAGGAGAGCTCCATCGTGGTCGGCTTCAACTTTCGACGTGGTCCAGGTTGAAGGGGTTCATTCAGGAAAAGTTTCTAAGTCCAAACGCAGAACACTTGACTGAGGCCTTCCCCGATGCCTATCCGAAGAGGGCTCCTGCTAGGTCGGCCTCAACTTGTGACTTCATTCCGGTCGAAGAGAATCTTCAAGAAATGTTCTAAGTGTGAAGGTAAAACTTTAACCAAGGCCTCCTGCTCAGTGTAGCCGAGGAGGGCTCCATTGTGGTCGGCCTCAAATTTTGACTTTGTGGTCGGCCTCAAATTTTGACTTTGTTCTGGTCGAGTGTAACCAGATATCCCATGTGACGCTATTGCTTTCTAGGTGCTAGAAAACATTTAAGGCCTTATTACGACCTTGACGGAGGGGTTTCCTCCATCAAAAATTTGACAGCTATCCGTCCGCGGTATTATCATCTCCACTGAATATAATGGAATCATAATACGGCAGACGGGATAGCCGCCACATTGGTTATGGAGGAAATCCCTCCATCAAGGTCGTAATAAGGCCCTTAATCTTTAAAAATTCATATCTCTGGTTCCCTACATTGGATTTTTGTTGCTATGGTGTCATTTTAAAGATACAAAATATAATCTATTTTTGTAAATTGGTGTTGGATTTTTATTGTGTTTTGTGATGTACTTATTTACTGTTTGTTGTTATTAAATGCTTTACATGGCTGTCTCCTAAATTAAACCTAACTGCTCGTGACCAAGCTACCAGGGGATGAGCGAGGATTAATTTACTGTGATGTTGACTGGACAGTTTGTGGCCGATTGCTAAGTGTGAGTACTTACCTGCCCTTATCAATCATCCACTTTCCAACTATATGGTTATTAAAATGTTACAGAAGCATGAGTTAGGTTCAGATTTGACACCCACAAAACCATAGAAATTCATCAGTTATAGTTATAGTTATCTTAAGTAACTATAAGTCATGCCCTAAGGTAACTATAACTTGCTCCCCGCCATGCACAGTTTTCTCATCAATAATTTCACTGCAAATGTTGCAGTGATATTATGAATGATGTCATAGAAGATGTCATGAATGATGCAATATCTGGGGGAATTAGCAGTACATGGTTAGGGCATGAGTTTTATATATATATATATATATATATATATATATATATATATATATATATATATATATATATATATATATATATATATATGCTTAACATATTGATCATATGCTTCTGGGTCTCAGTTTTATTTTATATTATATATTACAACTTTACATCTCTTTATTATTTTTTGTATACAGGTATACCTTTCTATGTAGTTATGTATTATATAGGTATTACTTTATTCCTATTGTAAAAAAAAATACAAAATAACTTTAACTCTCTCCAATACACTACTCTGTCTCATCCTATACCTTCACTCTCTGACTTTTGCCAAATCTCATTTTACTACTATAATCTCCCAAATTACACTTTCTAGACACTTCCCACCTCTATCCCTCCTTTGACTCATTTTAAACTTAATTTTACTGCTATGATCTCCAAACAAACACTTTCTACAATCTTCCTTCCTCTATCCTTCCTTTATCCCATTCAATCCAATCAACAGACTCACATGTCCACCTCTCAAATTAACAACTTAGATTTCCCCATACTAATCCACTACAAATCAATTTTGGATTCCGGATTAGCATGCTACCTACCAAAAAGTGCTTCAGTGCCTCATCAGGGGTAGTAAACGATATATAAAAACAATTACAATTACAGTACCTATGGTTGCCACTGTGATTAAGAGATACATACTGTGTTATGTTACTCTTATTTGTGAAGCACATGTACACCGGACAGTTTCATGGTGCTGAGGTATCAAAAATATTGCAAACGACATACTGTTTAGTCAGATGCTAATGTGAAAAGCCAAGTCTTCAAAAGTTTCCTGAATTCAGAATAGCATGGGGAAGACCTAATATCAGGTGGGAGGATATTCAAAATGTGAGAGTCTTGAACCACCAAATGTATATTTCTTTTTAGGGACTAGTGGGACGTTTCGGCTGCATAGATCTCAGATTACAGGTGGGGATGTCTTTTTGAATATGAGCTAAAATGAAAGCAGCACTACAACTCTGTAGTGATTTTAAAATAATGCTGCTGGTCTTAACCCCTTCGTAGCCAAGGATGTAACTGTTAACGTCCTTGGCTGCGGCGCTGATACACCAAGGACGTAACCGTTACTTCCTGATACAGGTCCATAGGGGCAGCACTACTGCTACCCCCATGAGCCTCGCCTCAGAGTCCCCACTGCAGGGATGGAAGGGGAAACGCTTCACCGTCCCCCCTACCCCCATCCCTCCCCCGTGGCATCCGATTGCACGCTGACCTCATCAGAGGACTGGCCCTCCACGCTGGAAGCTGAGCTTCCAGCTTGGATTGGCTCCGATCACTGGAGGGGCCGAAAAAGGCATAAAAGAAAAGGAATGGCCTTTCCTCTCCTTTCATGTCTCTCTCAGCATTCCTGCTGCCCGATCGCGATCACTAGACACCAGAGATTTTTTTTTGCAATTGACATATGAGGGGCGGCCCTTTGGGCAAGGGCCGCTCCCCAAAAGGCAAAATTATTTTTAGGCCATTTCTGCCCCCTCTGGGGACGGATCGGCCAAATATAATTAGGCCAATCTGCCCCCGGGGGGGCAGAAACCCCCTATACACCAGGGATACATTTTTTTCTTTATTTTTATTTTTTATATGTGAGGAGTAACCCCTTAGGCAAGGGTCGCTCCCCGGGGGGCAAAATTATTTTTAGGCCATTTCTGCCCCCCTGGCGGCAGATCGCCCTGATTATATTAGGCCGATCTGCCGGGGGGGGGGAGGAGAGAAACCCCCTAGACACCAGGGATATTTCTTTTTTTCTTTTAATATGTGGTGAGCAACCCCTTAGGCCAAATTACTCTCAGGACATTTCTGCCCCCCTTGGGGGCAGATTGGCCTATTTTTATAAGGTCAATCTGCCCACAAGGGGGGCAGAAACCACTAGACACCAGGGATTTCTTTAAAAATATTATTCAATGAGGGGAGCAGCCCCTTGGGCAAGGGCCGGTCTCCGGGGGGGGGGATATTTGTAGGCCTTTTCTGCCTGGCCTATTATAATTAGGCTGATCTGCCCCTGGGGGGGGGGGCAGAAACCACTAGACATCAGGGATATATTTTTGTTTATGTTTACATGTTTTATGTTTTTTATATAAGGGAAGCGACCCCTTGGGCAAGGGTCGCTCCCCTGGGGGGCAAGCTGTATTTAGGCCCTTGGGGGCAGATTGTCCTATTTTTGGAAGGCCCATCTACTCCCGAGGGGGGCAGAAAGCCCACCAGAGACCAGGGAAGATTTGTTTTTCAAAATAAGAGGGGGGGATATGACCATACCCCCTCCCCAAATTAATGGGGTCAAAGTTGTTCTGCCCACCAGTGGGCAGATGGGGCAATTACCCCCGATTCACACCCGGGGTGCAAAAAATCTACTGGATGCCAGAGAATAAAAAAGTGGGGTTGGTGGCTACCAACCAGTATGGGCCTGGTAATGCCCCCACCCCAACTGAAGGGGGGTAACAGTCTTTTAGCTCTCCCCCGCACACTAAAACATCTTATCCAACAGCAAGCAAGAGAACATTTGATTATTGGGGTTTTGGTTTTACATTTGGGCCATGAGAGCTTGGCTAACTCTCAAAATTATCCCACTTAGAATGGTGAGGGCTGCACTTTTTGGACTTTGGGACGCTCCCATGTAGAAAAATTCACAAGACCTAGACACATCTGAAAACTAAACATCTGGGTGAGTCCAGAGTGATGTGCTACACATGCACCCGCACCATTTCCTCACCCAAAATGCCCAGCAAACCTTTAACTTTGCTGGAACTCACACATTTTTACCACATTTTCGTGATGGAACCTTCCGGAATCTGCAGGAATCCACAAAATTCCTACCACCAAGCATTGTCTCATCTATACCAATAAAAATTCTGCTGCACTTGTCAGCCTAAAAATGTTTTTTATTTTTCAATCTGCCCTTTTGGACTCGCTTTGGTTCCCCCTCAATTTTGACATGTTTTTGGCTCTTCCCTGTCACAGGCACTTGGCCCACCTACACAAGTGAAGTATCATTTATACCGGGAGACTGAGGGGAATGTTGGATGGTAGGTAATGTGTCCTGATGCGGTGACACAGAAATGTGGGAAAAATGTGTTTTTTAGCTAAATTTGAGATTTGATAAGGATTCTGGGTAAGAAAACATTGGGGGATCCACACATGTCAAATCTCCCTGGACTCCCTCAGGTGTCTAGTTTTTAGAAATGTCTAGGTTTGGTAGGTTTCCATAGATGGCTGCTGAGCCCAGGACGAAAAACACAGGCCCCCCCCCCAAAAACAGGTTGTTTTGATAATTTTGATGTGTCCAGATAGTGTTTTGGGGTATTTCCTGCGGCAAGCATTAGGCCTACCCACACAATTGAGGTACCATTTTCAATGGACGACTTGGGGGAACGTTGTGTGGAAGGAAATTTGGGAAGATTCCAGAACTTTCTGTCACTGAAATGTGAGGAAAAAGTGTTTTTGGCCAAATTTTGAGGTTTGCAAAGGATTCTGGGCAACAAGCCCCACAAGTCACCCCATCTTGGATTTCCCTAGGTGTCTAGTTTTCAGAAATGTGCAGGTTTGGTAGGTTTCTGTAGGTGCCGGCTGAGCTAGAGGCCTAAATACACAGCTAGGCATTTTGCAAAAAACAGCTCTGTTTTCTTTGGCAAAATGTGATGTGTCCATATTGTGTTTTCTGCCATTTCCTGTTGCGTGTGCTAAGACTACCCACACAAGTGAGGTACCATTTTTATTGGGACACTTAAGGAAATGCTGGGTGGAAGGAAATTGTGGCTCCTCTAAGATTCCAGAACTTTCTGTCATCGAAATGTGAAAAAAAAGTATTTTTTGGCAATATGTTGAGGTTTGCAAAGGATTCTGGGTATCAGAACATGCTGGGAGCCCCACAAGCCACTCCATCCTATATTCCCCTAGGTGTCTAGTTTTTAAAAATGTGCAGGTTTGCTAGGTTTCCCTAGGTACCGGCTGAGCTGGAGGCAAAAATCTACAGCTATGCACTTTTGAAAGAACACTTTAGATTTCAATGTAAAAAATGTATGTGTCCATGTTGCATTTCCTGTTGCGAGCATTATGGCTACCCACGCAAGTGAGGTACCATTTTGTATCAGGAGACTTGGGGGAACACAGAATAGCAAAACAAGTGTTATTGCTCCTTGTCTTTCTCTACAGTTTTTCCTTCCAAATGTGAGACAGTGTTGAAAAAAATACATCTATTTCAGAAATGCCCTCTAATTCACATGATAGTATGGGCACCCCGGAATTCAGAGTTGTGCAAATAACCACTGCTTCTCGCACCTTATCTTGAGCCCATTTTGGAAATACAAAGGTTTTCTTGATACCTATTTTTCACTCTTTATATTTCAGCAAATGAATTGTTGTATACTTGGTATAGAATGAAAACCAATGGCAAGGTGCAGCTCATTTATTGGTTCTGGGTTCTTGAGAACCTACAAGCCCTATATGTCCCCGCAACCAGAAGAGTCCAGCAGACGTAATGGTATATTGCTTTCAAAATCCTGACATAGCAGGAAAAAGCTACAGAGTAAAACGTGGAGAAAAATGGCTGTTTTTTTTTACCTCAATTTCAATCTTTTTTTATTTCAGCTGTTATTTTCTGTAGGAAACCCTTGTGGGATCTACACAAATTACCCCTTGCTGAATTCAGAATTTTGTCTTCTTTTAAGAAAGCTTTAGCTTTCTGGGAGTGAGCATTGGTTTCACATCCATTTCTGTAACTAACTGGCTAAAAGCACAAAAAATAGTGAAAATTGGGTATGTCCCAGTAAAATGCCAAATTTGTGTTGGTAAATGGGGTTTTCTGATTCAAGTCTGCCTGTTCTTGAAAGCTGGAGAGATGGTGATTTTAGGACTGCAAACCCTTTGTTGATGCCATTTTCAGGGAAAAAACACAAGCATTCTTTTGCAGCCCTTTTTCCCATTTATTTGAAAAAAAAAAAAAATTGTTGCTGTATTTTTGCTAATTTCTTGGTCTCCTTTAGGAGAACCCACAATGTCTGGGTACCTGTAGAATCCCAGGATATTGGAAAATAAGGACACAAATTTGGCGTGGGTAGCTTAAGTGAAAAAAAAGTTATGAAGGCCTAAGCGTAAACTGCCCCAAACAGCCATAAAAAGGCTTGGAACCTGAGGGGGAAAAGGCCTGGCAGCTAAGGGGTTAAAAATAGAACGTTGTTCTACTGGCAGCCAGTTCAATCCCTCTATCAGGGGGTGAATGTAACAATTCCTGGGTTGTTGGTCCAAAATCATGGCGCCTGTTTTACACTAATCGGAGTTGTTGATTAAAGCACTTAGGAAGGCCCAAGTAAAGGGAGTTAACACAGTATAATCTTGAGATGACCAATGCAATGATAACCAGGGTAAGAACCTTAGAGGGAAGACATTTTCCAATATGAGCAAAATTATATTACCGTCCCTAATTGGGGTTTCATAGACCAAATAGTATCAATCAGAACTCTGAGGCTCTTGACTGACTTCTTGGGGGGAGGAGGGAAGCCCATTGTGACAGGAATCTAGTTTAAGTTGATTATTATTCATCCAGTCACAGTTAAAGAGTATCGTATTTTGAAAATATCTTTGGGATTCCAGTAAGTTGTTGAAGGAGAAAATCAATTGCATGTCATCCACGTAGTTGTAAACTTTAATGTTCATTTTGTTTAAAGAATGTACTAAAGGACATTTATATAAATTAAAAATGTAGGGCGATAAGAAGGATCCATGGGGTACTCTGCAGGTTAACCTGACCTTGGGAGAGCAAAAGGGGGAGAGACGAACTGACTGAGGCAGGTCCTTCAGGAATGAAATCATCCACTCCCGAGCCCTATCCTCGACGCCTGTAACCTCGACATGGTCCACCAGAATCTCATGGTCAACCATGTCCAATGCTGCTGAGAGACCAAGAAGTACCAGCACCTGGGTAGTATCCTTGTCAACTACCTCACAACTACCTCACAACTCACAACTGAGAGGATGATCCCCTCAGTAGAGTGGGCTGACCGAAAAACCAGCTTGATGGGGTCAAGGAACTTAGTTGTCTCCACAAAAGAGCACATACACCCTGCTACGTGAGCCTTGAGTACTTTAGCCAGGTAAGGAAGCAGAGATATGGAGTGTTAGTTTTTTAACCCCTTCGCTGCCAGGCCTTTTCCCCCTCCTGTGCCGAGCCTTTTTTTGGCTATTTGGAGCAGTTCGCGCTTAGGCCCTCATAACTTTTTGTTCACATAAGCTACCCATGCCAAATTTGCGTCCTTTTTTTCCAACATCCTAGGGATTCTAGAGGTACCCAGACTTTGTGGGTTCCCCAGAAGGAGGCCAAGAAATTAGCCAAAAAACAGTGAAAATTTCATTTTTTTTTTAAAAATTGGAAAAATGGGCTGCAGAAGAAGGCTTGTGGTTTTTTCCCTGAAAAGGGCATCAACAAAGGGTTTGCGGTGATAAAATCACCAGCTTCCCAGCTTTCAGGAACAGGCAGACTTGAATCAGAAAACCCAATTTTTCAACCCAATTTTGGCATTTTACTGGGACATACCCCATTTTTACGATTTTTTGTGCTTTCAGCCTCCTTCCAGTCAGTGACAGAAATGGGCATGAAACCAACGCTGGATCCCATAAACCGCAACATTTCTGAAAAGTAGTCACAATTCTGAATTCAGCAAGGGGTAATTTGTGTAGATCCTACAAGGGTTTCCTACAGAAAATAGCAACTGAAAAGAAAAATATTGAAATTGAGGTGAAAAAAACATCAATTTTTCTCTAAGTTTTACTCTGTAACTTTTTCCTGCAATGTCAGATTTTCGAAAGCAATATACCGTTACGTCTGCTGGACTCTTCTGGTTGCGGGGATATATAGGGCTTGTAGGTTCATCAAGAACTCTAGGTACCCAGAGCCAATAAATGACCTGCACCCTGCAGTGGGTTTTCATTCTATGCCGGGTATACAGCAATTCATTTGCTGAAATATAAAGAGTAAAAAATAGCTATCAAGAAAACCTTTGTATTTCCAAAATGGGCACAAGATAAGGTGTTGAGAAGCAGTGGTTATTTGCACATCTCTGAATTCCGGGGTGCCCATACTAGCATGTGAATTACAGGGCATTTCTCAAATAGACGTCTTTTTTACACACTGTCTTACATTTGGAAGGGAAAAATGTAGAGAAAGACAAGGGGCAATAACAATTGTTTTGCTATTCTATGTTCCCCCAAGTCTCCCGATAAAAATGATACCTCACTTGTGTGGGTAGGCCTAGCGCCCGCGACAGGAAACGCCCCACAGCGCAACGTGGACACATCACAGAAAACAGACCTGTTTTTAGCAAAGTGCCTACCTGTAGATTTTGGCCTCTAGCTCAGCCGCCACCTAGGGAAACCTACCAAACCTGTGCATTTCTGAAAACTAGAGACCTAGGGGAATCCAAGATGGGGTGATTTGTGTGGCTCGGACCAGGTTCTGTTACCCAGAATCCTTTGCAAACCTCAAAATTTGGCTAAAAAAACACATGTTCCTCACATTTCTGTGGCAGAAAGTCCTGGAATCTGAGAGGAGCCACAAATTTCCTTCCACCCAGCGTTCCCCCACGTCTCCCGATAAAAATGATACCTCACTTGTGTGGGTAGGCCTAGCGCCCGCGACAGGAAACACCCCAAAGCGCAATGTGGACACATCACAGAAAACAGACCTGTTTTTAGCAAAGTGCCTACCTGTAGATTTTGGCCTCTAGCTCAGCCGCCACCTAGGGAAACCTACCAAACCTGTGCATTTCTGAAAACTAGAGACCTAGGGGAATCCAAGATGGGGTGATTTGTGTGGCTCGGACCAGGTTCTGTTACCCAGAATCCTTTGCAAAGCTCAAAAATTGGCTAAAAAAACACATGTTCCTCACATTTCTGTGGCAGAAAGTTCTGGAATCTGAGAGGAGCCACAAATTTCCTTCCACCCAGCGTTCCCCCACGTCTCCCGATAAAAATGATACCTCACTTGTGTGGGTAGGCCTAGCGCCCGCGACAGGAAACGCCCCAAAGCGCAACGTGGACACCACCAAAATTTTGGAAGAAAACAGAGGTGTTTTTTGCGAAGTGACTACCTCTAGATTTTGGCCTCTAGCTTAGCCGGCACCTAGGGAAACCTACCAAACCTGTACATTTCTGAAAACTAGAGACCTAGGGAAATCCAAGGAGGGGTGACTGGCGGGGCTCGGACCAGGTTCTGTTACCCAGAATCCTTTGCAAAGCTCAAAAATTGGCTAAAAAAACACATGTTCCTCACATTTCTGTGGCAGAAAGTTCTGGAATCTGAGAGGAGCCACAAATGTCCTTCCACCCAGCGTTCCCCCACGTCTCCCGATAAAAATGATACCTCACTTGTGTGGGTAGGCCTAGCGCCCGCGACAGGAAACGCCCCAAAGCGCAACGTGGAGACATCACAGAAAACAGACCTGTTTTTAGCAAAGTGCCTACCTGTAGATTTTGGCCTCTAGCTCAGCCGCCACCTAGGGAAACCTACCAAACCTGTGCATTTCTGAAAACTAGAGACCTAGGGGAATCCAAGGAGGGGTGACTGGCGGGGCTCGGACCAGGTTCTGTTACCCAGAATCCTTTGCAAAGCTCAAAAATTGGCTAAAAAAACACATGTTCCTCACATTTCTGTGGCAGAAAGTTCTGGAATCTGGGAGGAGCCACAAATTTCCTTCCACCCAGCGTTCCTCCAAGTCTCCCGATAAAAATGATACCTCACTTGCGTGGGTAGGCCTAGCGCCCGCGACAGGAAACGCCCCAAAGCGCAACGTGGACACCACCAAAATTTTGGAAGAAAACAGAGGTGTTTTTTGCGAAGTGACTACCTGTAGATTTTGGCCTCTAGCTCAGCCGGCACCTAGGGAAACCTACCAAACCTGTACATTTCTGAAAACTAGAGACCTAGGGGAATCCAAGGAGGGGTGACTGGCGGGGCTCGGACCAGGTTCTGTTACCCAGAATCCTTTGCAAAGCTCAAAAATTGGCTAAAAAAACACATGTTCCTCACATTTCTGTGGCAGAAAGTTCTGGAATCCGAGAGGAGCCACAAATTTCCTTCCACCCAGCGTTCCCCCACGTCTCCCGATAAAAATGATACCTCACTTGTGTGGGTAGGCCTAGCGCCCGCGACAGGAAACGCCCCAAAGCGCAACGTGGACACATCACAGAAAACAGACCTGTTTTTAGCAAAGTGCCTACCTGTAGATTTTGGCCTCTAGCTCATCCGCCACCTAGGGAAACCTACCAAACCTGTGCATTTCTGAAAACTAGAGACCTAGGGGAATCCAAGGAGGGGTGACTGGCGGGGCTCGGACCAGGTTCTGTTACCCAGAATCCTTTGCAAAGCTCAAAAATTGGCTAAAAAAACACATGTTCCTCACATTTCTGTGGCAGAAAGTTCTGGAATCTGGGAGGAGCCACAAATTTCCTTCCACCCAGCGTTCCCCCAAGTCTCCCGATAAAAATGATACCTCACTTGCGTGGGTAGGCCTAGCGCCCGCGACAGGAAACGCCCCAAAGCGCAACGTGGACACCACCAAAATTTTGGAAGAAAACAGAGGTGTTTTTTGCGAAGTGACTACCTGTAGATTTTGGCCTCTAGCTCAGCCGGCACCTAGGGAAACCTACCAAACCTGTACATTTCTGAAAACTAGAGACCTAGGGAAATCCAAGGAGGGGTGACTGGCGGGGCTCGGACCAGGTTCTGTTACCCAGAATCCTTTGCAAAGCTCAAAAATTGGCTAAAAAAAACACATGTTCCTCACATTTCTGTGGCAGAAAGTTCTGGAATCCGAGAGGAGCCACAAATTTCCTTCCACCCAGCGTTCCCCCATGTCTCCCGATAAAAATGATACCTCACTTGTGTGGGTAGGCCTTGCGCCCGCGACAGGAAACGCCCCAAAGCGCAACATGGACACATCACAGAAAAAAGACCTGTTTTTAGCAAAGTGCCTACCTGTAGATTTTGGCCTCTAGCTCAGCCGCCACCTAGGGAAACCTACCAAACCTGTGCATTTCTGAAAACTAGAGACCTAGGGGAATCCAAGGAGGGGTGACTGGCGGTGCTCGGACCAGGTTCTGTTACCCAGAATCCTTTGCAAAGCTCAAAAATTGGCTAAAAAAACACATGTTCCTCACATTTCTGTGGCAGAAAGTTCTGGAATCTGGGAGGAGCCACAAATTTCCTTCCACCCAGCGTTCCCCCAAGTCTCCCGATAAAAATGATACCTCACTTGCGTGGGTAGGCCTAGCGCCCGCGACAGGAAACGCCCCAATGCGCAGCGTGGACACATCACATTTTTTCATTGAAAACAGTGCCTACCTGTAGTTTTTGGCCTGTAGCTCAGCCAGCACCTAGGGAAACATACCAAACCTGTGCATTTCTGAAAACTAGAGACCTAGGGGAATCCAAGATGGGGTGACTTGAGGGGCTCTGACCAGGTTCTGTTACCCAGAATCCTTTCCAAACCTCAAATATTGGCTAAAAAAACGCATTTTTCACACATTTCGGTGACAGAAAGTTCTGGAATCTGAGTGGAGCCACAAATTTCCTTCCACCCAGCGTTCCCCCAAGTCTCCCGATAAAAATGATACCTCAGTTGTGTGGGTGGGCCAGGTGCCTCCAACAGAATAAGGCCCAAAACTTGTAGAGATACAGGGGATAGTACTGCGAGTTTATAAGGACATAGGTGGTCATTCTGACCCTGGCGGTCTTTGACCGCCAGGGCGGAGGACCGCGGGAGCACCGCCGACAGGCCGGCGGTGCTCCAATGGGGATTCCGACCGCGGCGGTAAAGCCGCGGTCGGACCGGCACCACTGGCGGGGTCCCGCCAGTGTACCGCGGCCCCATTGAATCCTCCGCGGCGGCGCAGCTTGCTGCACCGCCGCGGGGATTCCGACCCCCCCTACCGCCATCCAGATCCCGGCGGTCGGACCGCCGAGATCCGGATGGCGGTAGGGGGGGTCGCGGGGCCCCTGGGGGCCCCTGCAGTGCCCATGCCACTGGCATGGGCATTGCAGGGGCCCCCGTAAGAGGGCCCCTACATGTATTTCACTGTCTGCTGCGCAGACAGTGAAATACGCGACGGGTGCAACTGCACCCGTCGCACAGCTTCCACTCCGCCGGCTCGATTCCGAGCCGGCTTCATCGTGGAAGCCTCTTTCCCGCTGGGCTGGCTGGCGGTCTGAAGGCGACCGCCCGCCAGCCCAGCGGGAAAGTCAGAATTACCGCCGCGGTCTTTCGACCGCGGAACGGTAACCTGACGGCGGGACTTTGGCGGTCGGCCTCCGCCGCCCGCCAAGGTCAGAATGAGGGCCATATTCTTTTATACATCTTTAGACTGACTCTGCTTTGGGGACCCACATACGTGAGGTGTCATTTTATTTGGGAGACTGAGGGGAACACTGGGGAGTAGGAATTTTGTGCTGGAGTGGTGATCGTATGAAGAAAAGTCAGGAAAATATGCTTTTTTTAAGCACATTTTGAGGTTTACAGAGGAGTCTGGGTAAGAAAATGTTGGGGGATCCACGCAAGCCACTCCTCCCTAGACTCCTTGGGGTGTCTAGTTTTAAAAAATGTCTGGGTTTGGTAGGTTTCCCTAGATGAAGGCCGCACACAGGACCAAAAACATAGGTGCCCTCTCCCCCCCCAAACACAGGTAGTTTTGTAATATATCGTTTTGATGTGCCCACATACGTCCGTGATGTGCCAAACACTAAAATTTTGAAAAGAAACACACTTAGGTTATGTGAAAAAGACCCCTCACCCACCAACCAAATTGGTGGCATGCTTCATCATCGGGGTCCCACCTGAGGCACCTAGCGTGTCATAGGTGTGCTGCGACGCCTGATTACAGCGGAGCAGGTTTGGTCATTTTTACCACACATACTGGTTGGATTTGGCACGAGGGTGAGTGATGGTTCAGTGGATCAAATTTTACTAACAAGAGCTTTCACAAAAATGAAAAGCACTGTTAGTAACTGAAAGGCAAAAAACGGAACCAATGACTCACAGCTCGTGAGCTGTAAAGCCGCGACAAGGCACCAACCGCTTTACAGTCCATTCACACAACTTTCATACATGACACACACAAGGCCATTCACACCGCCAGCCACGGGCCCAGCACATTACAACACTCACATCGACAGACAGCGCCACTCAAGGGCCCATCACTTACATACGCCCACATGCCTGATACAACAATCACACCAGCTGATGGGAGTGTGTGGACTGGTGTTTGGCTGGCAGTGTGTTGCAGTAGCCAACATCAAGTCAATATGTACAGTCTCAGCCAAGCCCCACTCCACACAGAATGGCATCATATTTTTTTTTTTTTTTTTAAACATAGGAACCCCTAACTAAGTAGAAAGAATTACAAAACAACAAACACAAAAGCTCTAACTAACAACATGACAGAAATGCTAACCATGAAACTAAACACATGAAAATACAAAACAGACATGAGTTTACACTCATGGTTGTTCCCAGAAATTCTTCTGGGTGTGGTAATTCTTAAAACAAGCACCGACACACAGCCCAGGCTTTGAAGGACAATCTGGGCAGTACATTCGAGACTCCCTCCGGATACCTCTTCGAAAACACACTCTACATTTCTTAGCTGGAAAGTCTTTTTTGGGTGTGGGAGGAATGTGCTCAGCAAAGTGGCGATCTTTCAATCTAGCCACATCCTCCACCACTGCTTCTCTAGGAACTCTGGCCTGTTCCACCACAATAAGGCTCTCTATCACTGACTCCTGAAATTTCACAAATGTCATCTTTGAGTCTGGAGACCTATCCCTAAACACAATAAAAGCATTGAAGGTTGCTAAGTGGAAGAGGTGAAGTGCTAACTTCTTATACCAAACATAAGACTTACGAATAGCAGTATAAGGTTCCAACCTCTGGTCAACTCTATCTACACCTCCCATATGCTTATTATAATCTAAAATGCACACAGGTTTGCGCACTTCAGCAACCTGGCCCCAAACAGTCACAGGGGAAGTACTCTCATCATGGATGGTACTTAGCATGTAGACATCCCTCTTGTCTGAAAATTTCAAAGCTAGCAGCTCCTCGTTCCGCAAGGCACAGCACTGTCCCCTCTCAAGTTTTTTACAGACAAGCTCCCTTGGATAGCCTTTCCGGTTAGAACGGATTGTGCCACAAGCAACTGTGTCCACTCTAAACAATTCCTTGAACAACTGCACACCAGTGTAGAAGTTATCTACATACAAATGGTGACCTTTGTTGAACAGTCGTCTACCAAGATCCCACACTATTTTCTCAGTAACTCCAAAAGTGGGAGGACAACCAGGGGGGTCAATATTGGAATCCCTACCAGTGTACACATGGAAACTATACACATATCCTGTCCTACTTTCAGACAGCATATACAATTTAATTCCATATCGTGCCCTTTTGCTAGGAATGTACTGCCTAAAAACCAAACGACCCTTGAAGAGGACCAAAGACTCGTCCACACTTATCTCTTTGCCTGGAACATAGACCTCCGAAAACCGATCTACAAAATGATCAAGGACAGGCCTAATCTTAAAAAGACGGTCAGAATCTGGGTGATCTCGTGGCAAGGCTAATGCATTGTCAACAAAATGCAGCATCCTAAGAAGAAGCAAATACCGATTACGACTCATGGTAGCTGGAAATATAGCTGTTGCCATCAAGGGACTAGTAGACCAATATGAAGCCAGTGACGGCTTCCTTATCAACCCCATCAAAAAAGTCAAACCCAAAAACTTTTTTAGCTCCTCCAAATTTGTGGGAATCCACTGGGCAGCTCTAGAGTGTGGCCTAAGTCTAGCAGCGTTGTCCCTCAAATGCTGCTCCGCATACAAATTAGTCTGCTCAACAATCTCTTCCAAAAACACATCATCCATGAATAACTCAAAGAAATTGATAGGCATAAAGTTCTCTGTATTGGCGTTACACCCCGGGAGACCAGTAAAGGCAGGCAACTCTGGCTGCTCCATGTTTGGGGCAACCCAGACATCAGGTCTTCTAACGGGAAACCTTTCAGCCCCAGGTTGCTGCACTATTGGCACATCAATGTCCTCCTCTAAAACAGAACCTTCATCTGCACTGAGTGTGGCTTCATCATCAGAAGATTCCCCTCCAACAGAAACATCACTGCCAGAATCT
Organism: Pleurodeles waltl; assembly: GCF_031143425.1. Classification (NCBI taxonomy): domain Eukaryota; kingdom Metazoa; phylum Chordata; class Amphibia; order Caudata; family Salamandridae; genus Pleurodeles; species Pleurodeles waltl. Next base: position 872,861,171 of record NC_090438.1, read on the forward strand.
CTGACTTCCTCCTCTGCCTCAGATGCAGAGTCCGTCTCATAGTCATGATCAGACTGTGACTCAAAAAGCATACCAACCACCTGCTGAGCGGTCATCCTGCGGCTAGCCATGATCTCTCCTGCTAAAATTAACTGGACAAATTCACCACCAACAACCAGCACTGTGTAAGACAAGTAACAAAGTGTAGCTTTGTTAGTAAGAGTTACAAACTCAAAAACTATACCGCTCACTTGCCTGAAAAAGCTTGATTCACCAGCAACTACACAGCAATCACCAATGATATCCCACTAAAAAGAAAGAAAGAAAGGCAAATTAGAAATAAGACAAAACAAATATCATTGTGCACAAACCTAAGTACAATTTCACACACAATCCTGCATTTAGTACACCCCCTACAAACATGTCATTCATGCATGGCAACAATACTCCTTTGGAGTAAATTGTTTTTACTTACCTAAAACATGCAACTGTGCAAACTGCAGGTCAACCACCGCCAAAACCGCAAGGAGCCACAGCAAATAAAGCAAAAGCTTTGAACTAGAACAAAAAGGAGGAAAACATTTTTTATCACAAATGCAAAGACTTCTTCAGTTGACAAACACCCCACCATGAAACATTTTAGAAATTGGTGCCTAAGTGGATTCTGCCATAGGGGCAGATGGGCCTACTAAAAAAATAGGCCTGTCTGCCCCAAGGAAGCCAAAAAATACCTTTAGTACTGTGTCCCCATGGAGAGCGACCCTTGCCAAAGGGGACAGCCCTCAAACAAAAAAAACACACACAACACTATCCCTGGTGCCTAAGTGGCTTCTGCCCCCTTGGGGGCAGGTGGTTCTAGAAAAATAGGCCCATCTGCCCCCAGGGGGGGCAGAAATGGCCAACAGGTCAATGCCCCCCTTGGGGGGGCGCCCGTGCCCAAGGGGACGCCCCCACACAAAAATAAACACATAAAAAAAAATCCCTGGCGTTCTAGTGGTTTCTGCCCCCCTTGGGGGCAGATCAGCCTAAAAATAATAGGCTGATCTGTCTCCAAGGGGTGCAGAAATGGCCTGGGTACATGTGCCCCCAAAGTGGGGGGCGACCCTTGCCCAAGCCCCCCCCCATCCACTAACACACACACACACACACACTATCCCTGGTGTCTACGTGGCTTCTGCCCCCCTTGGGGGCAGGTGGGTCTAGAAAAATAGGCCCATCTGCCCCCAGGGGGGGCAGAAATGGCCAACAGGTCAATGCCCCCCTTGGGGGGGCACCCGTGCACAAGGGGACGCCCCCACACAAAAATAAACACATAAAAAAAATCCCTGGCGTTCTAGTGGTTTCTGCCCCCCTTGGGGGCAGATCAGCCTAAAAATAATAGGCTGATCTGTCTCCAAGGGGTGCAGAAATGGCCTGGGTACATGTGCCCCCAAAGTGGGGGGCGACCCTTGCCCAAGCCCCCCCCCATCCACTAACACACACACACACTATCCCTGGTGTCTACGTGGCTTCTGCCCCCCTTGGGGGCAGGTGGGTCTAGAAAAATAGGCCCATCTGCCCCCAGGGGGGGCAGAAATGGCCAACAGGTCAATGCCCCCCTTGGGGGGGCGCCCCGTGCCCAAGGGGACGCCCCCCCACAAAAATAAACACATAAAAAAACATCCCTGGCGTTCTAGTGGTTTCTGCCCCCGCAGATCAGCCTAAAAATAATAGGCTGATCTGCCCTCAAGGGGGGCAGAAATGGCCCTAAAAGACATGCCCCCCAAAGGGGAGCGACCCTTGCCCAAGGGGGCGCCCCCCCCATCCACTACACACACAATCCCTGGTGCCTAAGTGGCTTCTGCCCCCCTTGGGGGCAGATGGACCTAAAAAAAATAGGCCGATTTGCCCCCAAGGGGGGTAGAAAAGGCCAACAGTTCTCTGCCCCCTTGGGGGGGGCGCCCCTTGCCCAAGGGGGCACCCCCCCCACATAAATACACATAAAAATAAAAAACCCTGGTGATCTAGTGTTTTCTGCCCCCCTTGGGGGCAGATCTGGCTAAAAAGTAGCCAATCTGCCCTCAAGGGGGGCAGAAATGGCCCTAAAGGACATGCCCCCCACAGGGGAGCGACCCTTGCCCAAGGGGGCGCCCCCCCATTCACTACACACACAATCCCTGGTGCCTAAGTGGCTTCTGCCCCCCTTGGGGGCAGATGGACCTAAAAAAAATAGGCCGATCTGCCCCCAAGGGGGGCAGAAAAGGCCAACAGTTCTCTGCCCCCTTGGGGGGGGCGCCCCTTGCCCAAGGGGGCACCCCCCCCCAACATAAATGCACAGAAAATAAAAATCCCTGGTGATCCAGTGGTTTCTGCCCCCCTTGGGGGCAGATCCGCCTAAAAAGTAGGCCAATCTGCCCCCAAGGGGGGCAGATATGGCCGTAACAAATTGCCCCCACAAGGGGAGCGACCCTTGCCCAAGGGGCCGCTCCCCGCCAACAAGAAACAGGAAAGAACAACAAAAAAAAAAAATCCCTGGTGTCTAGTGGGCATTCCTGCTGCCCGATCGCAATGCGATCGGGCAGCAGGAATGCTCAAAGAGACACCGGGGGAAAGGAAAAGCCTTTCCTTTCCCCCGGTGCCTCTTTAGCCCAAACCCCCCACCCACCGGGAAGAGGAACTCACCTCTTCTCCGTTCGCCGCACAGGAAGCAAATGGCTTCCTGTGCGGCGAAATCCCCATAATGAAGTCAGCGCGCGATCGCGCGCTGACGTCATTATGGGGGGGTGGGGGGGTCGGGGGTGGAAGGGGAAGGGCTTCCCCTTCCATCCCTGACTTTGGGGGGGTGGGGGGAAGCACACAGAGGGAGCAAGAGCGCTCCCTCTGGGCTGTGTGCCGAGGACGTAGTGGTTACGTCCTCGGCACAGCAGCACTGTGCCGCGGGACGTAACCACTACGTCCGCGGCACAGAAGGGGTTAAGCTAGATGGATCTTCGTCAACTTTCTTCAGCAGTGGAACTACTGTTGGCCCCTTAAAGGAGCTGGGGCCCAGCAACAACACAAAGACTGAATGAGAAGGGATAAGGCTTTATCAGGAAAACAAGAGAAGACAGTTTTTAGTACCTTAAGGTGACAGGGATCATGAGGAGAGCCCAGTTTCACTTTGATCATTACATACATGAGGTGTGCCTTGCTGATAGCAGGAAGCTCAGACATTATGAATGAGTTGCTATCTTCCATTGACTCCCCCTCACACCCACCTGTTTTTACTGCACTGTGTATTGTACTCAAACTCACTCTATGTAGTTGCTTTGGTTTCCAAACTGAGTGAGATTTCAGGGTTGATGAATCGCTTCTATTTTCAGGGTTTTATGGAAAGCGGTTTTGGTTCCTGACATGTATTTATGACCATTGCTTCACCTTTCTAAAGAGGCTATTGTCTTGCTTTTGTGCTGAGTAATCTGCTGCCTAGCAATGACGTCCTAGTTGGAGGTCTTATATGTAGAGGAAGGCTCCAATATTATATGGTTCAGCATTGCAAGGGAGGGGTCCCACTGTCCTCACCATTTCTCCTGCTTCTTGGGGTTAATTGTTCCATTAAGTTGCTTTCATGATTTCAATAAATGGTATATTTGTCAGGCCCAGTCATGGCACATGGCATCTAAGTGATAGTTATAATGCTATTCTAACCTTAGTATGTTAGGAATGTATTATCCATAGTACCTTCTGGCCTTGCCAATTTTATGTGTTTATTTTTCAATGGATCCATCCTGGCACATTGCAAGAAGTCACCTCTCATTGTTGGCACATATACATGATGCAGTATGTTTTGAGCTATTGGTGCGATGATGTCACCCACAGTGGCTGCTTTTCCAACTTTTGTGCAGCTCTATGTTCACCGATGGCCCATTCATTGGTGCTTCAAGGTTCTCAAGGCCCTGGCAGTAGTGCTACTCCTCTTCTCTGTGGTCCCTGATTAGCCCTGTTTATTGCATTCCCCCTCACGCCCACCTGTTTTTACTGCACTGTGTATTGTACTCAAACTCACTATATGTAGTTGCTTTGGTTTCCAAATTGAGTGAGATTTCAGAGTTGAAGAATCGCTACTATTTTCAGGGTTTTATGGAAAGCGGTTCCACAGTATCATTGGACTTGATCACCACCTTGGTCACCAGTCAAGCTTCGTTTTTAGTTTTCATACACATTATAGGAAAATACATTTTTTTATTGGTACAAAGAAAAAACAGTATTGCTTTGAAATGCTTTAACCTGAATACATAATTTAAGCAGAAAAAGATAACAGGAAAAAGGATAAAGAATAGAACCTTGGCACTGAAGTTCACTACCTTTTAGCTGGATGTGCACTTGTGATCAAGGCAAAAATATATTCATGGGGAGTGCACAGAGTCAAAGGATGAAGTGAGATGTTCAATAATCCTCTGCCCTATGGTGTCTGGGCTAAAGCTAAATTTGAATGACAGTTGAATAAAACGGTAGTTGAAGGCTACCTGTGAATGTATTTGAATAACAAGTTTTTAATTACCTGTGGCTGGCTTGACAACTAAACATGTCTCTAGGACAATCTTTAAAAAGTAAGGTCATGGTTGAACATAGATCTACAAAACGACTTATACAGCAGGTTCTGTGTGTTTGTCCTATAATCGTGAATTCCTTGCAACTATGTGTGAGAGTGTGAATTATCTAATATGTTTTATTAATAATTTCAATGTATTAACCACATAGTGAATTAACATACAAAAAAGGGTGACTTTAAAAATGGTTGCCATAACCCATTTCTGTTCTTTGGCTAAGCAAAATTCTAACTAAAGGGGTGGTTATTTTCTGTAGTTCAATGCTTACATAAAAGTGTGTGCTAAATAGCTTAATAGATGTGTACACAGCTACCCCTAGCGGGTTGCTGCACTTTCTCTTACAAAGTCAAATTTAGTAAAGTTCTTACATGAGTTGAATGTTCTATTGTTTAAAATTGTCACTAATAAGTGGTTTCTTCCTTGAGGATGGAAGAAAAAGTTTCAACTTGAGAAGTTTCTTCCTAAGAAGAGAGGTTTAGACAAGATGGAACAATGGAGTCACAGATGAGACGGAAGAGGAAAAGTTACTGTTATGAATGTGTCCTGGTTAATGTTGATGTCATAGCATTTTAAGTTATCAATTAGAGCAGCTATTGGTTGAATCGTGAACCAATCATAAACTTTTTGAAGATTAGTATAGCAACCTGGGTTAGATTTTCTGGTCGTCAGACTCTAGAGAGGGATTCTGAGATTCTAAGTTCGAGATCCTGATGGTTCGAGTCATACTAGCAGTGTGAGTTTAGCTGTTAGTAGGCCGGATCTTCCGAAGATTTACCTGATGGTGTCCCTTTGCTGAAGTAAACTGCATGTTGTTGTTCTATGGGTAATGTATGAAATTGCATTGTTATATATGTCTCTTTTGCTTTACAGGTACCAGCTGCGACATATAGTTTAAATGCTGCAGGATAACAGTAATGTTTTTTTTTATAACCCGAGTTAGTATGTTTTTTCTAAATGTATGTTTGTAAATTCTTTTACATGAAATCCAACATGCTGATACTAATTTGTGGTTAGTGAGGAAATTAACTTCCAAATGCTCAAGATTCATATTGACACTCTTTGATTGTTTGTACTAATGTATACTTTACAGTTCTTACCAATACTGTTGTTATTCATCAGTGGTATGATACTAAAGATTATTTGCTTGATTGTTTTGATTAAACTCAGATATATAAGACCTTCTAATCAGCCACTATTGATTCTAAATGCTTATCACTTGTGTTTGACAGTTATTTTCGTGACATTAGCATTGTTAATCTAGGGAAATAAATTCATAATGCTTCTTATTAAACTGGTGTGGTTATTGTTTGAGGTTCAGAATTCTAAATATGTTGTTTCCCATTGATAATCACATTGCTCATTGATGCCATCCCCTTAATCCTTTGTCGCTTCCATCCATTGACCTCTTGCGCAAAATCCACTATTCAGTTTAAAATAATAACCAGGAGATTTGTGGCACTGCAGCAGTTTTTGGTAGCTTATTACGGTTACGTCACTGATTGATGATGACATAATGGGACTAATGTAATTTGTGTAAATTTTCCTTTTCAAAGAAAAATGTATTTGCTGATTTTTTTTTAATATGTTATATGGATTTGATAAGATGAGTTGCTAGTTGCCTTAAGTGACTTTCCCCAGTTTTTGGAGACCCTCTAGGTTTAAGGGTATGTTTCTAGCCGTGTTTGGTTGAATTGAGTGGGGTGATTTGCACTTGCACAGCTTAAACTAATTTGCAGATGATTGAGGTGTATATGAGTTTAAAGGAGTGGCGGTACTCCAGTAGAGTTTAGAAGGAGTGGGCATACTCCGATATGTATGAGAGCAGGGAAGCAGTGTTCTTCATTTGAGTGTGGTGCTTAATGCAGGTAAAATTATCCACGTTATTGTGAAGGACAGACCTAAGGAGAGAGGTCTTCGACTCCGGAGTATATTGACAAGTGTAGTGAGACACTTGGGCCCATATTTATACTTGTTGACGCTAAACTGGGCTAACACAGTTTAGCGTCAAAAAATTTAGCGCCGTCTAACGCCATTCTGAAGCGCCATGCGGGCGCCGTATTTATGGAATGGCGTTAGCCGGCGCAACCAGACCGGCGCTGCCTGGTGTGCGTGGAAAAAAAACACGTAGACCAGGCAGCGCCGGCGTAGGGGGAAAATGGCGTTAGGGCGTCTTAAAATGGGGCAAGTCAGGTTGAGGCAAAAAAATCGCCTCAACCCGATTTGCGCCATTATTATCGACGCCCAGACGCCATTTAAATGACTCCTGTCTTAGTAAAGACAGGAGTCATGCCCCCTTGCCCAATGGCCATGCCCAGGGGACTTATGTCCCCTGGGCATGGTCATTGGGCATAGTGGCATGTAGGGGGGCACAAATAAGGCCCCCCTATGCCACACAAAACAAATTAAAAAAAATTAAAAATTATACTTACCTGAACTTACCTGAATGTCCCTGGGGTGGGTCCCTCCATCCTTGGGTGTCCTCCTGGGGTGGGCAGGGGTGGCAGGGGGGGTCCCTGGGGGCAGGGGAGGGCACCTGTGTGCTCATTTTGAGCCCACAGGCCCCTTAACGCCTACCCTGACCCAGGCGTTAAATAGTGGCGCAAATGCGGGGTTTTTTGACCCGCCACCTCCCGGGCGTGATTTTTGCCCGGGAGTATAAATACGACGCATTTGCGTCGCCGTCATTTTTTTAGACGGGAACGCCTTCCTTGCATCTCATTAACGCAAGGAAGGCGTTCACGCAAAAAAATGACGCTCTTTACTCATACTTTGGCGCTAGAGGCGTCTAACGCCAAAGTATAAATATGGCGTTAGTTTTGCGCCGAATTTGCGTCGAAAAAAACGACGCTAATTCGGCGCAAACGGAGTATAAATATGCCCCTTGGTATATGTTGTAATTTGTCCATTTAATAGACCGATCCAGCGTGATTAGTAAATCAAGGTTGTGAGATAATTGCTGTGATTGAAATTATACTGAACGTTGGTGAGTACTAATTGCACTAGGATGACAGTCCAATGATCAGTTGAAAAGCGAAATTTGCCGGTCGAATTTTTCTCACGAATGAGGGGAACTGTGAAAAAGAGTAGGCGGAAGTTACTTTGGAAGGTTCCTGAAGCGATGGAATTACCCTACTTTTAGTAAACGGGCAAATTTGTTTTCTTATTTTTGTTTTAAGTTTTACTCACACATTATTATTGCATTGATTTATTGTGTGAGTTGTGAAAGAAAATGGAAAGATGGACTTTGTCAGTGTCTCAACGATTGTGCTGAGATGGGTTAGTGTGACGTAAGTGATGCCGCACTGGGATCGGTTGATTAGTGAGAAGGGTCGCGCACAGATTCGTCAATCAGTTTGATAATAAAGTAATGCTATTGGAAGGTGAGAGGGTCGAAGAGAGATGTGGGATCGTAGTCACTTTTTCTGATTGGTTGTTTTTGAACAAATTTCACTATTAGTTTTGTTTAGTTTAACTGAGTTCATTAATAATACATTTTTGTTGTGAACATCGGGTTTGAATAAAAGTCAGTTGAAAATGAAGTTTTTCAAGGCTTTGAGGAATGCACTGAGAGGTGATGAATATATTTTGGCAGGCGAAGGAGATATTTGCCCGACAGAAAATACTCTGGCATACATTGTATTTGAGGAGAAAGGTGCAGGAGCGTGTCTTTGGTCGAAACATTGGGTTAAGATTACAAGGAAAGAAGGTTGCTTAGCTTTTCCAGAAAATGGAACATTTAATTTGAGAATTTTGGAGAATCTGAGGCTGAAGATGTACAGTTAAAAACCTCCACCGAGGCCAGCACAGTACGAAGCCCTAGCTATTTGCGAGCTGGTATCTAGACAGCAACAATCATTGAAATTCAAAAAAAGAATGAGGAGAGTAGACAAGGCAATAGCAGAGGCTAGATGGGATAAGGAGCAGAAAAGGTGGAGAGTAGCGACACTACAGGGAATCAGATTATTTCCTGCAAGGACAAAAGAGGATGAGGATGAGTCAAAAGATGGAAAGAAAAAGAGTTCTTCAGTGACTAAAGAACAAAAATTGTAAGACTTAAAACAAGGTATGTTTAATGATGACAATGAGATAGGTGAAGATGAAATAGTTTCTGAGATTTTAGATACTTATCCTCCACCAAACACGAGATCAGACGTCAAGTGAGCGTGGATCAAGTGGGAGTGGAAATAATAGTACGATTCCTACTGCACCATCCTCATCAGAGATATCACAGGATACACTGAACAATGAAAGAGTTCAGATGCAGGGTAGTTTTAATGATTCACTGGACAGTAGACAGCAGTTCGAAATAAACATTCCTGAAATACAGCCAGAGGCTCAGGTCATAAGGACAACTACTAATTTAGTGTTGTCTCCTGGTAAACAAGGATTGAGTATGATTCAAAGAGAACCTGTTCAGATACAGATTCCACAAATGCAGAGCATGGGTGCAAGGCAGATACCGAGGGTTGGATCTCTGGCTGGTCCAGATGCAATTTCTTTACTATTATGATGGGTCCGCTGACTTCATTATATGCATGCATAAACAATAGTGGAGTGAATTCTTTGATACAAGTTCAGAATGGGTTTTTTGGAAAAATCAACCCCTAGACAAGGACAAACACTGAATGAGACTAATTATTTAATAGATTTGTCTCCTGTTGAAAATACTGGGATCTGAGGGGAGAGATTAATGATTCTACAACAATGTGCAAACAAGGCACAAGAGTGAGATTTGGGTACACAGTCTAATGAGGTTTCTGTGAAAGGTTTATCTGCAAAAGAAATAACGAAGTGGTTGGAAGATTTAAGTAATTCAAAGACCCTACAAAAGAAAGACAGGGAAGAAGACACAATAAACAGAGTGAGATTGTCAATGGAAGCAAATTAACTTCAGGAAGGGACCATTGGCGTAAACAGACTTGAGTCTTATACTAAAGATCATTGAGATATTTGTGTAAAATACTTGCCAGATGAGCAGAGAAGGTACACCAGCAGTTACAGGAAATAGCAGATGAGTATGATATTGATTTATCAAAAATGAAAAGTCTGAAAAGAAGTTACAGATTAAACATGAATGAGGAAGATTTTATATACATGAGGTCTGCAGGGATGAAAACACATCTTAGAGAAATACTTGAGAGAGTGCAGGTTTTGAGAGCATTGGATAAATGGGAAGGCAGATGGGTCAAGAAAAGAGAAAGACCAAAGAAGGATGACACGACACAGGCAGGAGATTCAGTGAAAATGTTACCATTGATAGAAATGCCAGGAGGATATTTTGTACATGTACCTTGGAATAGGAGTGAAATCTTAAGTTTTACGAATAATTACCCAAGGTTGAGAGAAAAACCAGTGGGGTGGTATCAGCAGACAGATAGGTTTGTGAAGCTTGCAAAATGTCTGTGGGAAGACCTAAATACACTATTATTGTTGTTCCAGCAGATTTGTGGATTGAATGCAAAAGGAGATTGGCCAACAAGTGAGCCGCAAAGGGATTTGAAAACAGATGCACTATCTCCAGAAGTAATGAAATATTATTATAAGGTTATTGAGTTTCTGAAAACAAGAGTTTCGCAGAAAACTTTCGACTGGCAGCGAATAGACAGGACAGCACAAGAAGGGAAGGAATCGGTTCATGCATATTGTGAAAGGTTGTTAAAGGCGTTCAAACAATTTAGTGGTGTGGAAACAATTGAGAAAGAGAGCATGAATAATTTGGTGTTTAGGTTTGTTGAATGGTTAAAACCAGAAATTAGTCAGATGATTACAAATCATTTAATCTGCTGGCAAGCAAAACCGATTGATGAAGTATCACAGTACGCCAAATACTGCATTGATGAGATCGAGTTGAAGCAGAAAAAGTTGAAAGAAAAAGCAATGGTGATGCAGATTAAGGCTGCACAGAAAGGATTACAGGGAAATTTCCAGGAACTGCCACAAGGGAATGGTATGTTTCAGAGTCAAGGTACAAGCAGAGGTCGAGGTAGAATGATGCTTCCGGTGGTCTATAGAAATGTGGATTTGAGTTCAGTAGTGATGCAAGATGAACAACAAAGGTGAAAGGTGTTACCTTTTCATAATTGTGGGGTAATTGGACATTGGAATAGACAGTGTCCGATGTTGAATCAAGGTGGTGTGTTACAACAGACAAACAGTGTCAATTCATATCAGAGCATGAGAGGACCTAGAATGGGGGGTCAAAATGAGAATTTCCATAATAATATGCATGGTATACAAGGTTTCCAGCCTTTACAACCAAAACAACAGGTACAGAATACACAACCACAGGTACATCAAGTACAAATGACACAAATACATTAAATGCAGCCACGGGTGCAGCTGGTGCCTGTACAGCAAATGCACATGCCGAAACAGGTTCAAATGATACAGAGTCCTATGGATCAACAATAGGTAATGCTCTCACAAGTTGTCATGAATCAGAATAAGCGCAGAAGGGAAGAAACAGCTGAACAGTTTCCTTTACACAGTGAGGATGAAATAAAAGATGAATAGCTGTTGGATAGCTGATATGAGGAGGAGTACATGGCAGCATCATTAGAAGTAGATCAGGGGGGTCCTTATGTGAAGGGTGAAGTACATGGTCATTAAGTTAACTTTCTGGTCGACACGAGAGCAACACCTTCAACAGTAAGAACTGTGGAAGTTTCAGACATACCGATTTCAGATAGTGGGAGTTGCAAACAAACATTTGACTAACACTCTTACAGAACCAGTTCTTGTGAAAGTTGGCAATTTTAGATATTTTCACAGTTTTGGCATTTGTGATTCTAGTCCAGTGTCATTACTGGGAAGAGACTTGCTTTGTAAGATAAATTGTTCACTTTCATGTTCAACTAAAGGAATTGAAATTGAGACAAATAGTGATGGAGAGGATTTGACAATTACAGTCGAAAAGGAATTGATATCCAAGGAGTTTCCTCTGATTAGTTTTGATGATCAGACTGATGAAAATGAGCAGACAAATGAAGATAACAATTCAGTAGACCTAATTAATTTATTTCCAGTTTTTGAAATAAAAGATCTACCAGTTGACTTACAGGAGAAAGTCAAGTCAAAGGTTTGGAACTTATCAGGAAAAGACATTGGTTTAATTAAAGGAGTTGAAGGAGTCAGAGTGGCAGTGAAAGAGAATGTGGTGCTTCCACAAACTGCACAATATACAATGGCGAACAAGGCAATTAAAGGGATAAGACCTTTAATAGAACAGTTTTTGGAACAAGAAGTTTTGAAGGAAGTAATGAGTAATCTGTGCAATTTACCAATAATGGGTTTGAAAAAGCCAAGTGGGAAAATTAGTCTTGTTCAGGATTTGAGGAAAATAAAGAATATTGTGGTGAAATGTTGTCCAGTCGTGCCAAATCCAGCTGTGATAATGTTTCAGATTCCATGTGATGCAGAATGGTTCACAGTGATTGATTTGTATCAAGCATTCTTTTTTGTGCCTCTACATGAGGACAGTAGATATATCTTTTGTTTCAAATTTCTGACCAGAGTCTATTGCTGGGGTAGAATTCTTCAAGGGTTTTCAGAGTCACCATAGATTTTCAATCAGATCTTGAAAAATAACCTGAAGTCATTGGTAATGCCTTTACCAATCGACATTGGTGTAATACATTGATGATTTATTAATTGCATCAAAGACAAAAGAAGGTTGTAAATAGGATACCAACATTGTTAAACTTTTTGGGAGACAATTGTAATAAAGGTATCTCCTAACAAGTTGCAATATTTTCAGTGAGAGGTAAAATATTTAAGTCATTTGATTGAAAAAGGATCTAGAAGAATATCAAGAGAAAGAGCAGCGACAATTATGAAAATGAAAATGCCAAGTTCACAGAAAGAGTTGAGAATGTTTCTGGGAATGGTAGGATATTGTTGTTAGTGGATTCCAAATTTTTCAGCCATTTCTAAACCTTTACAGAGGCTGACGCATTACGATGTTTCAGATCCCATAATGATGGATGAAGAATGCATGAGAGCATTTACTGAGCTGAGAGAAAGTTTATATCAAGCCTCAGCTTTAGGTATGCCTGATTACACAAAAACATTCCTTTTATTTTGTCATGAGCTAAATGGATGTTCCTTGTCTGTCTTGACACAGACACATGGTGGTGTCAATCGTCCAGTAGCATATTTTTCAGCTACTTTGGATCCCGTTGCAGCAGCCTTACCAGGACATATCACATTCAATAGAAATTATATTGACACAATCAAAGACACAATACCTAACCAATGCAAGATTGACATGTTATGGGACAGTGATTCTTGGGGCAACAAATGTGACAATAAAGAGGTGTACAGTGCTTAACCTGGCAACATTGTTACCAGGTGAGAGAGATGATCCAGACAATATCGATGATATTGAGCATGATTATTTAGAATTAACAGAATTATGCACAAAACCAAGAGATTATACTAAAGATACTTGTCTGGAAGACAATGATCAAATTATCTTTGTTGATGGTTCCTGTCTAAGAGACAATAGAGGTGCATTAAGAGCAGGCTATACAGTGTGCACAGTTACTGGCATCCCAGAAGCTTCATGGCTTGAAGGAGTGATTTCTGCTCAGGTTGCAGAATTGGTGGCTCTTATTAGAGCATGTCAACTATCAGACCAGAAGAGAGTAGCGATCTACACTGTCAGCCAGTATGGATTCAGTATCATACACGATTTTGGGCATATGTGGTCACAGAAAGGTTTTCTAACATCATCAGGCTCCCCTGTAAGGAATGGTGAAAGGATACACAAATTGCTACAGGCTGTACAGAAACCTGAGAAAATTGCAGTGGTTAAATGCAGTGCACACAAGACAGGACAAGATTATGTAACTTTGGGATATGTTTATGCAAAATGTTGTGCCTTAAATGGTATTTCCTTCAAAGGAAATTGGGAAATAATGTCTGAAAATGATGAAGTGAATACAAATTTCACAATGCAAACTGTTGAGACCTTAGAAGAGTTGAAAGCCATACAGACCAATGTTCCAGAAGAAGAGCATAGAGATTGGGTAAAACATCATTGCATTCAAAGAGAAGATGACATTTGGGTGGCAATAGAAGGAAAAGTGGTTTTACCAAACAGTCTGTTAACACAAATGGCCAGATATTATCATGGTCAGGCAGACATCAAGAGAGATGTGATGATCAGATGTTTCAAACAGTTCTTGTATAATCCAAAATTATACAAATTGCTGAACACGTTTGCCATAGGTGTATTGTCTACCAACATATGAATGTAGGCAAAGGAACAGTTGTCAACATGGGACACATAGGCATGGCAGAAGTTCCGTTCAGCAGAAGGCAAATGGATTTTGTTGAGATGCCTGCGTGTGCTGGTTTGAAATATGTGTTTGTGATTGTGTGCATTTTTAGTCACTAGATTGAGGCATAACCAACAAGAAGAAATGATAGCCTTACAGTAGCTAAATTACTTTTGGGAGAACTAATTCCACGTTTTGATTTCCTGGGCTCTTTAGAATCAGATAGAGGAAGCCACTTCAATATCAAAGTGGTAAAATTGCTTTTTTCAGCATTAAACATTTAGCAGAAACTACAGTGTAGTTATCGCCCCAAAGCATCAGGGCTTGTAGAGCAAATGAATCGAACTTTAAAGTCTCAATTGGCAAAAGTGTGGGCATCAACTGATTTAATGTGGCCAGATGCTTTACCACTAGTACCAATGTCAATGAGAAGTACTCCTGATAAGAAGACTGGGTTGTACCCTCGTGAGATATTAATGGGGAGAGCAATGAGATTGACAGCGATACCTTCAAATGCACTTGTGAATATTACAGATGACATGGTGCTAGATTATTCTAAAAGCCTGGCTGATGTGGTTCGGTCTTTTTCTCATAAGGTGGAAGCAACAACGGTGCAACAAATACAAGGTCAATGCCACAACTTGAGAGCTGGTGATTGGGTGATTATACAGAAGCATATGAGGAAGACTTGTGTAGAGCCATGGTGGAAGGAAGGGGCCTTAGCAAGTCATTCTCACAACAACAACAGCTGTGAAGTGTGCAGGTATAACGAACTGGGTGCATGCCAGCCACACAAGAAAGGTGAGGAACCCAACAGAACAAAAAGAGGAGCTGTTGAGTATAGGAAAGTACCATCTTTCTAGGCATGTTATCCCCAATTTTACCTATATGTCAGTATGTTTTTGCCTGTCTCACTGGGATCCTGCTGGTCAGGACACCAGTGCTCAGAATTTATGGCCTAATGTGTGTGTTGTCAGTAGTGCTTAACCGTGTCACTGAGGCTCTGCTAACCAGAACCTCAGTGCTTATGGTCACTCTGCTTTTAAATTTGTCACTATAGGCTAGTGACTTCATTTACTAATTTCAATTGGCACACTGGACCCCCCCTTATAAGTCCCTAGTATATGGTATCTTGGCACCCAGGTCATTGGTGTTCCAGGAGATCCTTATGGGCTGCAGCATTTCTTTTGCCACCTATACGGAGCTCAGACAAGCCCTTCCACAGGTCTGCCATTGGAGCCTGCGGGAAATAGTACATACACTATTTTACAGACATTTTCACTGCACTTAAGTAACTTATAAGTCACCTATATGTTTAACCTTCATTTACTGAAGGTTAGTGCAAAGTTACTAAGCGTGAGGGCACCCTTGCACTAACAAAGGAGCCTCCACATATTTCAGGGCCAACTCCCGGAACTTTGTGAGTACGGGGACACCATTACACGGTGCACTACATATAGGTCATTACCTATATGTAGCTTTACAATGGTAACTCCGAATATGGCCATGTAAGGTGTCCAAGATCATGGAATTTTCCCCACATTCCAAATCTGGTATTGGGGAGCCAATTCCATGTTCTCTGAGGCTTTCACTGAAGCTACAACTGCTGCCACCTCACAGACAGGGTTCTGCCCTCCTGGGGTCTGAGCAGCTCAGTCCCAGGAAGGCAGAACAAAGTTTTTCCTTTGGGAAGAGGGTGTTACACCCTCTTTCTTTGGAAATAGATGTAATAGGCTTGGGAGGGTTAGCCTCCCCCAGCCTCTGCAAATGCTTTGAAGGGCACAGATGATGCCCTACTTGCATAAGCCGGTGTACACCAGTTCAGGGAATCCCAGTCCCTGCTCTGGCGCAAAACTGGACACAGGAAAGGGGAGTGACCACTCACCTGCCCATCAAAACCCCAGTGGTGGTGCCCAGAGCTCCTCCAGTGTGTCTCAGACTTCAGCCATCTTGTTTTCTGAGGTGTGGGGGACACCCTGGAGGCCTCTGAGTGGCTAGTGACAGCAGGTGAAGTCAGAGACCCCTCATATTAGGTCCATGCCTAGTAAGGTAGCCAATACCCCTCTCAGGACTATTTAGGGTCTCTCCTGTGGGTTTCTCTTCAGATTTTGCTTACAGGTTTCCTTCAGGAATCCTCTGCAACTACTACTTCATCTCGGATCGACTGCAGACTGCTCCAGGAACTGCTGTAACAACAACAAAGTATCCAGAAGGGCTCCTTTTCCTCTGCATCTGCAACTCCAGCCAGCAACTGCAACAGTTTCCATGGTGTGCACGCTCTGGGGAATGCCTGTCTTCACCCTGCACCAGAAGGACCAAATAAATCTCCCATGGAGTGACGGAGTCTCTTCCCTGCTGTTGCAGGCACCTTCTAGGTTAATGACCGGTTCTCTTGGACTCCTCTCCTGGTGTTGAGCGTGCTCCTTGGAACATAGGTGGTGGACCCCTTTGACACAGACTATCTTGAGGTCCTGCTCTCTCAATTTGGATGAGGTAAGAGCTTGCCTTCCCAGAGTACGACAGTACCACTGTGCACCATGTCCTCTTCACCTCATGAGGCCTCTGTGTACTATTTGCAAAATTCCTTCATGCACAGCCTGTCCCAGGCCCCCAGCACTGTATACTGCAACACTCAACTCGCTGAGTTGACCTCTGGTGGCGTGGGACCTTCCTTTGTAGTGCTCCACCCATTGCATTTTGCACCTTCTTTCTCCCCGTGTCCTGGGACTCCTGTGGGTGCTGTCTGGATGACTGAGGGCTCTCTGAAGTGCTGAGAGTCCCCTCTTCCTCCTCACCCAGAGTTGAGGCCCCCGGGTCCCTCCTGGGTCCACACATCATCATTTAGACACAAAATGTGACTTTGCCTGAACCAAGGCTTGTTTGATGAATCCAGTGCCAAAACCCACCTGCATCCAGCATCTCTTCCTGGGACACCTATTGCATCATGCAGGAACCAGCTGACATCTTCCTTAGGTGCATTTCTGCAGTCTTCGTCCAACAAGGGACTCTTCTTTTGCACCCTTTTCTGGGTTGGCATGGAGTCCTGTCCTTCCTGGAACTTCTTCCAACTTCTGGACTTGGTCTCCTTCCTTTGCAGGTGTTCAGGTCCAGGAATCCACCACTTGTTTTCAGTATTGCTTGGTTCTTGCAATAACTCTAATCACGACTTGTAGTGTGTCTTAAGGAAACTTGCAGTATTTTACACCTACTTGCCTGGGGTGGGGTAATTTACTTACCTTTAAGGTATTCTTACTCTCACAATGATTCTCTACATGTTACACTTGTCTAGGGGGGAATTTGTGGTTCACATTTCACTTTCTTAGTATGTGGTTTGTGCTGCCCCTAGACCTATTTTCTCCCATTGCATTCTACAGCATTTCCTATTTTTTGCACTATCCTATGTTTAACTACTCACCTTATTTTGGTGTCTAGTGTATATATTGTGTATAATACCTCCAGAAGGAATATTGCCTCTAAGATATTTTAAGCCTTGTATCCCCCACATAAACTACCTTTATTTTTGGTAACACTGAGTATTGTCTTTACTTGTGTTTAAATACTGTGTCACTATAAGTGATATTGCAGGGTCTTCGCATGTCTCCTAGTTCAGCTAAGTAGAAGAGAGTTGGTTCATGAAGAAAGGGAAATATCGGTCAAGAGAGATTCTGATCAGAGGAGGGTGACCTCAGATGAGAGTGATCAGAAACAGTTGGCTGAGAGAAGATCTGGTCAGGAGAGGATGTCCTCAGTAGCAGGTGGTTTGACATACCAAACCGAAAAAAAGGACTGACCCCATTGAGAAAGGAATTGTGGGTAGTCCCGCCCAAGTGGATTATACTCATCCTGAACCAGTTGCGGGAACGTGGGAAGAAAAAGGTTCAACATCAGGTGAAGACTCAATCCTGAGAAAGTTGTTAACGAAGAAGACATTAAAAGGAGACAATTGGCCAGAGAAAAATTCAAAAGTTGGAAGAATTAATGTAGTACCACCAATTCAGGAGGAAAAAGAGTTGAATGAAAGAGAAAATAGTAGTGGAGAAGAAGGCAAAAGCAGTAAAAGACCCAAAAGAAAAAGAGTTGCAAGAAAGCGATATTGTGGTCCAGAATGGGCATATATAACTACAAATGAATGGCAAGAAGAATTTTTTAATTATTGTTTTGATAGAGACACTGATTTTTTTTATTCTGGCATGTGAAGATTATGAGAAAGGATTTGGGAAGAAATAGTTGAAAATGATCTGAAAGTCCTACTTAAAAGAAACATTAATAACTTGACAAGCTGCTAATCCGGAATTGACAAAAAGAGACTGTCCTGAGTTAATGAACTATTGAAAAAAACATAGGAGGGATTTTGTTATATTTTGTGTACTTTATTTTGTATTTTTGAAATTTTTGATTTTTTTTTGTTGATTTTTTTGTTTTTTGAGACAATGAGAAACTTTCATAACCAAAACGGTAGAATTAGCTGTTGTAAAATTATGGGTATTGATTTGGCAGTCGTGAGTGTGCTAATGTGTTCATTGTTATTCATAGGAGTGATTGTTTATGAGACGAATGGAGCAAACCGTACTGCAAAGATTGATAATTCTTTGGATACAACTATTACATCACTAACTAAAGACAAGTTTAGAATAGATGTCAAATACTTACATGAAGAGAAAGAGATTTCCTCTAATGTTTTCTACCGCTTATTGCGTGAGTATGTTGAGGTGATGGACGCGACAGATTGTTATGTATGTATACAGATTCCGATTTCAGTGGAAGAAGGAAGTACTTACCATAGTTTGCTTGTCACTTATGCTATAAGTCTTTTACTAACGCACTTTTATAACCAAGAATATATTCAGTATTTCTATTCAATTTATGACATGGTATTTTCATTTGTACCTGTCATTGGTTATTTGAGTAGAATAGCCAAAGATAATAACATAGTTATTATGAAAGATTTCTTTGAGCTTACTTTAATTTTTGGCACTCCATTCACTCATTGTAACGATTCAACATGTTTACTAACATCTGTAGAAAAAAAAAATTGGGATAACACAGAAGATAGAAGGAGAGAAATAAAGGCAAGAATGGATAAGCGAATGATTAGTCAAAGACCTGGGATTGATTATGCTTATACTGATATTACTAAACAGAGAAAACTAACACTGGATGCTGAGCACGTGGGAAAACTTTGTATATATAAGCCATGGAGTAAGAATGATAGAGTGTTTGTTGGAACAAGTGATTATAGACATGTGTTTATGTTCAGGAGTAAATGGGATTTTATAAAGAATGGGCAGGATCCACCAATGCCTGGTTTTTACTATATATGTGGAAGAAATGCATATAACTGTCTTCCTAGAGGATGGTATGGAACATGTTATTTGGGAATAGTCTTTCCAAAAATGTATCAGCTGGAAAACTTGATCAAATTTCCCAAGATGATGGAAATTCAAATGAGACACAAGCAAGAATCAATTTCTAGCATTGTGGGAGACATTTTTGGAGCTATAATTCCTTCAGTAGGAGTAGTTCTGAATTCTATCAGGATTTGTCTATAATAGTGGATAACATGTTGACGAGTTATTCTGGAGCTATCATTCTTCTAGATACTGAGTTGGCTGATTCAAGAGCTATGGCACTTCAGAACCGCCTTGGGTTAGACATTCTCTTGGCAAAAGAAGGCGGAGTTTGTAAATTACTTGGTTTAAGTCATTGTTGTGCATATATTCTTGACAATTCAGGAGAAGTTAGAGAGTTGATTAAAAACGTAACAAATAACAAAGAAAATTTTAAAAAGCTAACTGAAACTACAGTTTGGGAAAAAGCTGGTAAGGGAATTGCAGCTGTGGGAAAATGGTTTGGCAATGTGTGAAAAGGTATTATATTAACAATAATAAAATGGGTGTCAATAATTGTGTTTTGTTTAATTGGAATTTGGGGAATATATAAATTGATGAAATGTTTGAAAAGGAGAGGACTAGAAAAGAATTGGAGAAGATTTGATATACAAATTACTAAATTATATGGGGAAAAGAAAGAGAAAAAGAAAAATAATGCGAAAGTAAATGAGACAGATTTTGAATTATTGGGTGATAATAAATCAATTTATTATGGATTGATGTGATGACATAAATAGTAATCAGAGGAGGCTTTGTGTGAGTGTGGTTAATAATATGGCTTATTAAAAATGTCAATGTATTAACCATATGGTGAATTAACCTACGAAAACTGGTGACTATAGAAATGATTGTCATAAGTCAATTCTGTTCTTTGGCTAAGCAAATTTGTAACTAAAGTGGTGGTTATTTTCCGTGGTTCAATGCTTACATAAATGTGTGTGCTAAATAGCTTAATAGATGTGTTCACAGCTACCCCTAGCGGGTTGCTGCACTATGTCTTACAAGGTCAAATGTATTAAAATTCTTACATGAGTTGAATATTCTATTGTTTGAAATTGTCACTAATATGTGTTTTTTTCATCGATGATGGAAGTAAAAGTTTCAACTTGAGAGGTTTCTTCCTCAGAAGAGAGGTTTAGACGAGATGGAACAATGGAGTCACAGATGAGATGGAAGAGGAAAAGTTACCGTTATTAATGTGTCCTGGTTAATGTTGGTGTCATAGCATTTTAGGTTATCAATTAGAGCAACTATTGGTTGAATCATGAACCACCCCTTGTATTGACCAATCATAAACATTTTGAAGATTAGTATAACAACCTGGGTAGGATTTTCTGGTCGTCGGACTCTAGAGAGGGATTCTGAGATTCTTAGTTTGAGTTCCTGATGGTTCAAGTCATACTAGCAGTGTGGGTTTAGCTGTCGATAGGCCCGATCTTCCGAAGATTTACCTGATGGTGTCCCTTTGCTGAAGTAAACTGCATGTTGTTGTTCTATGGGTAATATATGAAACTGCATTGTTATATGTGTCTCTTTTGCTTTGTAGATACCAGCTGCAACATATAGTTTAAATGCTGCATGATAACAATATTTGTTTTTTAATTTTAATAACCTGAGTTAGTATGTTTTTTCTAAATGTATGTTTCTAAATTATTTTACATGAAATCCAACATGTTGATGCTGATTTGTGGTTAGAGAGGGATTCAACTTCCAAATGTTCAAAATTCATATTGACACACTTTGATTGTTCTTATGTATACTTTACCGTTATCACGTTCTGTTGTTTACTGTTGATAATCACATTGCTCATTAATGACATTTCCGCAATCCTTTGTTGCTTCGATTCATTGACCTCTTGCGCAAAATCCACTCTTCAGTTTAAAGTAATATCTAGGATTTTGTGGCACTGTAGCATATGCCAGTGGACTATTCTGGTATAGTGGGCAAACGTCTATCAGGATAACAATGGTGATTTAGGAAAGACCATGATAACGCAAACATAGTGCACTAATGATTTTTTTTATGACGTGGGGCACCCGAGCTGTCATGGGTAGTAACCACATGCCTGAATATCAGGAAATGTAATACTGCAAAACGGGCAATGCTGAGTCATACACCGAAAACTGTATCTGAGATATTTAGGGGCATATTTGAGAAAAGTGGTGCTTCACACAGTGCAGAGCCAGTTTTCTTGCACCCTTTAGCGCTCTCTACCAACATCATGTGTGCGCTGTATTTAAAATACAGCACTCCATGGCACAAGGTAGGGGGTAATAGTATCATTTTTTTTTTACATTATTGATGTACTCTGCAGAAGTAGCACCAACATTTTGGCACTACTCCTCAGAGTACATAGGGGCCCATTGTATTCAATGGCATGCCCCCTTTTAACACCTGCTCTGAGCAGGCATTAAAAGTGCAGAAAAAAGTGGCACAAGGAAATCTGTTAGATTTCCTTGCACCATTCTTTTGGCCCCCCGAACGGGGGAATGCCCCCTTTGCATACATGATGCCTGGCACATGCATAAGGTAGCGCAAAGTGTCACAAAGTGGCGCAATTTTCCCACTTTGTAAATATGGCAAGGCGTTTTTTGCCTTCTAACGCCACATTAGCGCACAAAATTACACTGGTGTGGCGTTAGAAAAGCGCTAGGGGCTCTTAAATATGCCTCTTACTTTTTCCAACATTTGTTTTATAGGATGTCTGTACTCTTTGATTTGGGTATTAATACTGCGGCCAGAGCACAAAGAATAGGTTATATAAGATTGGGAATGTAAAGACAAATCTTATAAATGTAATAGTTTGAGATTTTGTTTATTCGAAGCTGGCATCTATTTGCAAGCAAGACTTTCTTGTCCATTCTTTTATTAAAGTCATAATTGGCACTTGCTACAAAGAAATTGACCTTTTATCAACTTTAGTTTTAGAATGTAAACATTTCTTTTTTTTCATTGTTTTTCACTGTTAAAAATAGGTGGCCCTCATTTTATGAGAAATAGCGAAAGGCTACACAGCTTTCATAGGCAAAGTCTGAGAGGTTTGATTAAATATAATTGACAGAAATTGTGACAAATGCTGTGCGTTTGCATAGTTAACCTGGTATAAATCACGATGGCATTCAGGCAGGCGAAAGAAATATGCTCAGAAAAACTAGATTTTCATGAAATAGAAATATGATTTAGGCATATTTATAGCACTTGCGGTAAACACATTTTGGTTTTCAATTGTTTAAATTAAGTCTATTTTTTTCGGATGATCATCTTGGCCCGATTGCATGCTCGCATGTCTTTTGCTTTTGCATTTCTGTTTATCAGTTCTTTCCACCAACGCAAGAGCTAGTTCATTTTATGCAGTAACAGCGTCTTGGAAAAGATGAGAAATATCGAAAAAGTTACAGCTAAAAACCATAATCGTCATTAGCTTGTATACATTGAATTCCGGAAATGAATACGTTAATATGATAACATGTTAATAATTCATGCGCTTAAACTAAAAATAAAATGAAACATTGAAAGAAACCGTGTCCCTTGAAGTTAAGAAGTCCTGAAGGCAAATCTCAGTTTGAGATGTCATTTATTTCGTAATCAAAATGTTTTAAACAAACAGACGTCTTTGACATTTATGAATATGCATGCACGCACACACACGTGTTACTACCCTTGTGGGGACTATGGGGGTCATTCCGACCCTGGCGGTCATGGACCGCCAGGGCCAGGGTTGGAGGATGCACCGCCAACAGGCTGGCGGTGCATCAAGGGCAATTCTGACCACGGCGGTAAAGCCGCGGTCAGAAAAGGGAAACCGTCGGTTTCCCGCCGGTTTTCCCCTGCCCCTGTGAATCCTCCACGCCGGCGCTGCAAGCAGCGCCGCCATGGGGATTCCGACCCCCTTCCCGCCAGCCTGGTTCTGGCGGTTTTCACCGCCAGAACCAGGCTGGCGGGAACGGGTGTTGTGGGGCCCCTGGGGGCCCCTGCAGTGCCCATGCCAATGGCATGGGCACTGCAGGGGCCCCCTAACAGGGCCCCACATTGATTTTCAGTGTCTGCCTAGCAGACACTGAAAATCGCGACGGGTGCAACTGCACCCGTCGCACACCAGCAACTCCGCCGGCTCCATTCAGAGACGGCTTCCTCGTTGCTGGTGCTTTCCCGCTGGCCGGGCAGCCTTTTGTCGGTCGCCCGCCAGCCCAGCGGGAAAGTCAGAATGACCGCCACGGTCTTTTGACCGCGGTACGGTCTGCTGGCGGCTTCCGCCGCCGGCGGGGGTCAGAATGACCCCCTATGTGTGGATACCTACCTTGTGGGGCCTAAGCTTTCTCATTATTTTAAAAATATACTCATAGCAGAAAAATGTCAAGAAAAAATTCATGATTCAGGATTCTGCTTCAAACTTATATTGTTATTTCATCACGCACACAGATCCATTCTTGTGAGGACTTGAACAGGTGCTAATATCCTTGCGAGGATTTAATCCCTAATGGCCATTGGTGAGTGAATAGAGTCAAAAACATGTGTCTAAATAATATTCTTATCAGCAACATACACTAATAACATCATAATCTTTCCATATATGAGATGCTAAACATGCTATTGTGATACACAAAAAATAAAATTAAGCTTATAAAGTGTTATAAATTATACATCACAATTATAGAAATACACATAGCACTGAATTTATCCCACTGCTTAGGAGATAAGGAAACTATGTCATAGAGAAATTAACAGATGATCTCAAGCAATGTGGTCAGATGAATCCTAGAGTTTGATTAGTTACTTACAGTTTTATCAAAGTATCTATTATACCACGTATGTCTAGGAACGGCATGTGATAATGGACACAGAGTTGGTATGTGATCACAGTGGCACCATAATCCATACAGAGCTGGTGTCTACAGCTGTGATGAACGTATCCAAAGAGTTAGAGTGTGAAGATATTTATTTTCAAGCACCTACAGAGATAGTGTCTGACTATAGGCATGTTCAAGTCCTCATAGAAATTGTGTGTGAAGGTAATCATGTCTAAGTCCCCACAAAAATATTGTGTGATTATAGCAATGTCCACGGCCCCACAGAACTAGTGTGTGGTTAATGCAATGTTCAAGTCCCCACATCGATAGTCTGTGAAGATGATTGTGTTCAAGTCCCTACTGAAATAGTCCGTAAAGACATTGCTTGAGACCCCACATAGAGAGTGTAAAGATATTGATGTTCAAGCACCAACAGACTGAGGCCCTCATTATGACTTTGGTGGTCTGTTGACTGCCATATTTGGAGTCATTGAAGGACTTCTGCCAATTTATGGGTGGAAGTCCGACTCCTGAAAAGGCAGTTGCATCGCCAGTAACGCCACAGCAGAAAGACTCTGCCCACCGTATTACGAGCCATAATATGACTTGGCGGAGTCTTGTTGGTGGAGTGGTGCTGACACTGCAGAACCACCAGGACCCATCCCCTCCTGGACAACCTCCTTGACTGAGAAGGTCAGTGATCATCCAAAGTGGGGGGTTGTTGGCTGCATGTGTGTGTATGTATGTGTGCGAATGTGGGTGCATGTGTGCAAGTGTGCGTATGTGGAGAGGGAGTGTGTGAATGTATGCGTGCATGGAGGGTGTAGGGGTGTAAATGATTGTGTATAGGGGAGGTATGGTGGTGTATGTGGGTGCATGTGTGCATGTGTTTGTGTGAGTGTAAGAAGTGTGAGGGAAAGCGGGTGAGTATATGAATGCGGTGCAGGGGGAAAGAGGGAGGTGTGAATGTTAGTTGGGGGTGCGCATATGTGAGTGGGGGGTGTGTGTATGTCAGTGTGAGTGCTGGTGTGGGTGTTTGGATGGATGTGTATGGTTGGGGGGTGTTAGACCTGACAGCCTTAGGGTGGTCACCATCGACTTTTAGCCTGCCTCCCTCCACTTTTTGACACTGTTTTTGATGTTTTTAGGACTCTGCACACTTTACCACTGCTAACCAGTGCTAAAGTGCATATGCTCTCTCCCTTAAAATATGGTGACATTGGCTGATTTACTTTACTTATAAGTCCGTAGTAAAAGTGCACAACATGTGCCCCGGGCCTGTAGATTAAATGCTACTAGTGGGCCTACAGCACTGATTGTGACATCCACATAAGTAGCCCCCTAACCATGTCTCTGGCCTGCCATTGCAAGGCCTGCATGTGCAGTTTCATTGCCAAATCAACTTGACATTTAAAGGTACTTGCCAGGCCTTAAACTCCCCTTTTTCTACATATACGTCACTCCTAAGGTAGGCCCTAGGTAACCCATATGGCAGGGTGTTATGTTGTGAAAAGGCAGGATATGTACCTGTGTAGTTTATATGTCCTGGCAGTATAAAACTCCTAAATTCAATTTACACTGTTGTTAGGCCTACTACTTTCATAGGATAACCGTAGGGCTACCCTCATATACTGTTTGAGTAGTAGATTCTGATCTGAAAGGAGTAACAAGGTCATATTTAGTGTGGCCAGAATGGTAATACAAAATCCTGCTGACTGGTGAAAGTTGGATTAATTATTACTGTTTTAGAAATGCCACTTTTAACAAGTGAGCATTTCTCTGCACTTAAATCCTTCTGTCCTTACAATCTACATCTGACTGGGTTAGTTGACAGCTCCCTTGTGCATTTCAATCAGAAAAACCCCAAACGCAGGATGCTCAGTCACACCTGCACATATCTGCATACTGAATGGGTCTTCTTGGGCTGGGAGTGTGGAGGGCCTGAAACTTGCATGTCAAAAGACAGTGGCCTGCCCTCACACAGTGGACTGCCAAACCCCCTACAGACCTGGCAGACAGGATGGAACTGAAAGGGCACCTTGTACAGTTCTAAGCCACTCTTTGAAGTTTACCCCACTTCAAAGGCACATTTGTGTATTTAAACAGGGCCTCTGACGCTTCCAACTCAGACACCTCTGGAC
Organism: Pleurodeles waltl; assembly: GCF_031143425.1. Lineage (NCBI taxonomy): Eukaryota > Metazoa > Chordata > Amphibia > Caudata > Salamandridae > Pleurodeles > Pleurodeles waltl. The sequence continues at coordinate 872,887,317 of NC_090438.1, forward strand.
AAGATACCACTGGCAAAGAAACTCTGAACCAGAACATGCAACCTGCCTAAAATAACTGTCTGGCTGCCCAAAGGACTCACCTGGACTGCTTTTCTGAGAAGGACTGCTGCCTTCCTGTTGCCCTGTGGCCTTGCTGCCCTCTGGGTCTGCTGAGAAGGGCTCTCTAAGAGCTTGGATTGAGCTTGATTCCTGTTTTCTGAAGTCTCAGTGCCAAAAATACTTCACCTCTGCAAAGAACTCCTTGTGCAGCAAACAATTGATGTCGGAATTGGTGCACAGCCTTCACCGCGGTGAGAAATCACTGTACGCCAAACCAGAATGACGCAGCCTGGCTCCCCGAGTGGAGATTGATGCAGCAGCAGCATTGCAACCTGAACTTTGACGCACGGGCCACTGGATAGACGCATTGCTCAGCCCGAATGATGCTGCATGGCTTCCTGCGAAGAGGAATCGACGCAGCGCCTGCCATGCGACAGAAATTTCCCTGCATTGCCCACCGGATCGACGCAGCTCCAGGGACTTTGTCCCGCATGCCCAGGATTTCTCCACATCATCCCTAGGATGTCCAAATACCCCACAACCTGGAGAGGATCCAAGTACACATGTCAAAAATCAATGCAAGACCCTTGCTGTGTGGAAAATATCGCCACATCGACCTGTGTGCTCCCGGAGAAACCAACACACACCTCACATTTTTCTACACAGCTCCTCCTCTGCGGTCCCTTGCGGATAATTTAGATGCAAACCTGGTACTTTGTGCTTGCAAGAGACACTTATTGCTTTTTAAGAACTAAAGACTATTTTTCATTACAAAAGTGACATCTCAACTTATACTTCTCAAATCTTGATGTTTATTAACTTATTCTACTGAGATAAATATTTTATATTTTTCTAAACCTCTGTGGTGTATTTCTGTGGTGTTATACTGTGTTATTTCATGATTTATTGCACAAATACTTCACACATCACCTTCTATGTTAAGCCTAACTGCTCAGTACCAAGATACCAGAAGGTGGGCACAGGATAATTTGGATTGTGTGTGACTTACCCTGACTAGAGTGAGAGTCCTTGCTTGGACAGGGAGTAACCTGACTGCCAACCAAAGACTCAATTTCTAACAGGGGGTATTTGAAAGTGTATGGAAGGGTGGGGAGGTGTGTAAGTGTGTGGACGGGTGGGGAGGTGCATGGAGGTGTGGGGACATGTGTGCATGTGTGTGGCGGTGACAGGAAAGGGGATTCCTTTCACCGGGTACATTTTTGTGGCGGGGTGACCGCCCTGGAAAGCCTGGTGGTCTGCAGGCTCATAATCCAGCTGGCAGCAGAGGCCTGCCGCTGGGGCTGTAGGTGCTCACCGCCAGCCGCTTCAGTGCGACCACACCAGCGGACCAAGTGACGTTGTGGGGGTTTGGCTACTGCCAAACCCCACAACAAGTGATATGGCAGTCTTTACCGCCGGTTCCTTTGTGGTAAGGCCGCCACACCGAGGCTGGCTGTCTGATGACTGCCAGCCTCATAATGAGGGCCTGAGTGTGTGATTACAGGGATGTTCAGGTCCCTACAAAGATAGTGTGTGGTCATAGTGATATCCACATTTCCCAGAGACAATATGTTACGAGTCATCTCACTGAAAGAGTGTGTCAATAATTATTTTCAAGCCACCACATGGATTTTGAGTACCTATGGAGATAGTGTGTGAAGGCAATCATGTTCAAGTCTGCACTGAAATAGTGTTTAAAGACAATGTTCAAATCTCCACACAGATAGAGTGAGACAATAAGCTTGCTGAACCTCACACTGTGACAGTATATGATCATAGGAACTTTCAAATCACCACAGAGATGAAGGGTGAAGGTAATCATGTTCTATTCCCCACAAAGCTAGTATGTGACTGTAGTAATGTCCAAGTCCCTACTAAGGTAGTGTGTGGTTATAACGTTGTTCATGTCCCCTCAGAGATAATGTGTGCTTATAGGAATGCCCTGGTCCCTACAGCGATACCATGTGATGTTACTGTTATTCAAGTACCCACAGCGATAGTGAGTTATGATGATCATTTCAAATTCCTGCAGATTTAATATGTAATTATAGTCATGCCTGGATTTGGGTAGAGCTAGGGTGTGGTTATAGTCCTGTACAAATCCATGTATCTGAAGTGAAGGTAGTCATTTTCAAGTACACCAAGAGATAGTGTGAGATTGATATTCAAGTACCTCAAGAGACAGTGTGACATTGTAGTGATGCCCAGGACTTCACAGAGATAGTGTTTGATTAGAGTTATTATTAAGTCCTCATACAGTGTGTGATGGAAATAATAGTCATGTTCAAGTCCATGCAGATGTGGTGTGTGATTATAGCCATGCTTAAGTTCCTGCAAATATAGTGTGTGATGATCAACATATGTTCAAGTCCCACAGAGATTGCATGTGTTTACTGTGAGGCCCAGGTCCCTACAACAATAGTGTCTGACGATAGTTATATTTAAGTCGCTGCAAAGATAGTGTGTGATGATATGTATGTCCAAGTCCCTGGAGAGATAGTGTGTGATTGTAGTGATGCCCAAGTCCCACTTAAATAGCCCTGCATTGATAGCGTGTAGTGATATTCTTTTCAAATCTATACAGAGGTAGTATGTGCAGAGATAGTGTGTGGTTCTAGTGCTGCTCAAGATACCACATGCATAGGGGGTCATTACAACCCTGGCGGATGGTGTTAAAGCGGTGGTAAGTCCGCAAACAGGCTGGCGAAAAAAAAAAGGGTATTATGACCGTGGCAGAAACCGCCAACAAAGACAGCCACTTTAACACTCAGACCGCCATGGCGGTACAGACAAGCAGTGTGGCGGTCACCGCCAACAGACAGGCGGGAGACAAAGTACCGCCCACAGTATTACAACAGGCCAATCCGCCACCTTTTCCGGGGCGGATTCGACGTGGATAAAAACACGGCGGAAACAGCCATTTCAATGGGAAAACGCTCACCTTAACACACTCCACGAGGAAGGAGGGCACCATGGAGCCGGAACTCCAAATACTCCCTGCAATAGTTTTCCTGCTCCTCTACGAACATCAGCAACGCCGCCGCCGAAGACAACGGTGAGTACTGCACCTACGACATAGGGGAGGGGGGAGGCAAAAGTCAGACACACACACACGCAACACCCCCACCCCCACCCTGACCCTCGCACACTACAACACACACAACAATGCATTTCCAAACATTACAGTAACAACCCCCAATCCCTCGGAAGAATGCAAAGACAAAAGGAAATGAGTGCAACCATTGTAATATATCAAAATACAGTAACCAAATATATACAGATAGATATCCTCATTCAAAAATTTACACATCACGATTAGTAGTGCAGGTATGCACCATTCAATGTCCGTGGACCACTGGGCCCAAAATGCATTGGCGAGGCCCAGACACGATACCTGTCCAGAAACGGAGAGAGCACTGCTGGGGCATCAGATCGAAATACAACAGGCACCTCAGGGGGAAGGGAAGGGGGGGCACCTCAGCCGGATGACAGCACCACGCCAGATCCACGACGGGGCTCCATGCCCATTGATGTATCCTGGGGAGTGCAAAGCCACAGTCTCACAAGTCTTTTCAGTGGGTGGTTTGCCCACTGCTTTATCCTGGGGAGTGCAAAGCCACAGTCTCACAAGTCTTTTCAGTGGGTGGTTTGTCCACTGCTTTATCCTGGGGAGTGCAAAGCCACAGTCTCACAAGTGGATAACAGTCTGCACTGGTTCTGGAGGGGGACTGGTGCCCAGAGTGCTTCATCCTGTTAAGGACTGAGGTAGTGGATGCTGTTCTCCACAGGTTCTGGAGGGGGACTGGTGCCCAGAGTGCTTCATCCTGTTAAGGACTGAGGTAGTGGATGCTGTTCTCCACAGGTTCTGGAGGGGGACTGGTGCCCAGAGTGCATCACTCTCCCCGTGATGGTCCCAGTTCCGTCACTGGCCCTGGCGCATATGGACTACCGGTGCTTGATGGTGCGGTGCTTGCCCCGTTCAACAGTGCTTGCCATGGCGGTGCTTGCCCTGTTCAGCGGTGCTTGCCATGGCGGTGCTTGCCCTGTTCAGTGGTGCTTGTCCTGTTCAGCGGTGCTTGCCCTGTTCAGCGGTGCTTGCCATGGCGGTCTTTGCACTGTTCAGTGTTGCTTGCCCTGTTCAGCGGTGCTTGCCATGACGGTCTTTGCCTGTTCAGCGGTGCTTACCATGGCGGTGCTTGACCTGTTCAGCGGTGCTTGTCCTGTTCAGCGGTGCTTGCCCTGTTCAGCGGTGCTTGACTTTGCTGTCTCTGACCTGTCTCTGACTCTGGTGGTGGTCTCCAGACCACTGACGATTGGACTGCCCTCCTGGGCACTGACTCTGGCGGTGGTGTCCTGACCACTGACGAGGCCTGACCAGTGACGATTGGACTGCCCTCCTGGGCACTGACTCTGGCGGTGGTCTCCTGACCAGTGACGATTGGACTTCCCTCCTGGGCACTGACTCTGGCGGTGGTCTCCTGACCACTGACGATGGGGCTGGTGGTGGCGTCCTGGGCAGCGGGGATGATGGCGGCCTTCTCCGCCGTGTTGCTCTTCCCAGACTTTGGCGCTTTCTTCTGCCCCTTCCCCACCTTGGGAGGAGTCACAGCTGACTTGACACTCCCCTCGGGACCCTTGAGAGCAGCTTTGCCTGCAGGAGTCTTCCCCCTCTCCCGTTGGGCACTGTCCAACTTCTGGTGCTTTACAGGGGGGTGACTGGCTGTGCTTTGGCTCCATGTCACACTGGCTGCCCTGGTGGCCGGTGCACTCCACATACCTCTAACAGGCACCACTGGTACCGGAGATTTTTTAGCTGAGGTGCTAGTACGGGACCTATGAATTGGAGGGGGGGAGGGTGGTGGAAAAGAGGTCAACGTTGCTCAGGAAAAGTTTTTGACGAACACTGGGACGGGTAGCTGGAGGGGGTCTGGGAGTGGAGGAAGAGGTGGTGGTTGTAGGAGGTGTAACTTTTGATGATTTGGGTGCAGGTGCATGTTCTGGAGGCTGTCGTGAGGTGGATGGATGTTGGGTGTGTGTGTGCCTGCGTTTGTGTACTTTGGGAGGGGGCATCACAGACACACTGGGAGAGGACACAGGGGACGTGTAAATGGTAGTGGGGGTGGGAGTGCAGGTGAGCGGGTGTGGTGGTGGGTGTTCTGGTGCGAGTCCTAGTGGCTGTAGTGGTAGTGCATGCAGGTGAGAGTGAAGACGACACTGGGAGTGAGGAGGGAGATGACGAGCAGGGGGACACAGTGGAGGCAGTGGATGTTGCTGTGTCTGTATGTGGGTGATGCTTGTGTAAGTGCCTGTGGGATGTGTGGTGCCTATGTTTGCCTTAGCTTCCCTTGTGTGTTGAGGTGTGTGCATGCTGGTCTGATGATGTGCTTGGGATAGGCAGAGGTACAGGGGATTGGGTCTGGGTGGAGGAAGTTGGAGGGGGGAGGCTAGAGACAGGGACAATGGCTGCCATCAGTGCTGAGGCCAGAGATTGCAGGGTTCGATGATGGGCAGCCTGACCAGAATGAATGCCCTCCAGGAATGCATTAGTGTGTTGCAACTCCCTTTCTACACCCTGGATGGCATTCACAATGGTAGGCTGCCCAACAGTGAGTGACCTGAGGAGGTCAATGGCCTCTTCACTGAGGGCAATAGAGGTGACAGGGGCAGGGGCTGAGGTGCCTGGGGCGAGGGTGATGTCCACCCTCCTGGATGAGCAGGCACGGGGCGAAGGGTGAGGGGCTGCTGGCAGGGCGGTGCTGGTAGGGGGGGTGGCGGCTGTACCTGTAGAAGTGGGGGCACAGATGTTGCCGCCACTACAAGGGAGATCCCATCGGAGGACGAGTCCGTGTCGCTGTTTGCTGATCCACTGACCGACGTGAAGCTCCGCTCGCCCTCCGTCCCACTGGTGTATTCAGAGTCCGTGGTGTGGCCCTCCATGGCCACGTGGGATGCAGCCCTTTCGTGCTCCGGTGCCACTGTACCTCCGCCTGATGATGCTGATGCATAAAAAAACAGGGAGAGCATAAAAAAGGGGGGGGACGACAGAGGAAAGACAGGTTGAGTGCATGGCTTACCGCTACCGTTGCCGGACAATACAGACACAGCAGCCCCCTGCATAACGCCGCGCTGTTGGGCTCTACACATGCAGTTCCTGGGATATGGCCTACATGGCTATGGTGGACATCAGCACACATAGATGACACAGGGTCATGGATACCTGTACTTGGCACTCTACAGAGGTGGGGTGGAGTGCCACATGGACTGCATTACGGAGGGGCCTGGCCTACGGAACTCGCCATGGCCTAGGGAAACCCACAGCCCTCCTCCCCCACCCAGACACATTCACTGCGTGCAAAGTCAGCAGAATTATGTTTGACTCACCCCCTTGTGTCTGCTGTGATGTCCTCAATTGCCCATCCAACTCCGGGTAGGCCACCGCCAGGATCCAGAATATCAGGGGGGTCATGGTGCGACGGGCACCCCTCCCACGTTAGGAGGCCATTCCCAGCTGAGCCTCCGCCGTCTTCTTGCTCCAGCAGTGAATGTCCTCCCATCTTTTACGGCAGTGGGTGCTCCGTCTCTGGTGGATCCCCAGGGTACGGACGTCCTTGGCGATGGCACGCCAAATATCCTTCTTCTGGTGGGCGCTGACCTAAATGACATGTACAGGGGAAGAAGGGATGTCAGTAGCAACTGCACCGTTGAAGTGAGTGGCCCACATCCCTACCCTAGCCATCTGGCACATGCCTTCTTACATCCAGCCCTCTCCACCCATCCATAGCCCATACAACTTGCACTGTGCACATAAGTACTCACCTGTTGGTCTGGAGGACCGTAGAGTAGCGTGTACTGGGGGAGGACCCCGTCCATGAGCTTCTCCAACTCCTGTGCAGTGAAGGCAGGGGCCCTTTCCCCAGACGCACGTGCCATTGTCTCTTCCAGACCGAGGTCACAGCAGCACTTGCAGTATAGGTCCTCTCCTGTCGAAGATCAGGTATCGAGTGATTGAACAGATAGAAAATGGCGGTCACGTCCACAGCGGTCACGTCCTCGGCGCACTTCATCATTGGCTCCTGGGACCCATAGGGTCCAATGTTAACCAATGCAGCATTGCGCAGCGGTCTTCGACCGCCTACCGCGACGGTGTACAACGCCAGCGCAGTTACCTCACATTCCATTGTCCCAGTTTAGAGGTCAGGCAGCCGCCATTTCAGGGGCCCACATGGCTTCATTTTCAACTGGGTCATACATACCTAGGCCTGCACTCAACACACATACAGACAACTTTTTGGATTTTGTTTCGTGTTCTGTGTAGCTGTGGGCACGTATCATCACTGCCGGCGCACTTCATCATTGGCTCCTGGGACCCATAGGGTCCAATGTTAACCAATGCAGCATTGCGCAGCGGTCTTCGACCGCCTACCGCGACGGTGTACAACACCAGTGCAGTTACCTCACATCCCATTGTCCCAGTTTAGAGGTCAGGCAGCCGCCATTTCAGGGGCCCACATGGCTTCATTTTCAACTGGGTCACACATACCTAGGCCTGCACTCAACACACATACAGACAACTTTTTGGATTTTGTTTCGTGTTCTGTGTAGCTGTGGGTACATACCTCTGAGTTGCTTGACTCTGTGGTCGCTGTTGTCCTTCCTAGGCACTGTCAGCTGGGAAATGTGAGGAGATGGCGGAATCCTCCGTTGTACCGACCGCTGGTGGACCTGTTGACAATGGAGGAGCGACATTTAATCATCACCTACAGGTTTGACCGTGCCACAATCCAAGAACTGTGTACCCAGTTGCAGCCAGACCTTATGTCACCAATCCGCCATCCCACAGGACTCCCCCCTCAAGTGCAGGTGCTGTCAGTGCTCCATTTCCTTGCAAGTGGGTGTTTTCAAACAACTGTGGCCATGGCATCAGGGATGTCCCAGCCTACGTTTTCAAACGTGTTGTCCAGAGTGTTGTCTGCCCTGCTGAAACACATGAGGAGCTACATCGTTTTAATTTGGCTACAGTTAAAGTTGACTTCTATGCCCTTGGACATATCCCTAACATCATAGGTGCCACTGATGGGATCCATGTAGCTCTGGTGACCCCCCACAGGAGTGAACAGGTGTACAGGAACCAGAAGAGTTATCATTCGATGAATGTACAGATGGTATGTTTGGCAGACCAGTACATCTCCCAGGTAAATGCTTTGTTCCCTGGCTCAGTGCATGACACCTACATCCTGTGGAATAGCAGCATCCCTTATGTGATGGGCCAACTCCAGAGGCACCGGGTGTAGCTATTAGGGGACTCTGGTTACCCCAACCTGTCATGGCTATTGACTCCAGTGAGGAATCCCAGGACCAGGGCAGAGGAACGCTACAATGAGGCCCATGGGCGGACTAGGAGGGTGATCGAACACACCTTCGACCTCCTGAAGGCCAGGTTCAGGTGCCTCCATATGACAGTTGGTTCCCTATTCTACTCACCAATGAAGGTGTGCCAGATCATCATCGCCTGCTCTATGCTTCACAATCTTGCTTTGCGACGCCAGGTGCCTTTTCTGCAGGAGGCTGGTCCAGATGACGGTGTTGTGGCAGCTGTGGAGCCTGTGGACAGTGATGAGGAGGAAGCAGAGGAAGAAGACATTGACAACAGGGACTCAGTCATACAGCAATATTTCCAGTGACACACGGGTGAGAACACTTTCTTGGCTACTACATTTACTTTCACACTTCTACCGCTATCCTGTCTGTCAATTTCAAGCAGTATTTGGAAACTGAGTTGTACTTTTCCAATACGGTTTCACAGATGTGGTTACCAACGTGTGTCATCTGCTTGCATCCTTCATGGACTTGTGATGTGTGACATTGGTATGTTGACATAACATTTTCAAACAGATTTTGTCATTGTCATAGCTAATACACATTTTCTAAATCACAGACTGACTCCTGAGATTTTTGTGCTTCAAGGGTATTTATTGAAGTGCTATTTATTGGAGGGGGTGGTAAAATGGTGATGGGCGATGGTGGAGGAATGTCCATGGCAGAGTCTAGTCTATTAGTCTCACAGGTGCATTGCCCATATGGGCATAGGAAGTGGAGCTGGGGCAGTTCCAATATGGACAGGGTTACAAAGTGGGACAGTGGGATGACAATCAGGGTGGTCTCATTTCTTGGCGGGGGTGTTGCCATCGTGCTCTGTCCTGTTCCTGGATCTCAGGGACCGCTTGCGGGGTGGTTCTCTGTCTGCAGGAGGTGGGGTGCTGGTGTGGTGGTCCTGTGATGGGGCGTCCTGTCCACTAGCGTCGGCGGAGGTGGTGGGCAGTTCATCGTCCATGCTAGTGTCAGGTGCCCCTTGGAGTGCCACGGTGTCCCTCATGGTGTTCTGTATGTCCTGCAGCACCCCTACAATGGTGCCCCGGGTGGATCTGATGGTTCTGAGATCCTCCCTGAACTCCAAATACTGTTCCTCCTGCAGGCGCTGGGTCTCCTGAAACTTGGCCAGGACCATAGCCATCGTCTCCTGGGAGTGGTGGTATGCTCCCATGATGGAGTAGAGGGCCACGTGGAGAGTGGGTTCCCTTGGCCTGTCCACCCCCTGTCGCACGGCAGCCCTCCCAGTTCCCCTGTGTTCCTGGGCCTCCGTCCCCTGGACCGTGTGCCCACTACCACTGCCCCCAGGTCCCTGTTGTTGTGGGGGTGGTGGGTTATCCTGGGTTCCCTGTAGTGGTGGACACACAGCTGATTGACGTGTCCTGGGTATGGAGGTATGGGCCCGCTGGGTGGTTGCTGTACTGGTGTTTCCAGAGGGTGGAAGGTCAGTGTTGGGTTGTGCCTGTGCAAGGGGAACCGACTGTCCCTAGGCCGACGATGGTCCGGGCTGGTCATCTGGATCCAGTTGGTCAGAGCTGCTGTCATCACTGTGGGCCTCTTCTGTGGGTGGGGTAGAGATGTCTGGACCCTCCTGTCTGGTGACGTTAGGTAGTGGTCCTGCAGGGGTGTAAAAGCATGACTATTGCATCTATGTGTGTCATGGTGTGCAATGGGTGGGTGAGCATGTACCCCAGTGCTAACATTCCTGTGTGGGGCCTTGTGTGATGATGGTTAGGGCATGTTATGAGTATGTGCAGTGGGCATGCTTTAGTGATGGTTGTCCATGCTTTGTTGTGTCATGCAGGGCTCGGTGTTGGGATGTGTAGTTTGTGTTGTTAATACATTAGTGTGGAGTTGGAGTGATAGAGGAGGGGGTGAGGGTGGGGGGGTCTGATAGCATGCAGGTAGGGTGGGGGATATGATGGTTAAGATTTGACTTACCAGTGTCCATTCCTCCACCGACTCCACCGAGGCCCTCTGGATGCATAATGGTCAAGACCTGCTCCTCCCATGTTGTTAGTTGTGGGGGAGGAGGTGGGGGTCCGCCGCCAGTCCGCTGTACTGCGATGTTGTGCCTGGAGACCACGGAACGCACCTTCCCCCGTAGGTCGTTCCACCTCTTCCTGATGTCCTTCCGATTTCTTGGGTGCTGTCCCACTGCGTTGACCCTGTCGACTATTCTTCACCATAGCTCCATCTTCCTTGCTATGGAGGTGTACTGCACCTGTGCTCCAAATAGCTGTGGCTTGACCCGCACGATTTCCTCCACCATGACCCTGAGCTCCTCCTCAGAGAACCTGGGGTGTCTTTGACGTGCCATTGGGTGGTGTAGGTGATGTGTGGGATGGTGTATGTGGAGATGATTGTGGTGATGTGTAGTGGTGTGTGGTGTTTTGTGCGTGGATGTTGTGTGGGTGATGGTGTTGTGTGCGTCTGTGTGGTGTGGTTGTCTATGCTGTGCTCGCTCTGTCGCCTTCGTCTATAATTTTTTGTCAAAGGGGTTTGTGGGTGATGTGGGTGTGTGTTTTATATTGTATTGGGTGTGTGGGAGTGGTGTTTGTATGTGTATCAGGTGTGTGTATTTTGAATTGTCCAATGTGGCGGTGTTTTGGAGATGTGTGTGTATTTTGAGCGCGGCGGTGTGTACCGCCAATGGAATACCGCAGTTGAAAGACCGCCGCTTGGATTCGTGGGTCGTAAAAGCATGGGCATGTTTCTGTTGGCGTGACGGTGGAGGTTTTGTTTTCGCCAGTTTATCACTGACCTTCGTTGTGGCGGACTTGTGTGGGTGTCTGAATTTCAGCGGATTCCTAGGTGTCGGTCATAATAGCTGTGGCGGAATTCTGCGGCCGTGGCGGTGTATTGGCGGTCTTCTGCACAGCGTTAAGCGTCTTTTAGCGCCAATGTTGTAATGACCCCCATAGTGTTTGATGTTTATAGTGATACACAGTCTCCACCGGGATAGTGTGTGGTTATAGCCAATTTCATGTCCCCACAGTGATAATGTGTGATGATAGTCATGTTGAGGTCTCCACAGGGATAGTGTGTGATTACAGTGATGTTCAAGTCCTTGAGAGATAGTGTGTGATTGTAGTGATACCCAGGTCCCCACAAAGATAGTGCTTGATGATACTTGATGATAGTTATGTTAAAATCCCCTTTGAGATAGAAATGCACATATTGAGAACCTGCAAACTTGTAAATTTTTTATAGAGGTTCGCAAACTTGCATAATTTACTTTTGTATAGTTACATGAAATTTCTGGAAAATTATGAGAAATACATGTAATTTCACAAAAAGCAAATCTGCCATTTAACACCATATTTTAGTGTGAAATTTGTCCTGACATCCATTTTAGATGCAAAGATGCATTTTATGCTTAACCAATAGTGAAAAAACAACAGGTGCCACTAGCTGCAACCACTTGTTTTCTGGTCATTCACATTGCTCCATAGAAAGTGCATTAGATTTTTGCCACAAATCGGGTGTAATTATGCAATGGGACAATAGGGCAGTTTTGGTAAATTCGCATCACAAGCTTAACATAAAATTACATGAGATTACATCTTTGTAACATAAATTTCACCCGGAAGGTGGAAATGTGTAGAAATCACCCAAAGATTTCAGAGGGATATTAAACAAGGGTTTCTCTGACTATAAAATAATTTACTCTTTGAGCAGAAACAAAATATCATAAATCCTTTCCAAATTTAGAAGTGAATAGAGGAGAACAGATTTATGGCTTTTCAAGAACAATCTTCCTGAATTGGAATTTCTTGATTTGAGGGGTTTAAACTGGATTATTTAGTCAGGTTTAAGAATATAAAATCCATTGTCGCTCCTTTGAATGCAGGAGTTTTATGCTACTTCTATTCAGGTAAAAGTGATGTTCTGAAGGTGCTGGTTTGCACATGGTCTGGAACAGTATAGATCACATGCTATCAATATCTCACACTTCACATGAACATCACTCTCAAGCAGGAATATTATCAGGTTTGCAGTGAGCTTGTGGGTATGGAAAGAGAATCACCATCACCACCATCACTTGAATAAATTGTCTCCCCTGGTGAGAGGTCCAAGTACCATGAGACTAGTTTGCCAAAATTAAACTCATACTCATCAGAACCCATAATCAAATAACAAATGAACCACAAGGCTTCTCTTTTTATGTTAAGTATGGTCTGAAAGCCTTTAACAAAGCCTGTCTCATTGTAAGACAATTGTTTTTAAAGAGGATATTTGTGTTTTCTTGCTGCAATGCTTGCTTAAATTATTTAGTATTAACCTCTGTGTGAACTTATGACTGTCACGTGCATCACACGAGGATTTCCAAATAGGTTGATAGCTGTCGGTCATCGCTGAAATGTTTTAGAGACAATTAAAACAGGCCATAAGTCATTTTTTAAGCAGCACAATTTTTCAGTTAGGCCATAACTCCAAAGTGTTGAAAATAATCTTTGAATCTAGGTGGTGTCTTCCCATGCCTTGGTTCTAGAGGATTTGTGTTTTGTGGGCTCTGGAGCATACTTCTGTTCTACAATGATATTTGGAGTTTAGAATTAGTTTCTGTGACACTCAATTTGGTGTTTGAAATACAACTGCTCCTAGTGTTTTGGTTACTTTTCATTGTGCACTAGAGTTAATTCAATAAGATAAGAACCTAAAGAAAAATAAGTAGGTTCTACTATTGAAGTTTGTTTTGTTTATTAGATAGTATATAAGGTGACTACTACTAAACAGCACAGTCTATTTAGACATTCAGAAAAAAGCCAGGTTTAATTTGTTTTGTGTTGTGAATTTACAGCTATGAGAAGGTCATCCTAACTTCATTAGTGCGATATAAAAAATCTGGTCCAGATGAGAGTGCAATCAAATATAGGACAATACAAACAATTTAAAAGCAGGAACACACTGAGAAATGTGGGAGGCCAAAAACAGCAGCTGCACAGAATATACAACTTTAAGACAGAAATTGATAACCTTAAAACAAATGTGTTTGTGGACCACGACCAGAGATGTAAGGCCTTTCAGCTTGCTGATGTAGTAGATATTGTCATTGTCAAAATAGGAAGCTAGATCTGCTTGCATTACTTCTCTTTTAAGATCTGATGGGAGATGCAGAATTATTTTGCTATGGCATTTAAACAATTAGTAGCAGCTCAAATGAGGACAAAGAGTTGTCAGTGGTACTCATACATTTGCCAGTACCTGGCACAGTGAGTGACCCAGGAGTCACAAAATAGCTGACTAAATAGAATTGCCACTGCCTAGTTTCTGAACATCTATTAGATGAAAGTCAAGTTTCTATATGTACAATGTCATCCACATGAAGATAGAGGACATATCATTGTAGAATCTTGAATTGATAGTAGCTAAATTGTCATCTATCAGGATGTCTGGGTGCTATCACCTAAGGTGTAAAACTTCAACACAAACGTCCTGACCAATATGGTGAAGTGTGAAATATGGTTATTAAATGGGAAATGGCTAAAGAAAGACCTTGTGGTATGCCATACTTAGTCAAATGCAAATTAGATCTGTAGTGGGTAGTAAACCCATCTGAGATCAGTATTTTGGAAAATAATGAAACCATTCCAGTGTAGGCACTCTTCCTCTTATGATCCACTCAAACAAGAGTGGGAGAAAAAAGGAAAAAACCCACAACATTACGCTATGTTGTTGGCATAGCTGCAGAAGACTGTGGGGCTGATTTAAGAGCCTCTAGCATCCTCCTTGCACCAGATTAGCATAATTTTTTTAATGCTAATGTGGCCCAACGGGGCCAAAATTGCAGTGCCAAATTTACAAAGTGGCACAATGCATGCGCCACTTTGTAACCCTTTGCACACATTATGCCTGCACCAGGCATAATGTATGCAAAGGGGTTGTTTCCTCATTAGAGGTGCCGAAAAAATGGCACACAGAAATCTAGGATTTTTTTTGCATCATTTTTTCACACTTTTAATGCTTGCTTAAAGCATAGGACCACAGCATATGACAGACATCAATGTTGCCAACAAGGTCTACTGTAGCACATAACACACAACTATGACACCTTCAATCATAAGGTAAATAAGGACATCATACATGAGCCAGTGGATGTGAAATATCATTGGTAACCGGAATGTATGAACAGACCCCTGACATTCATTCGTGTGACATTTGCTAACTCTGCTTGTGTGCCAAGAGGTGCATCAATCCTGAAGATGGATAGCATTAGTGTCCCAGGTATGACAAGAAATGGTCACAACACAAGCACTGCGCAGTCCATCCCTGGTAATGAGTCCTGTCACTGCCATGTGTTAAGTCTCTGTTCTCCCCTCTCTAGGGGGCACTCTAAATGGACTATCTGTACCCTGGGAATCTTCATTGCCACTCACCCAGACTCTGATTCTGACTCCTGTTTGCTTCACTTTTCTATATGGCATGCTATAGAACAACTACATTAGCCTGCATGGACTTCAGGTCCCATAATGAACTGCCTTGCAGTCGGTAAGACCTGTAATCTTCTGTCCATAGCTTCCTATGGGAAAGTCCGGTTGTCTCCTTATACTGGATTCTCTCCTCCAGGACTTGTGAGAGACTGAAGCTGCACACACCTGTGAAGAGGTTGTGTGACAAGAAGTGCATCAATCCTGAAAATGAATAGCATGAGTGTCCCAGGTATGACAAGCAATGGTCACAATACATGCCCTGCGCAGTCCATCTCTGGTAATAATCCTGCCACTGCCATGTGTTAAGTCTCTGCCCTCCCTTCTCTAAGGGGCACTGCAAATGGACTATTACAAACCTGGGGATCATCATTGACACTCAACCAGACTCTCATTCTGACTCCTGTTTGTTTCCCTTTTCTATATGGCATGCTATAGAACAACTACATTAGCCTGCATGGACTTCAGGTCCCATAATGCACTGCTGGTTATCGGTAAGACCTGTAATCTTCTGTACATAGTTTCCTTTGGGAAACATCCGGTTGTCCCCTTATACTGGATTCTCTACTCCAGGACTTGTGAGAGACTGAAGCTGCACACACCTGTGAGCTCTCTCATGCAGCCCAGCCATGTGACTCTGCCCTGGCCTTGCTGCTGCCTGGAACTGCTTGGAAGCTCCGATTCCCTGAAGCTCCTCATGGTGCATCGGAGTACAATTTACTTGTGTACCATAGCCCTTGTTGGATTGTGTTACAGTCCTGATTATGCCTGAAACTGCTCTCTATTTACACAGTGCTGTTCCTGCTTGTTCCATTCAGACTCTGCTCCCTGTTTTTCAGCCTTGTTCATGTTTGTTTCTGACAGAGCTAGCTTTCTGTTACCCAGACCTGTTCCAGCCTTTGAGTCAACCTGACCTGTTCCCAGAGCCGGCATTTGCCTCCTAGTTGGTTCCCTTGCCTTCCGATTCCTCTTGAGGTATTGTGTCTGGTAAGTCTACTATCAGTCCTCAACTGTATAGAATTGTTTAATTTTGTATTTGTTCTGGCACCTGGTTTCAATCCTTTGTCTAGTTTTGTGTGTATTCATTAGTGCCTAACAGTGACAGTGTGCTATGGCTGTATTCCTGCATTTGTTACTGTGTGTCCAGCCCAAGAAACAAGGGCTAGTCTTGTGCATACAAGGACAATCCTTGTTTGTGCTCTGAGGGTCCAGACACAGATTCACTTCTGCGCCATCTTTCAATGGGACTTGCATGGTGGCTAGCTGTGAGATTAATCTGCACAGTGGCACTGACGTTCCCTGTTGCTGTGGGAAGTTCTGAGCCCTACCCGGGTACAAATGTAGTGATGAGCCTTGCGTGTTTGTCCATTACTGACCCATTACATATTTGTCCACACTAAGGTTGCTCTGTATTCACTCTTCTGTATTATCTGCCATACAATAGCTGTCCTATCCCCTTATGTGCCTTTAGCTGCTCTTCTGTTTTAGGACAAATCTGCCTTGAAAGATACTCTGGCCCTCATTCTGACTTTGGCGGGCGGCAGAAGCCGCCCGCCAAAGTATCGCCGTCAGAATACCACTGCGCGGTCAAATGACCGCCGCGGTTATTCTGAGTTTCCCGCTGGGCTGGCGGGCGACCGCCAGAAGGCCGCCCGCCAGCCCAGCGGGAAACCCCCTTCCATGAGGATGCCGGCTCCGAATGGAGCCGGCGGAGTGGAAGGGGTGCGACGGGTGCAGTTGCACCCGTCGCGATTTTCAGTGTCTGCTTGGCAGACACTGAAAATCATAGTGGGGCCCTGTTAGGGGGCCCCTGCAGTGCCCATGCCATTGGCATGGGCACTGCAGGGGCCCTCAGGGGCCCCACGACACCCGTTACCACCATCCGGTTCCTGGCGGCGAACACCGCCAGGAACAGGATGGCGGTAAGGGGGTCGGAATCCCCATGGCGGCGCTGATAGCAGCGCCGCCGTGGAGGATTCCCCAGGGCAGCGGGAAACCGGCGGGACACCGCCGGTTTCCCGTTTCTGACCGCGGCTGTACCGCCGCGGTCAGAATGCCACGGAAGCACCGCCAGCCTGTTGGCGGTGCTTCCTCTGCCCTCTGCCCTGGCGGTGAGACACCGCCAGGGTCAGAATGAGGGCCTCTATGAACTAAAGGGTTGCCTTAACAGACTCCTGACTAGACCTGCACGAAACCGTAACACAATGGAGCCCAATACTGACACATGGTACACATGCCCACACACTTGAACTGGACACTTTGTGCAATGCACCTCTGAAAATATGTGAACACATGCGGCCAGGGCTGCAGGTCCACCCCAGCCACAGTAGGAACATAGGTAATTTACCTTAGTCAAACTGACGTCTACAACATTTTTTATTATTGGAATTGAGGCTGTGTGTCGCAAACACTGTACCTACCAAGCACGTACAAATGCCCGACATATGGGTAGTTTACGCACAAGTCACCATGAAGTCGTAGCCAACAATTAATTACATGTGAGGGGTAACATATCCAACATAGCCCTCATCACCCATCTTCAATCTTCCCTGTGTATTGTTTGTCGTGGAAAATGTAATGTCCCCAAAGTCAAACAACTGCACACAGCAAATGAGTCGACACTTATTACAAACACATATCATGACTGTTGTACATCATTGATTGCCATCTGATGTTAATAGCCATTTGTAACAGATTCATACATGAACATTCACCAAATGTATTTGATGCTGTTCCATCAGAAGCACACATATAGTTTTAACAGTCAATTCACACACAAAACACACAGGTCATGATTTACACTTTTGTAGCGCAGCTTTCCCGTCATTTATTGATGCAAAATCAGCGCAAACATACAAATTCCATAACTTTGAGCTGCTTTTGTGTCAGAAAAAAAGGGAAATCCTGCGCAAAGATAGTAGAAATGTCGGCCACATTTGCATGGTCTACCCCATGTGGCCAGACACTATAACACACACAGCAGGCCATACCATCCTATCTTCATCTAGACACAAGCTGCATGCATGTTAAATAATTAAAAATCATGCAAACACAGTTTGAGTCAGACATTTTGATGCAAATGCATCGAAAAAACACGCAAACGCATTATAAACATCAATGGGTCCATAACGTTAATTCCACCAGCGCACTCCATGCTTGCGGATATCCATGAAAATAGTGGTTTCCCAGTAATGCGTGGTATTTTGCCACACATGTAGGATGTGTGTTGAATATATTCCCGCAAGCTAAGTATGTGTCAAAAAAATACACGAAAGAGGGAAAATGGGGTGCAAAGGGGACAGGAAGTGATGTAATAGGAAATCCTGTTTACAGACATGTTACAGTGAGTGTAGTTTCACTTTGCAGTCTGTGATTTTTCTTGACTGTGTGGCTGTGTGTTGGTGTTGCTCTCTTGTGGATTGTGTATATTGTATCTTGTGTGGTCTATCTTTTGTCTTGTGGTGTATCCTTATACTATATTGTCCCTGTGTAAGTGTATTTGTATATGTTATTGTTGTCTGAATTGTATTTGTACGTCCAGGTGTCTGTTTGGGGGGTAGATTAGTTGGATTAGTTGGGGTCTGTACTTTTGGTTTGTAAGTTTCCTTTTTTCAAATTTATTTTCCATTATTTTTCATGTTCTTGTTCAAATACTGTACTGTAACTTCTCGGGAAGGGTGAGGCTAAGCCGCATGGTAAGGAAGAGCTTGGGGCATTTGTGTGTCTGGTGTGCCACTTTCTTCCAATGATGTTGGAGGCGGGGGCCGTGTGATACTGGGGTATCACACAGAGGCAAGGCGGCTGCATTGGTCGAAGGTGCTCTTCCACCTGAAATGAGTCTTCTACACCTCCCGGAACAAGCACCAGCTGAAGCATCGCTGGGCTGACCTGGTGGCAGGAGAGTAGGACCTGCTGGACCACCTGGGTGTGGTGATTGGTGGCCCTGTTGATGTGCATCACATTGACAAATGTGTACAGTAGAATGCTACTGAGTGACAGTAGCAGATGTCTTGACGTGCTGCATGCAGTGTTTGTGGCCATGTGGAATGCAAGTTGAACAAACTTTTTGTGTACCAGCACTGAGATGTATCACACGTTTATAAATGTTAACAATGCAGTCCATAGTTTTGTTGACCCACGTACGACTATTATTCAGGGCCATATCTGCCAAGCAATTTATAACTTTCAAAAATGGCCTAGTTTACTGAATTGTTTTGTTTACATCAGGACAAATATTAATTCAAATGCACAACCCAAAATTTGCCATTTTGCTTTCACATTGCACAATCACAAAACAAGGTTTTCTAGTGGCACTTAGGAATAGGCCTTCCTATTCTATTATTGAGTCACAGGTGGCTATTTGTTTTCTTCTTGGGCACAGATGCTGGCAGTAAGCAATTGCATTTACCATTTGTTTCAAGTTGGTGCTAACCCATTTAAAAAAGGGGAGGAGTCCTTTTGGGATCCGTTCCACTTTGTGAATGCATGGCCAAAAAATGTTTCTGAGCAGGAAGTTGTGCCACGTGCCACTAACTGCTTCCAAAACAATTTCCAGTAATACAATAGGTTTTTCAAATACTTTCTGTTCACCCCTACTGAAATAAGGCTGCAATTAAACAAATATTTCCATCCGAATATGAAAGCAGTCACAGACATGGTGGTCTGCTGAGCCCAGCAGGCCAGCTTCCCTGTGAGTGCTGCCATTCATAAGGAGTTTGCAAAATGAAATCTACCTCATCATTATTCAAGAGGTAGGTCATTTGCTACCCTATTTTTGAATTGCAGACTCCGTCATTTCGAGGGTTCTACCTCTGATCATCCTATTTGCTTGTTGCTAAGGCTCGCAATATGTGAATCACAAAACCGGATATAGGTACATATGGCCCTGAGTGACACATTTCAGGTGCAATGACTACCCCTGTGCCCATGCATTCTGTCAATGATGATCAGCTAAGACACTATCAACATACCATATTTCACAGTTTTGGGACACATAGTGGGCTATCCATGTTTCACGCTACATTGTCATCATTACACACACATGATCCCTGCCATCATGTTGGCATGGGGGCATATACAGCTTAGGGGACACTGCCAATGGGGCATTTGTTACCTACATACAACTGTGCCACATCCGTTATGGAACACTGAATGCACGATAATTTCTGACTGATAATTGACCCACATGTCCATCACACAGTTAATCATTGTCCATTGATGCACAAGCCACAATACCTGAGTCACTTGTATTGCAGTGCACCAGGGAAGTGCCATTGCAATTGTCACCCAATTACAAATCATGACATGGAGTACCAAATGAAATGGATTAGCCACAAAACTTTGTAGTCAGGTTTAGCACCACATGATTGTTAGGCCTAGTGCAGGTGCGCATATGTGTGTCTATCACTCACTGGAGTGTCAGTGTCAATGCAAGTTTGCAGTAGTATGTCTGTTGGAGTGTCAACATGACTGATCTGCAGCTTACTCATATAAAATGTCACACAGTGTGATATGTTGTCCCCACGTTTGTACAGTGATCCGACATTGAGCATATATCTCCTTTCCATGTCTTACAGGTGGACCAGCCCCCTATACCATCGGGGAAGTGGCTGTATTTGAGGACCCATACATATCCAGTAAGTGTGAACATGTCTGTCTGTGTTGTGATTGCAGCTGTTGTGTGATTGACTCTTGTGTGTTGTACTCATTGCAAGATATGATGAGCTGGCATGTCATCATGACTTGACTGGAGGTTGACATAGTGTTCCATGCAAGGGTTAGACAATCACAGGCAGAGAGTCATTTCTTGGGAGTCTTGTGCTGTGCAATAAGCAGCAGCATGTGATCAAGGTGATTATTGGTCACATGTAGGCACACATTTGATTTGGAGGTGGTCCAGTGTCAGAATATTGACAGCAAGGTATACCCTCATTTACACAAAACAGTGATGCATCAGTTTTCCACACAAAATTGTGCATCCCTGTATTGTAATGTACATGTAGAGCTGCATGGGTGACTGTCTTCCAGCATCTAGCCCCAAATGTTGTACTCCATTTACGTGGCACTTATGTGGTATGTTATAGGCGTGCATGCAGGTCAAGGCCAGATGTCTGCTTGCATCAATGTTGGTGATTTAAGAAATGTTTTGGTGGATCAGATGTTGATGGTTGTCCACAAATGGAAACATGAATGTAGATTTAATTTACCAATGGATACGTCACTCCTAGTTGGCAGGCCTCCTCACATGTGTTCCACTCATTAAATCCATGTACAGCTGGGCATGGCTTTGTGGTTGTCCTTGACGCTGTGATGATGTATTGCATGCCCATCCCCCCTGAGGCACATGGGTAAGGGAGAACATATATGTAGGTAGGTGTGATGGTCACAGTGTAGATGACAGAGATCTAATTCAAGCATGCATGTGTCCCACACAACACTGACCCCTTATGATTAGCAACAGCATACCATCCTGCCAATGACATATACAAAACACAGGTCTTGTGTGCCTTGAAGTTGATCCACATGATAGGGATTAGACAGCCTGGCCCATGTTAAGTACTTGCAACATGTGCACTGTGACACATTGCACTACATAATTGCACAGATCAGTTTATTTGTTACACCTCTTGCTGAGCAAAAAATATAATATTTGTTTAGTATTAGTTAGTATCTGTTTAGATTAGTATATGTTGTCCTACATGTGTTCCGTAATATAAGAGGGGTGGGGGTAAATGTTTAGAGTGTTTAGTTAAATGTGATAAGTAAGTTTAGCATAGGTATTTAGAGCCAGTTATGAGTAATGTATAGTTAGGATAGGTTAGGTTAGGATAGGCGTATGACATAGTTTTAAGTTCTCTTTTATTCATAGTTATTAAAGTTGTAGGTACTCCTTTATGGCATGTGTCATGTGTTTGGGGATCTGGGGCTTTGCATCAGTGTACATGGCCAATTTTCTGTTGGCCTGTGTATTCCGTCCTCCACCCACATCCCACTCTTGACATGTTAATTCCCACTTCCAACTGAGCTGTCACATTGGCAGATACAATAAAGCTAAATCTCTATGCATTTGCCATCCATTATACCCACCACTCAAGGTGACTATGGTTCCCATGTATTGGAGAGGTAGGTGTGATTTCAAAGCTGTCATCGTTTGTGTCTTGTGTTGGAATCTTGGGCACTGTGGGACGTCTGTCTGCAGTCTGATGTTCATGTGAATCCTAATAAACTGAATGGTGTCAATTTCTGATGAGGTTAAGTATACAAAATTCACAGCTATGTGTTTTAATTTTACTCCCAGCTGACGTTATTGGCCAAACACTCTTACACAGCCATTTCTGCTGTGTGTTGTGGCTGTGGCATGTATATTTTAAGTCAAATGTCACATACACAATGATTGTCTTGTAGGGGATGTGGCCAGAGTTGAGTTTAATCTTGTAGATACCTTTGGCCTGAAATATACTAGTTTTACATAGGATGTACCTAATTTTTTAAACCAACAGCAGTGCAAACCTTCAAATTACAATGATATTGTGTAAGTTTGTGCTACTTTTACTTCAGAAATGAGGCACAGGCAACCCAGATGATTTAAAAATCCTCACCCTTGTGCATAAATATCTGGATGACATTATTTCTGCACTCTGGTATTGACACTCTGTGACCATTGACATGTTACATGCATCACGAATCTCCACCAAAGTAGATGTGTCACATTACACAGAGACAAAGTGGTTGTGTAGGTGCTGTTTACTTTAAAGTGCTGTAGTGCAATGTTTACATAGTCCAGGTTTGTGAGCCCATTAGTTCAAAGCATTTTATTGTGACGCAACACAAGTGGAAGGTTGAGGGACATGTCATTTGACATGCTGAGGTGAAGTGTCATTCAGTGCAGAGGAACGTGAATTGCCAAGTGGGCAGTGAGAGACAATTGCAGTCCCTAGTGGTAAGGTTAATAGTGTGTGTGTGAAGAGTGCATATTACTAACCTTAGCAAACACTGGCATGTTGTTACACACAGGACAAAGGAAAAAAGAGCCCATGGAACATGGGCTTGTGCTACCGGGTACTCCTCTGTGTGCCACATCTTAATCCCCTGATGTGTGTGTTGTCTCCTCTGTCCTTGGTGGTGGTGGTGGGTTTGAGGGGGCAACACACACTTCAGTGGTTGGGGAAGTG
This sequence comes from Pleurodeles waltl, assembly GCF_031143425.1. Lineage (NCBI taxonomy): Eukaryota > Metazoa > Chordata > Amphibia > Caudata > Salamandridae > Pleurodeles > Pleurodeles waltl. Next base: position 872,910,325 of record NC_090438.1, read on the forward strand.
GACTCCAAATTCCCTGCAGCTGCCTTCTGTGTAACTAGATATGGCATAACTGCAGCAAGGAGGAGCTGCTGATTATTGAGTACGGCAGCAACATCCCTGGGGTAGAAAGCCATGTCTGCCCTGAGGGAGTCCAGCTTGTTGTCATGCATGCAGCTGCAAGATTGGGAGGGCAGGTGTTGTTGCAACTCCCTCACAACAGTAGTGAGGTCCCTCACACACTGTTGGACTCCTTGCAGTTGTGATTGGGTGAGTTGTATGGCTGCTGACTGTTCTGTAGGTGTCATCATACACTTGCGCATCCCCTCAAGGCTGGCTGCCATAGTTTGCATCCCTAGCCGCACCTCCTTGGCCAGCTCCCGCTGTACTCCCACAACTGTCCTCTCAAAGGTGTTCCCAGTGTCATCAGAGTCCTCAGCTGTGTTTGAGCTGGCAGGTCGTGCAAATGGGGTTGTGGGTGGGTCCTCTGGGATGGCTGCTACATGTATGCTCCTCCTTGCGACTGGAGGTTGTGTCTGGAGGGTTACCAGGACATCTTGGAGGGTTTCCTGGCTGATGGTTGTCAGCTGGTTATCCATGTCATCAGGGTAGTCCAGGACAGGCAGATCCACAGGAGAGCCATTATCCTCTGCAATGAGATATTGTACAAATAGTGTGTCTGTGTTGTGGCAGTTGTAATGTGATGTGACTGACTTCCTATTGGTGGTACGTTGTAATCTGGGTTCCCATTCATTGTTCCAGTCAATAATGTTTGGAGTCTCTCAGGCCTATGTCCCACCTGCATGTCACGTGTAGTGTGAGCAGTTTGGGGATTTGTCAGCATCACATCTTCTAGGTCTGGTTTCTGTCGAAATGGTGGCATGCCACCTTCTTGTCCTAATCAACCCTCCCTCTGTTACCATTAGCATGGTGAGGCCTTACAATGCTTGTCGGTGTGCTGATGCCACATGCAGAATGCATAATAATTTGGCCCTGTCCCAGTCCATCATTTTTCACATACACCTATGCCGTGCTGAGACCTAGCACCATACCATGTATTGCATTTCCATGACATAATAGAGGTGTCACCATTGGAATGGGCAGCATGGGTATGAGATTACCGCTGTGTACTTCGTAATGTATGTCATTTTTATTGAGTCTATGGACATGAGCAGTTGACAGGAGTTGCACTTGGATAATGATTGATGGGGATGGATCAAGTAGTCATACTGATCCCTCTTTTTAGGTGTATTTGTGCCATGGGCACCTAACTGGCATTTCCTATTTGACCAGCACACACAGCACAGGTAGTAGTGGCAAGTGTTGTCAATGGTAAATGCCTCTTGTGCCAATGGCATGAGACTGGGCATTGTCCCCTAGCTTACATTCTGACAATACCAGCTGTGCTGTGACAGCAGCCCAGTTTTACTTTCTTACCTACCCTCCTAGCCTGCCTCAGCACTTCCAGCAGCCTTGGCATGGTGATGTACCCGCATGCAAAGGTTGTTGGTGTTGTGTTGTGCTGTGCCCCTGGATGCCCCTGCACAGCCCATGCACCTGTGCCGGGCCCCTTTGCCCTTTCCACTGCCTGATTTTCAGGGCTGACATGCATTGTGTAGTAGGTATGTACCTCCCCCTTCTTGCACCTGACATTTAGGAATTTTGGTGTTGTTTCCTGGTAGTCTGCGCTGTCCTGCGATTCCTGTGATGATCTCCCCTGGGATGATGGCTGCAACCATCTCCTCCATCTCTTCCAGGTCCTCTTGCGGTGCTGGACTCCCACCTCCAGTCTGCAGTGCTGCCTTCCTGTTCCTTGCCATTTTCTCCTTTGTCCTGCACTTGCAGTCATGCCAGCATTTCTAACACTCAGTGACAGTTCTCCCGACCTCTGCCACACTGTTAATCTTGGCCACAATTTGTTTCCAAATTGCCTCTCTCCTTCCAATTGGCAATTTAGAGGTGATGACTAATTGATGCTGGTGATCCGTCACCTCTCTGACCAGGATTTCATGATACTTTGCGCTGAAGCGACCTGTTCTTCCTGTCTCTCCCCTAGGTCTGGTCTGTGTCCTCCTGGCTGGTTCCTGGTTGATTGAGGTCTCTCTGGGGTCTCTCCTGGCTTCTGGGATCCATTTTGGGGATCCTTAGTACTGTTTGCTGCGTTTGCATTACTTTTTGGAGCTAGTGTGGCAAAAAATGGCGCATATCTGTTTTGCGACGTGTTTACATGTTGCAAACCGAGTTAGAGTCATTTTTCCTGCGTTAACATTATTTTGCCTTACGGCAAGATTCAATGGTTAGTGTCAGGAAAAATGACTCTATCCTGTTCTTAGCACCACCATGCGTCAAAGTATAAATTTGACACACGGGTGCCATTAAGAAATGGCGTTAGCCAGCCTTAAGGTTTTTGATGCAAAACTGCGTTACCGCAGTTTTGCATCAAAAAGTATAAATCTGGCCCAAGAGTGCCATGCTCAATACCAGTGCATGCACTATAGGTAAGTCACCCCTCTGGCAGTCCTAACCGCCCTAAGGTAGGGTGCACTATAATGCATGTGAGGGCATAGGTGTGCATGAGCAAATATCTCCTTACTGTGTCTTTGCTAGACACAACAAACTTCCTCGCTACTGTCATGAGTCTATAAGACTACTTGAGCCCCAAACCTATTTTTTGGCACCAAAATGAAATATAGGTCTCATGGTTCCTGAAACATCACATCATCACAGCAACACATCTGCCATTTTTAAAAATGTTTTCTAGAAAATTTTGACCCAGATCAACAATGTCCACCCAAACTAACTTACTTCTCTAATGAGCCAAAAACACAAATCAAAAATGAAAATCTCTCGGCATCACCTTTTTCTCGGAGGTATATCAGAATGCCTGGATTATCAGTGGATCTCAAACCAAGCATGTATACCTTCTTTACATATGATATTTTAACGTCTACACCTGAGATTAGACCTTTGTCCATGACTACGGTCACTCATGACAAACTACAATGAGGTGTTCCTGCATCAGGTACTGGCATTTTGGGATATTTGTGTTCCATAAATCATAGAGTACAACATGAATCACAGAACACAGCAAGACTGCTAGCTTTACTGCACTGAACTGCTTAATTGTGTGTGGACAGGAATGGACCTTTAATATCTAGATATGTGGCAATGCTGCCTGCTCCCTTTCATGGGGTACACTGTATTACATTAACTTGCTCCACTGATTTGATTCTTTTTTTGAGTTATGGTCCCATGTTGATCAATGGCTCAGACAACATGATTGTTACATGTTAAGGCCTACATCTAGTTGAGAAGACGTGAACCACTTGATTTTTACATTGACTTTCAAATAGACACAACACAATGAAATAAGTTCAAAGGTTTATTAATATGTTAATAAGTTGACATGATTGCTGTTTATTTTACCATCAGGTGGTATGTATAGCTAAAGAAATTAGACACAATCGAGTCACGCCTCCGCAAACCAACCAAAAAGTGCTGGATGTCTCCTTCATTTTACATACCATGGATGTGAGAACAATAGACATTTTCCCTGACGTATCCAGACATCTGAGCCTGGACTTTTGGACTCCAAAAGTCTACCCCACAACATTCCTTATCTTGCTGTGTGCTGTGTTATACTGTTTGTTGCCTACATCTGGGGATGGGTGAATGGGATCATGATCCATGGCTGCAACCCATCTCCTTGGTCAGCTGACAGTACAAAATACAACAGTAAATGATTATACACATTGTTACAGAGATATAACTGCCCATGTGTGTTATGTATGCGGGCAAACTCACACACATTTCTTACAGTTTTGAACAATGCTGGTCGTTGATTTACACATGTATCTTCAAGTTTTATGTCTTATTGCAAATGTCAACCATGTCCTGATACTTTGGACACTTCTGCATGTTGACTTTCATGTTTAGGCAGTAAACTATTATGATTGGTATTTTAGAATGTTCTTGACATCTCTATGTTATTTGCACTCAGTATATGTGGAGAGTGACAAACTTATAGTCAGATTATTTGGCATATTTTCACCCCTAGGAAGGTTGTGACAGTGCCAACACGTTTGACACTCACACATACATTTATCTTACTGACACCTCTGATGGCATGCTTGCCTACATGACATTAGCACAACCTTTGTTTAATTCACTTAATTTATCATGGCCTTTGCTGAGTACATGTGGTTAATTTCCAGCATATGACATGCATAGTTATATAATTTGTGGTCAACCAGCTAATGCTAATGCTTTTTGGCAAGCAATGTGTAATGGCAACCTTAGATTGACACATGGGTATGACAATGTAGGGTATTTTTATATGGGGCATACTGATGTAGATATTAGTAACTTTCTACTACAGAGCATGGCAGAAAACCTTAGAAATTCACATCTATGTATGTGATTTTGACTTACAGGTGAATCAGTACTTACATGCCTTGATTGTGACATCATTGATGTGTCAAGAGAGTGTTGACATTTGGATACTGTGATAACATACCGTGGTTGCAATGTATTCTATGTTAGTGACTGATGTATAACATATTCAACAGCATATTGTTTGAAAGTGTGAGTTTCACATGGATAGACTCAGATGCATTGATGTAGTATGTCAAATAGGGGTAATGGCTATGTGTGTATGTGGGCCTAGACTGTATGAATAGCTGAGTCATATGCGTAATCAGTACTGAAGGAATCCAATATGTACTTGAAACTGACATTTACACATGAATTGGGCCTATACTCACAGTGCATGGAATTTACAACTACTTCTTTCATTAGTGCTCCTGATACTTTGATCAACATACAACATTACTGCCATGTGTGACACATTTATTTAAGAATACAAGATTAGTTCCAAAAAAAATTATTTAGTGGAACTTTAACTAATATCGAGACTAGATACACAATTGAACACATACTCATCTCACACTTAGGTACTTGTACCCTTCACACTAATATTGAGTTCACTAATGTGCTACATCAGTGGTTCCCAACCTTTTGACTTGTGTGGACCCCCATTTTATCATTACTGGAACCCAGGGATCCCCACTGAATCATTATTGGAATCCGGGGACCCCCACCAGTGAGTTATTACTGAAAGCTGGGGACCTAATCTATTGATATTATTTAATTTTCTAAGCAGTTGCGGAGCCCCTGTGAAGGCTGCGGGGACCCCCAGGGTTCCCCGGACCACAGGTTGTGAACCACTGTGCTACATGATTCATGTATTGACTTGTTAACCAGTGCACAATATGTAGTTCTGTCCACTTACATAGTGTAAGATGAGACAATACTTCAATCAGTGGTTATTGTGATGCTAACACTGCATAATTGGTGAGGGAATGACACAATGGAACTTAACTGTCTCCTTGTTTGAGTAAGTTATTTGCTCTACGAGCACATGACACGATCTCAGTAGACAAACACAGAGATAGCTACTATGTCATACAACTTCTTAGTATGTTGTATATTTTTGCATTGCCTTCCAATGAGTAGGCCAATCTCATATCTTAGATGCTGGAACCACTCATTTATAATTCTGTGGCAGAAGATGAAGGCATCATGTGCACTCCCTGAATATTTGGCCAGCACATTGATAAACATCCTCTGATGATCCACTATGGCCTGGACACTGATGGAATAAGTGTACTTCAGGTTTCTGAAGAGCTGGGATGTTGCACAAGGTGCACCAATTGCATGTGTGCCATCAATTGCACCAAGGACATATGGGAATCCAGCCATGGCATAGAATCTTCCTTGGTGTCCATTTTTTGTTGTTGAGTTTTGAGGAAGGAAAGGTACTGGAGCATATGGCATCCAAGACAGATGGGAGGAAAGCAGAAAATACTCCCTGTCAGATTCGTACCAATCTGGCTGTTGTGAGATGAAAGAAATCAGATGCCATCCTGTGAAGCACAGCTATAATTTTTATATGTGGTTGAATGATATTGGGCCTTTCAGGTGGTGGCTGGAGACTTGGCCAATCTTATGCCGCAATGCATTGATAGGCTCCCTCCTGAGTCAGCTGAATTTCATGAACTCCTCCCCCCTGAGGTCAATGAGGTATATGTGCTAACGGGACACAAGCCCTCTACTTCTTCACTGCCTGCATGGTGGTGATGGTCCTAGTTGAAGAATGTCGACCTCCAGGCATAGTTGAGCTTGCCAAATTGTTTTGTGATGTTTTTATACCTCAGCAGCTGCGCCATTTCCTACACCTGGTTTGCCGATGCACAGCAATTCCATTGCAATTCAGGCTTTGCAGTATGCTTCCCAGGGATGGGTGATGCAGTGGTAAACCTATAAATATCACTGTGTTACATTTCCCTTGGAATTTATGGGTGAACTCTTATATTGAATATATTTAATGTTGAGTGGTGCAACTGCTTTGGGTGCAGCCTTTCTCCCATGCAACACTTGAAAAACTATGCATTTTAGGAAATGCTTTATTTTATAAGTATCACTTTCGTCTTGCGCTACAGTGGCATCACAATTTGTGATACAACTTTGGTGCAAGCCTCCTATAAATATGCTGTGAGTGTGCTCCAAACATTTGTTAATGTTCAAATGTACCTCCAGTGAAAATTCTGATATTCTAGTTGATTTTACAATTTTTGCTCTTATTACCAACTTATAGTTTACAAAAAAAGGAAAACAAAACATATTCACTTACCATGATGTTTTTAATCAGCTGGGTTGATCTCCAATTGGAAGACACCACAGAGTGGAATTAAGTGATGAATCTCTACTGACAGATGTGGCCATGAACAAGAGTGTAAGTGAAGCCAAAGACGTGCAGCTTGCCAATAGTGTGTCAGCCAGTGTCCTGCAGCATCCCCGGTTCTCCACAGCTTCCTGGCTGTGGTTGCTTTCCTTACTTCCTGACTGCCTACATATTAAAACACCATGCTGGAGGTTCTGGCTTTGGTGTATGCAGAGGGTTTGGTGCTTGATTGAGTATGCAGTGAAACTGTCTTTCCTGAAGGTGCTTGGGCCAACTGGCCTTCTTTTTGCTGTCATTAGAGATGCCAACTATTGCACCGTAAAAGTCATGCAATCCCTAAAACCATTCTAGTTGACAACCCTATGCTGGTAGTAAGGTAGTAGGCATGTGGGTAGGCAGCCACTTCAGCCTGTCTTTGTGCTCTCACCGGTTCACAAACCTTCTTGCCAGCTTTGTACTGACCCTCATATTGAGGCTGGTACTCTTCCTACTTAACCCTTTAGCCCTACAGCCTCTTCACTGAGTTTCTGATTGGAATATTTTTGCATACTTCCGGGCATAATTGCTCCTGATGCCACCTCCTTGCCTTGCTGGTATTTTTCTATTGCTCTTGGTACCATTTGCTGCTGTTACACTTCCTACCTCACTGAAATATCAAGGATCAAAAAGCGGTGTCATAAACGCTGCTGTGCCGTGGCTGTTCTGTCTTTAGTGGCTTCCCACACAGGCTGCCTGCAGGAACCATTACCTAGGTAACAAAAAATATTGCAACAAGCGCATCCAGCAAGAAATTGCACTTCCTCCTACTCTTTACAACAAGCCGGGAGTAAAGTTTGTGACATTAAGGGGCATATTTATACTCCGTTTGCGCCGGAATTGCGTCGTTTTTTTTGACGCAATTCCGGCGCAAAACTAACTCCATATTTATACTTTGGCGTTAGACGCGTCTAGCGCCAAAGTCCATGGAGTTAGCGTAATTTTTTAGCGTGGACACCTACTTTGTGTTAATTATATGCAAGGTAGGCATTCCCGTCTAAAAAATCGACTCCGAGGCATGTGCGTCGGATTTATACTCCCGGGCAAAATTCACGCCCGGGAGTGGCGGGTCAAAAAAAATGACGTGCGCCCGCTTTTGCACCGTTTTTTAGCGCCTGCAAAAGGCAGGCGTTAAGGGACCTGTGGGCTCTGAAGGAGCCCAGAGTGCCCTCCCATGCCCCCAGGGACCCCCCCTGTCACCCTTGCCCACCCCAGGAGGACACCCAAGGCTGGAGGGACCCATCCCAGGGACATTAAGGTAAGTTCAGGTAAGTGTTTTTTTTAATTTTTTTTTGTGGCATAGGGGGACCTGATTTGTGCCCTGGGCATGGCCATTGGGCAAGGGGGCATGACTCCTGTCTTTGCTAAGACAGGAGTCATTTCTATGGGGGTTGGGAGTGAAAAAAAATGGCGCAAATCGGGTTGAGGCGAAAAAATTGCCTCAACCTGACTTGCCCCATTTCTTGACGCCCAAGCCCCATATCCCCCTACGCCGGCGCTGCCTGGTGTACGTCGTTTTTTTTAATGCACTCCAGACGGCGCCGGCGGCTAACGCCGGCTAACATCATTCAATAAATACGGCGCCCGCATGGTGCTTCAGAATGTCGTTAGCCGGTGCTAATTTTTTGGACGCAAAACTGCTTTAGCGCAGTTTTGCGTAAAAAAGTATAAATATGGGCCTAAATGTAACCATATATGTATCAGGATGTTCATTGGAAAGTGATGGTAATGTGGGAATGTAGGAAACTAGAGCAATTATCTATATATTTCAGTTGAGAGGCAAGGAGTGAACCAGTCAGGAAAGTGGAACACCCACCTTCATTAACTATGTTGGTGAAGTTTAGAGCCTCAGCACCCCCACATCTCACAGCAGGTTTAGGCAGAACCATTTCTGTCATCACCCCACCGTAACAATGAGCTCCAGCAACACAACTTTTTCCATCAGTATCAACGTGATTGAATTTTAAGTCTTTAAGATCATAAGATTAAATTTCAGAAATTCAAAAAATTGCAACAAAACGTTTAGGCCCTGATTTAGACTTTTTGACACTAAACTGCGCTAACACAGTTTAGCATCAAAAAGTATACCACCGGCTAGTGCCATCCCAAGACGCTGGCCAGGCGTCATATTTAGGGGATGGGGTAGCCAGCGGTAAGGTCCGGTTAGCATCATAAAAAATGACGCTAGCCGGGTGGGGGAGGTGTAGGGAAAACAGGGGGTTTAGCATCATAAATAATGCCTCTAACAAGACTACCGTCATTTTCTGACGTTAAAACCCCATGGACATGACTCCTGTCTTAGTTGAGACAGAAGTCTTGCCCACCACCCTGATGGCCATGCCCAGTGGACATATGTCCCATGGGTATGGCCACTGGGCCCAGTGCCATGTAGAGGGGGCCCAAGCTAGGCCCCCCCTATGGCACTACAAAAATTAAAATAATATACTTAACCCTACTCACCTATACTTACCTGGGATGGGGTCCCCTATCCTCTGCTGTCCCTCTGGTGTGGGTGTGGGTGTCCCTGGGGCCAGGGAAGGGCACCTGTGGGCTCTTTCTATGGTCAGAGGCCCACAGGTCCTGTAACACCTGCCCTGACCCAGGTGTTAAATAATGGCTCTAAGCAAGCTTAGCATCATTATTTAAAGCCCGCCGTTGTTGGTTTTAGCACGGGGGATAAATATGGCGCTGAGGTCATATCATTATTTTTTGCCCAGGAATGCCTACCTTGCTTCTCATTGACATGAGGTAATTTTCCGCAAGAAAAAATGACTTTAACACCAATATTTTGGTGCTAGCCATATCTAGTGGCAAACTATAAATATAGACTTAAGTTTGTGCTGAATTAGCATAAAAAATTACTCTAATTCAGCACAAACAGAGTATAAATATGCCCCTTACTACTCAATCACAATTAGTAAACTCGGGTGACCATAAAACACTTATAAAACTGTCTAACACTGACCCTCCAGTCTCTTTCTAATATTAAAAGCTTGTCTAATGTAGGAGGCTACATAGTCAGATAAGAAGATTTTGTAAAAACATCAGAGCCACTTTGCAATGTTAAATTTGGTATTTCTTTAACACTGGTGTGATTAAAAAAAACTTCTTGGCAAGTGAAAGTCTTGACAAAAAATACATAACTGGAAACATCCCTTATATAGAGATGTTGTTGCAGGGGCATTTTCCTAACTCTCTTGACCAGTCAATTTAATTTGGTGGAAGTCACAATACGGAATACCATATTTAGACTAAATCGGACAAATAAATATCTTTGATAGCTGTCTTTTGTATTGGCTAGGTACGATTGCATTCTCTCTTCCACTATTAAAGAGCAATATGAAATATTGTTTATCTTTTGTCTATTTTCAATTGCTCTTTCCTTCTCCAGGTACTGAAGATACAGTGCAGCAACACTTTTCTTGCACCCCTTTGCTCCCCCCTAATGCCAGCATGTGTGCCCCATATTTAAAATATGGCACACAGTGGTGGTAGTTAGGGGACTAGCGTCATCATTTTTTATGCTAGTTGGGAGCTGAGCAGGATTAGCATCAAAAATGTTTACACTAATCCAGCAAAGCCCATTAAGGCCCATTGCAATCAATGATGTGCATCCTTTTAACGCCTACTTTGAGCAAAGAAATCTCTTGTTTACACCATTGTTTTGGTCTCTCCGACTAGGGAATGACCCCTTTGCATGCATTATGCCTGGCACAGGCATAATAAAGCACAAAGGAGTTACAAAGTGGGGCAATGGATTCATCGCGCCACTTTATAAATATGGTGCAGGGATTTTGGCCGTGTTGAACCATGCTAGCGTAAAACAAAGTGATGCTAATCTGGTGCAAGGAGGTGCTAAGGGCTCTTAAATATGCCCTGTGGTCCTTAGGTACCTCCTTCCCATCCTTTCCAGATTGCCAGGATCCTCAAAGAAGTGCAGATGTTCAAACCTGACACAATGCCAAAATGCAGCTAGATGGGACTGAGAGCAGTATGTTTAGGTACAGATTTTCTGATTGCTGAAGCCTGCTTCCATTTATGTGTCTCCAAATGCCTGAACCACATGTTGCCTCAGATGTACATTTAGCCTAGCATATAGTAGGTAATTACCTATAGTAGGTAAATGGCGTCAAGCCTGACCTAGTTAAAAATGGAGTGAGGGCTTTGGAAGCCTTCACAAAATGATCAATTCTTGATGTTATCTGCTTTTTCCCGGAATCCTGTGAGTCAAAAGAACCCTCAGTTAGGGTAATAATCTGATCTAATTGTGTATCTTTCACATAAATATGTTGTGAAGTGACTCTCTTAGAACCTCAAATCATGGTGAATGATTTAGAGAGGTTCCCATTATGGTCCAAATCTACCATGAACAGATCGAACTATCCAGTAATGATTGAAAGGCTATTGGTGTGAGAGCAATTAGAACTGCACATACACATAAACAGGGACAGGATTTAGGCTATAGGCAACCTGAGGCATGTCCATGCACCCCTCCATCTGCACCCAATGCAAGTTGGTATAATTTGTGAATAGGAAGGGTGCAAGGACACATGCTTGTCTGACCCCTTAACAATGTAAAACTTGTCACAGCATTCTCCTGTTGTCCCGAAATGCACCCTGGCTGTGGTTGCACTATAAATGTCTCTAAGTGTATTTAGAATGGATAGATCCACACCCATGCCAACCACCAAGTGCCAGAGCTCATCATGTGAGACACAGTAAAATGTGCTAGACAGGTCCAGGAACGCTAAACAAATGGTACCTTTTTTAGCCTTGATGTATTTAGTAATCATTAGGGAAAGGATTAAACACACAGTACCAATGCCCCCAATACCCTTAATGAGAATTTGTTGCTACTCATCCACCCATTCTTCTAGTCTTCCTAAAATATCTCTCCTCAATACTTTAACTAGGATATGTAAGAGTATTGTCAACAGTGAGTTCCTAAATAAAATTAAATAATAGGATTGTTCTTTGAGTGTGAAGTTTATTCATTGACACACCTCAAACCAGTGCTACAGAAATGTCTGAGCCATATATCCTCCATTAGTAATATATATTTAGCAACCAGTGTGGTTCTCAAGCAAGTAAAACAGTTGTGTATTCATTGGACACGTAACAACAAATTCCTGGTACAAAATACCATCTACAGTCCCTAACTGTCAATTCTAAAGGATTTTCATGCTCTGTCATGATGAAAAAGCATGGTTTAAGTTTTATAATTTAAGCCTAGGTGCTTACAGAATGAATCTGTCAGTTAGTTGCTTCTGACCTTGATTAGAACTTAGGGGGTCATTACAACATTGGCGGTCAAAGGTGCTTACCGCCGTGCAGAAGACCGCCAATACACCGCCGCGGCTGCGGAATTCTGCCACAGCTATTATGACACACATCTCGGAATCCGCCGAAATTCAGACACCCACACAAGTCTGCCACACCAAAGGTCAGTGTTAAACTGGCGAAAACAATTCCTCACCGTCACGCCAACAGAAACACGCCCATGCTATCACGACCCACGAATCCACGCGGCGGTCTTTAAACCGCTGTATTCCATTGGCGGTACACACCGCCGCGCTCAAAATACACACACATCTCCAAAACACCGCCACATTGGACAATTCCAAATACACACACCTGATACACATACAAACACCACTCCCACACACCCAACACAATATAAAACACACACCCACATCACCCACAAACCCCTACGACCAAAAATTAGAGATGAAGGCGACAGAGAGAGAACACAGCATAGACAACCTCACCACACAGAGGCACACAACACCATCACCCATACAACATTCCACGCACAAAACCCCACACACCACTACACATCACCACACACATCAACACATACACCACCCGACACATCACCCACACCACCCCATGTCACGCCAAAGACACCCCAGGTTTTCCGAGGAAGAGCTCAGGGTCATGGTGGAGGAAATCGTACGGGTAGAGCCACAGCTATTTGGAGCACAGGTGCAGCACACCTCCATAGCCAGGAAGATGGAGCTATGGCACAGAATCGTGGACAGGGTCAACGCTGTGGGACAGCATCCAAGAAATCGGAAGGACATCAGGAAGAGGTGGAACGACCTACGGGGGAAGGTGCGTTCAGTGGTCTCCAGGCACAACATCCCGGTACAGCGGACTGGCGGCGGACCCCCACCTCCTTCCCCCGCAACTAACAACATGGGAGGAGCAAGTCTTGACCATCATGCATCCAGAGGGCCTCGGAGGAGTCTTTGGCGGAATGGACTCTGGAAAGTCAAATCTTAACTATCATATCCCCCACCCTACCTGCATGCTATCACACACCCCACCCCCTCCCCTATCACTCCAACTCCTCACTAATGTACTAATAACACAAACCACCCATCCCAACACCAAGCCCTGAATGACACAACTAAGCATGGTCACCCCTCACTAAAGCATGCTCACTGCACATACACATAACAACCCCCTAAACCACCATCACAAAAACCCCCACACAGGAATGTTTGCACTGGGGTACACGCACACCCACCCATTGCACACCATGACACACACACATGCAATAATCATGCTCTTATACACCTACGGAACGTCACCACACAGGAGGGTCCAGACATCTCCACTCCACCCACAGAAGCGGCCCACAGTGACTACAGCAGCTCTGGCCAACTGGATCCAGATGACCAGCCCGGACCATCGCGGGCCTCGGGACAGTTGATTTCCCTTGCACAAGCACAGCCTAACACTGACCTTCCACCCTCTGGTAACACCAGCACAGCACCCACCCAGTGGGCCCATACCTCCGTACCCAGGACACGTCAATCAGCGGTGTGTCCACCACTACAGGGAACCCAGGATAACCCACCACCCCAACAACAACAGGGACCTGGGGGCAGTTGTAGTGGGCACATGGTCCAGTGGACGGAGGCCCAGGAACACAGGGAAACTGGGAGGGCTGCTGTGCGACAGGGGGTGGACAGGCCAAGGGAACCCACTCTCCACGAGGCCCTCTCCTCCATCATGGGAGCATACCACCACTCCCAGGAGACAATGGCGACGGTCCTGGCCAATTTTCAGGAGACCCAGCGCCTGCAGGAGGAGCAGTATTTGGGGTTCAGGGAGGAGCTCAGAACCATCAGCTCCACCCTGGGCACCATCGTAGGGGTGCTGAAGGACATACAAAAGACCATGAGGGACACCGTGGCACTCCAAGGGGCCCCTGACACTAGCATGGACGATGACCTGCCCACCACCTTCGCCGGCGCTAGTGGACAGGACGCCCCGCCACAGGACCACCACACCAGCACCCCACCCCCTGCAGATGGACAACCCCCCCGCAAGCGGTCCCTGAGATCCAGGAACAGGACAGAGCAAGATGGCAAGACCCCGCCAGGAAATGAGACCACCCTGATTGTCCTCCCACTGTCCCACTTTGTAATCCTGTCCATATTGGAACTGCCCCAGCTCCACTTCCTATGCCCATATGGGCAAAGCACCTGTGAGATGAATAGACTGGACTCTGCCATGGACATTCCTCCACCATCACCCACCACCTTTTTACAACCCCCCTCCATTTTTGAGCACTTAAATAAACACCCTTGAAGCACAAAACAATCTGGAATCAGTCTGTGATTTGGTAAATTTGTATTATCAATGACAGTGTCAAAATGCATTTTCAATTGAAATGTCAACATACCTATGTCACACATCACAAGTCCATGAAGGATGCAAGCAGATGACACACGTTGGTAACCACACCTGTGAAACCGTCAAGGGACAGAAGAAGTCTGCACAGTCTGGGAAGAGCAGCACGGCGGAGAAGGGCGCCATCCTCCCCGGCAGCCTGAACGCCACCGCTAGCACTATCGTCACTGGTCAGGAGACCACCGCCAGAGCCAGTGCCCAGGAGGGCAGCACAATCGTCACTGGTCAGGAGACCACCGCTGGAGTCATTGCCCAGGAGGGCAGCACAATCGTCACTGGTCAGGAGACCACCGCCGGAGTCATTGCCCAGGAGGGCAGCACAATCGTCACTGGTCCGGAGACCACCGCCGGAGTCATTGCTCAGGAGGGCAGCACAATCGTCACTGGTCAGGAGACCACCGCCGGAGTAATTGCCCAGGAGGGCAGCACAATCGTCACTGGTCAGGAGAGCACCGCCAGCGTCAGTGCCCTGGAGGGCAGCACTGTAGTCACTGGTCCGGAGAGCACCGCCAGCGTCAGTGCCCTAGAGGGCCCCGGCAGCCACAGCCCCGCTGGGCAATGAGGGACTGTCATGCCACACATCAATGCATAGGTCAGACAGCAAAGTCAAGCACCGCTGAACAGGGCACAGACCGCCATGGCAAAGCACCACTGAACAGGGAAAAGACCGCCATGGTGAAGACCGCTGAACAGGGAAAAGCACCGCTGAACAGGTCAGACACTGCAAAGTCAAGCACTGCTGAACAGGTCAGAAACTGCAAAGTCAAGCACCGCTGAACAGGGCACAGACCGCCATGGCAAAGCACCGCTGAACAGGGAAAAGACCGCCATGGTGAAGACCGCTGAACAGGGAAAAGCACCGCTGAACAGGTCAGACACTGCAAAGTCAAGCACCGCTGAACAGGGCACAGACCGCCATGGCAAAGCACCGCTGAACAGGGAAAAGACCGCCATGGTGAAGACCGCTGAACAGGGCAAAGCACCGCTGAACAGGTTAGACACTGAAAAGTCAAGCACCGCTGAACAGGGCACAGACCGCCATGGCAAAGCACCGCTGAACAGGGAAAAGACCGCCATGGTGAAGACCACTGACCATGGCAAAGCACTGCTGAACAGGTCAGAAACTGCAAAGTCAAGCACCGCTGAACAGGTAAGAAACTGCAAAGTCAAGCACCGCTGAACAGGGCACAGACCGCCATGGCAAAGCACCGCTGAACAGGGAAAAGACCGCCATGGTGAAGATCGCTGAACAGGGCAAAGCACCGCTGAACAGGTCAGACACTGCAAAGTCAAGCACCGCTGAACAGGTCAGAAACTGCAAAGTCAAGCACCGCTGAACAGGGCACAGACCGCCATGGAAAGCACAGCTGAACAGGGAAAAGACCGCTGAACAGGTCAGACACTGCAAAGTCAAGCACTGCTGAACAGGTCAGAAACTGCAAAGTCAAGCACCGCTGAACAGGGCACAGACCGCCATGGCAAAGCACCGCTGAACAGGGAAAAGACCGCCATGGTGAAGACCGCTGAACAGGGAAAAGCACTGCTGAACAGGTCAGACACTGCAAAGTCAAGCACCGCTGAACAGGGCACAGACCGCCATGGCAAAGCACCGCTGAACAGGGAAAAGACCGCCATGGTGAAGACCGCTGAACAGGGCAAAGCACCGCTGAACAGGTTAGACACTGAAAAGTCAAGGGCACATACCTCCATGGCAAAGCACTGCTGACAGGGAAAAGACCGCCATGGTGAAGACCGCTGAACAGGGCAAAGCACAGCTGAACAGGTCAGAAACTGCAAAGTCAAGCACCGCTGAACAGGGAAAAGACCGCCAAATCAAGCATCGTTAGCCCATGTGCAGCTGGGACAGTGACGGAACAGGAACCGTCCCGGGGAGCCTGATGCAGTCTGGGCACCAGTCCCCCTCCAGAACCAGTGGAGACTGATATCCACTTGAGAGACTGTGGCTTTGCACTCCCCAGGATGGTCCAGTGGGCAACCCACCCACTGTAGAGACTGTGGCTTTGCACTCCCCAGGATATGGAAGTGGGCAACCCACCCACTGTAGAGACTTGAGAGACTGTGGCTTTGCACTCCCCAGGATGGTATAGTGGGTAACCCACCCACTGTAGAGACTTGAGAGACTGTGGCTTTGCACTCCCCAGGATATGGCAGTGGGCAACCCACCCACTGTAGAGACTTGAGAGACTGTGGCTTTGCACTCCCCAGGATGGTATAGTGGGTAACCCACCCACTGCAGAGACTTGAGAGACTGTGGCTTTGCACTCCCCAGGATACATCAATGGGCATGGAGCCACCTCGTGGATCTGGCGTGGTGCTCTCATCCGGCTGAGGTGCCCCCCTTCCCTTCCCCCTGAGGTGCCTGTTGTATTTCTATCTGATGCCCCTGCAGTGTTCTCTCCATTTGTGGACAGTTATCTAGTGTGGGCCTCGCCCATGCATTTAGGGCCCAGTAGTGCACGGACATTGATATGTGCATACCTGCACTACTAATCGTCATGTATCAATTCTGGAATGTGTAAATATATCTGTATATATTAGCTTACTGTATTTTGATACATTACAATGTTTGACCTGATTTCCTTTTGTCTTTGCATTCTTCCGGGGGGGGGGGGGGTTGTTACTGTGCTGTTTGGAAATGCATTGGTGTGTGTGTTGTAGTGGGTGAGGGTTGGGTTGGGGTGGGGGTGTTGCGTGTGTGTCCCCCTGACTTTTGCCTCCCCTATGTCGTAGGTGCTGTACTCACCGTTGTCTTCGGCGCCTACGTAGATGGTGATCGTACAGGAGCAGGTAGACAAGAGCAGGGAGTATATGTAGTTCGGGCTCCATTGTGGCCTCCTTCCTCGTGGAGTGTGTTAAGGTGAGCGTTTTCCCATTGCAAAAGCTGTTTTCGCCGTGTTTTTATCCACGGTGAATCCGCCCCGGAAAAGGTGGCGGATTGGCGGGTTGTAATACTGTGGGCGGTACTTTGTCTTCCGCCTGTCTGTTGGCGGTGACCGCTGAGCTGCTTGCCTGTACCGCCGTGGCGGTCGGAGTGTTAAAGTGGCTGTCTATGTTGGCGGTTTCCGCCACGGTCATAATTCCCCATTTTGTCCCGCCGGCCTGTTTGCGGTATTACCGCAGCTTTAACACCGTCCACCAGGGTTGTAATGACCACCTTAGTTTGTTGTCCTATCTTAGGAAGCACTTTACAGTTTGACAGATAGAGTTTACTTTATAGAGGTGGTGGAGGACATTACCCCTGTCATCCTGTGCAATCACCCCCTGCAAATTTCTGAGATGTCTCAGGGACATCACTATGGATTGAAAGAAACTGCCATCATAGTGGCTGCTGTCAATAAAGGACATGTTTGATAGATGGTTCTGACAGCCATGATCAATTTATTTTGTTTTATAAACACAAATTACGAAAACACACAATGGCAGGTGAGATGCTGCTTATGGTTTCTATGCTTTTCTGTGCTGGAGTAGGAAAGGGATGTGACCTCTGTAGCCCCTCCAGTGCAGAGGAGTTACATTTTCAGGGGCCCATAATTCAGCCCACGGACAATAAATATTTAAAAGATGCAGAAATATTACAGGGCCCTCACCACATTCTGCAGAGAAGCCTTATAATGTTGTTTTATGCCACTGTTAGTTGATTAGGGCATGTGCAGTCCCCAGTTTTATTTTTGGTAATGGAATGCATGCAATGGTCTGAGTTAGATTAGTTTTGTTTCTCAGACTCATCCAGAATACATCAACAAATGGGTAGCTTTCAGTTTGTCCCTCAAATGGGGAGTGATGTTGCTGTTTACTTTCATTCTTCTGCCACATGACCATCCCCAAGTTGAAAGATACCTGACCTGAGGCCTGATGCAGCAGCAATCACCTGTTGCTGCTTAAACATACAGTAAATGAGCCATAGTGGAAGAACAGAAATTGCAATCAAATAGATGCAAAAGGATGAACAACCCACTTCACAAAAGTTGTGCATCAACTTACTCTTGTAATATTTATGTCCTCCTCCTGGAGTCTAGGAGTAAGTTAAGAGCACTAGAAGAGAACGTTTAACCAATCATAACAAAATAATTGTGAATCAGGCCCAAACATACAACACATAATGGATGCTTGCTTGGCCTTTAGTGTAGTTTTACCCAAATCATAATTCTTATACTACATTGCTCCATAAAAAAATCACTATTTTGCATAGAGCCATTTTCATTGTGAAGAGTCTGCATTAAACATATTTCTTCTTGTATTTTGTAATGCATGCTCATGAATATTCCTCAAACAGGTTCTTTGAAATGCTGAAATTTAAAAGCAATATGAATAAATAATAAAGCCCACTTGCTTTTTTCAGTATCAGTTACATATAATTATGAATAATAGCTAATGATTTGTTTCTATCTAGCACAGAAGAAAATTACCTGATATGTTTTTGAGAAAAGCTATTGTAAATTATATATGTTATTGCATAAACAAACCGCATTGTTATAATGCGAATGCCAGCTCCAATTACACATTTACCTTTTACATACCATTTACTTTTAGTGAGAGTAAACCCACAGTAATTGGACTAAGCGCGTTGGCCATCAGCATCTGCCTTTTAAAGCTAGGGTAAGAGAAACTGGACTGGACTGGTTGCAAGTGAACATGTGTGATGACTGTTTTGTGTAGACTGCGCAGATGTAGCCTTGTTCAGAGGGGACTCTGCAAGGGTAGGTGCTGACCCGGGGAAGGCCTTATAGTATTTGTGGATATTCATAGGTAGGTCAGTAGGATTTACTGGAACATTTCTAGTGCTTCACTGCAGTACATACATAGGTAAAATCTGGCTTGAACTTCAGTTTTGCACCACTTAGTTCTACACAATGCAGCGAGGCATCAAACTGGCGTAAAACATGTATGCAGAGTTTGACTACGCGGGTCTCAATAACATTTGTGCACATCTTAAACTTTGTCAAATATTATCATATTTCTATAGTTCAGATCATAATGGTATTCAGGCCTTTTTTCTCCTTAATGGGCCAAGTTAATTACTCTACTTCTCAGCAGAGGGAACAGAGTCCTCCCCAGACAAAAAGAGCAGTCATCAGTGATTCACTCAGTTCCAGAGACAGGAGAAAGCCCTGACATATAGAGCCAACACAGGAAGGGCTCTACTTTTTTTTTTGGTGAGAAGATATCTGTAAATGATGGAGATGAGGACCTCTGGGCAACTATTCACAAAAATTGATGTGACTGCACCAGTTTAACATGGCCCTTTCTGCATGGCATCCCCAGAGCTTTTGCCTTTACCCTCCTGTTTTTTTAACATTTCCTTTTGGCTTTTAAGGCTTTAAACACTTTACCACTGCTAACCAGTTCTAAAGTGCTTTTAAACTCTCCTTATAATAAGGCAGAATTGGCTTACACTCAATTTGCCTTTTTAATTTACTTAAAGGTTGCTAGTAAAGTGGTATTGTATGTGCCCAGGGCCTGTAAATTAAATGCTACTAGTGGGCCAGCAGCATCGATTATGGCACCCACTTAAATATCCCTTTACTCATGTTTCAGATTTTCCATTGCAGCCCGTGTGTGCAGCTTTAAACTGACATTTCTACCTGGGAAAATTACTTTTAGCCAGATCCAAACCTTTCTTTTTGATACATATATCATTTTTACTGAAATCTTTAAAATTGCATATCTCTAGATTTACCGTTTGGATTTTTACTGTTTTGGTCAAGATTTATTTATTATACTTTACTCTATTTTTTTATTATTTGTGGGATTTTTTTTTGTGTTGTGTTCTCACTTGATTACTGTTTGAAGTGCTGTAAACATATTTTTTTATATTGCCTCAAAGTTAAGCCTGATTGCTCTGTGTCAAGCTACCAGAGGGCTGAGCATAGGCTAATTTGAGGCTTGTTCATGACCTTAGCCTGACAAGAATTGTGGTTACTGTTTGAGTGGGGCTTCAACCCTTCTACCAATAAACTAATTTCTCACAGTGCCATATTAGATTTCCCAGCATTCTGTGCAGGAGTGTTAGGATAGGGGTGAAGGGACAATTTAGCATCCTAGGACTGGTCAAGGGTGCCTGGTACCTAGAGCTCCCCCGCCCACACACACACACACTTATAAACTCCTGCACAAGGTAGTGACAGTG
This sequence comes from Pleurodeles waltl, assembly GCF_031143425.1. Taxonomy (NCBI): domain Eukaryota; kingdom Metazoa; phylum Chordata; class Amphibia; order Caudata; family Salamandridae; genus Pleurodeles; species Pleurodeles waltl. The sequence goes on from NC_090438.1 coordinate 872,930,931, forward strand.
AGTAAGAACATGACTGGACTTGAGTAGAGAAAAGAAGTATGGCAAATGCTGTTGAAACCTGCAAGGAAAATCCTATGTACTGGACCTGCTCCTACTTGTACTGAGGACAAAGAAGTTGATTCCAAGGGTCAGTTGGCTGACATCCTGTTAAACTACAGGGCCACAAAAGATCCAAGAAGCCCACTTTCCTGAAAATGACCAGTTGACCAGTTATTTCTTCATCTGCCCTATACCCTACTAATGAGTTCTATTGAGTGAGTCCTTTCCCCCAAATGCTTTTCCTGAGGTCCTGGACCTTGGCTGGTGTCATAGTATACTCCCTGGACCAGACCTATAATGCCAGCCTATCTGCCAAGCGTGCATCACAGGTGGGTCTGACATTGCTACAGCTCTCACTACATTCATCTCTGCAACAACAATTCCAATTCAGTGATCCTCATGTTACATTTAGGGTCAGGCAACAGCTGCCATAAAAACTAATAACTCGACCCCCAAAGGAACCCACAGAAGCACACTTGAATTTGAATGTCTCTAGCATGGACTTAATTGGTATCTCGCCTATGTCAGCGGGAAATCTGTGGAATGCCTCAGTTGATCTAATCAGTTGTTGGGATTTAATGGACATGAGGTGTTTCCACTCTAGGGATAAAGCAAACCAGAGACCCAAATAAGTAAAACTGCTTACTCTCTCAGATCTAACCTTAGCTTCCTTGTGCCCACAAGTCATGACATTTGATTTGGTGTGATTAATATTTTCTAGTGGAGAAACAATCTTCTTCTTGGTCGATCACAACTGTTTCTAGGCTGTTAATTTAAATGGCGAGTAAGAAGGGTGCCAATAAGCTGTCGTTTACACTTGAGAAAGACATACTTTCCCCATGTATGCCCCATTAATACCGTAACAAACCCTTGCATATGTTCCTTGATGTATTCTTTTTAATATAGAGTTTAGCGGTTTCTCCACCCCCAGGGATTCCATCAACACCTACAAATTAGAACGGTTCACTGTATCAAAAGAACATGTCAAGTCCATAAAATCCATATGGATGAATTCCTTCTTTGCCTGACAGTATTTTCCGGTTATTAAGAGGAGCTTAATGGATTGCTCCACAGAGCCCAGGCCAGGTGGAATCTTTACTGAACCTCAGAGAGAACCCAAGTTTCCTCGGCCCATTTCTCCAACCTTCTGAGTAAAACTCTACTTAAGAGTTTCACTGTTGACTCAAGCAGAGAAATAGTGTTCTAACTAGCGGGGAGGTTCCTGTCACTTTCCTTTAAATATGGCACAATAGCTGTTTCAGACCATGTGGGAGGAAAAACACCAGTAACAGCAGCCCATATCACATTCATCAACAACTGTGCTCACTAACAGATATTGCATTTAAAAGTGCCTGGTAACTAGTGTGTTAATTACATCCTCTACCTCATTAGGCCCTGAAAACTGGAATAACTCTTCCCCCCTGGGTGAACGTTAATTAAATGCTATCCCATTCAGGTCCTCATCAGGATTAAAAACTTTGAGAAAATGCTCCACGTACTTGGCTACTAGAATAAATGTTTCTGGGCATATGACCTAGACTTTTAAAAATAAGGTGCATTCACCATCAGCCAAAACATGTCTTTATGTTTGCTAGCAGCCTCCAAATCATCCCTGTTTTTTTGTTTAATTCCTTTATCCTTAATTTACCTTTCTGCGTGTCAGTCTCACTAGCAAGCCTGATTTCCTGATTTTTAAGGACCATTATTAGCTATTTGTGTGCCCAAGAGCATGCTTATTTAAATTAGCCCACACACACACTTACGTTTACTGGTCAACTTATGGCTAATGGTCTTTCTAAGTGACAGGAAGGTGCAAATAATTTCATTGGACTCACCATAAGAGTTCAGGGACTTCTCTACTGGGCCAAAGGTATCTGTCACTAGATCGTGTAGGAAGGTAACAAGGTCAATGCTCTCCCATTTTAACCAGGCTCGTTTATCTCTCTGTGTCCACAGGAATAGAGATTGAAAGTGGATTATGTTTGCTATGCCATTTGGCAGCATATTATTAGTAACAACAGCCTGATTTGAGGATGCAAAAGATAAGTTGTATTTCATAAATATTTAAAAAAATCTCCATATGCAACATGTTTAAAATAAGGTAAACCTCCTCCATCTGTGTCCACAAAGCCATTAACTCTATTACTGGATCATTTACAGACCACGACATTATAATCTACCACCCATCATATTGACATGCAGGATTCTCAAATAATTATTGAGATCAAACTCTAGCCCTTCTACTACTGAAGTATTTGAGAGATCAAAAAAGTTGTGATAAAGGTTAACAAACAGAAATTGGTCACAACCTCTTATTTGTAACAGCAAGTGTTGCTTATCTGGTATCACAGACAACAAACACAAAATAAGGTTGGAACAATTAACAGACAACAGAGCTGCCAAACCCTCCTTGGCCTTACTCATTCTAGATTCTACATCATGAGCACATTTGGAGTAAAAACATGAATATCTTCTGTACACCAAGGCCCTCATTACGACCATAGCGGGCAGGGGAGAAGTGGCAGTAATACCGCTAACAGACCGGCGGAAAAAAAAATGGAATTATGACCCATCTGCCACTTCTCCACTCCGACCGCCAGGGCGGTGATAAGTGCTGGGCTGGAGACTTTGGTCACCAGCCCGGCAGTCGTCACCAGACCACCAGCGGTATCCGGACCCTGCATACTGCCATGGATTTCAGGTGGTTTGGAACCGCCACAAAATCCATGGCAGTAGACACTATCAGTGCCAGGGAATTCCTTCCCTGGAACTCATAGGGGTCATGTACCGTCAATCAATTTCATGCTGATCTTGAAGTGGATTGAAGAAGTTACTAGTGGTGATGTTAAAAAAGTTGGGTAGATTGGGTCTAGACAGCCTAATATCTTGTAAAATATTCATAGGACTTTGAGGGGGCCTATAAAAAAGCCTAGTGAAAAGTCCCTGAAACTTTCTACCGCTTTACCCCTAGATTGTAGTCTAAAAATAAGTCTTTCAGCCTACATGAAACATTTTTAAAGTTATTTACCACACAGTTTCCTGGGGATGTTTTCATCTCATAACCTACCCATGCGATTTACCTCACCTTGAGTATCACATAAATCTTCATCGAAGCCAGATTTCTTTTTGAGCCAATATGCTACCTTATTTTTCAGTTCAACCCACCCCTCCTTTTGATCATTGGAGAGGGTTTGAGCATTTTCCAGAACTATCATAGCGTGGTTTCACTCAGGGTTTAGTTGTAGATGTTCTGAGCTGGCCCTGTGAGGATACTGACAATATGGCACTATTGGACCTGATTTGCCAATGCACTGTCCATAGTCACCATTTTGGAGATGCCCCCTGCCAGCAGCAAATGACCCTCTGATCATGTACTGATGGGTTGTTGCTGATCTCCATTGAAAAGTAATGGTACGTTGTAAATAAGTGAGTTTGGTGTTTGAACTCCATGATCAATATCCCTGGAGATACCTTTCAGTTCAGCTGTTGGTGCCATCAAGGTTATTCCAAACCAGTATTTTAATGTTCCAATCTCTAGAATTGTTTAAATGTTCCAGTATCCGAGTCAGTGATTCATTCAACAATATCTCTAGTTTAAAAAAATACTTTGACAAGAAACTCATTAAAATTTGTTCCAGATTAATTAGATCACTTATTATGGTAACATTAACCAAGAGTTAGGCAGGGTCAGATCTTTCCTTGGGGGCTTATGCTCTTGAGCTGTATTGTTCCTGCCCGCCCCCTTCCCGTAATCCTTTCTTTTCCTCTTAGTTAGTGTGGTATTTGAAGGTGATCAAGAGGGATTCAGCTTCCGAACTATGCAGTGAATGAGCTACTCTCCTTTTACCACCCAGTGCAAATCCAGGGGCATATTTATACTCTGTTTGCGCTGGAATTGCGTCGGTTTTTTTTACGCAATTCCGACGCAAAACTAACTCCATATTTATACTTTGGCGTTAGACGTGTCTAGCGCCAAAGTCCATGGAGTTTGCGACATTTTTTAGCGTGGACACCTACTTTGCGTTAATGATATGCAAGGTAGGCATTTCCGTCTAAAAAATTGACTCCGAGGCATGTGCGCCGTATTTACACTCCCGGGCAGGTAAAAAAAAATGACGTCCAGCCGCTTTTGCGTCGTTTTTTATCGCCTGGTCAGGGCAGGCGTTAAGGGACCTGTGGGCTCGGAAGGAGCCCAGAGGTGCCCTCACATGCCCCCAGGGACCCCCCCTGTCACCCTTGCCCACCCCAGGAGGACACCCAAGGATGGAGGGACCCATCCCAGGGAACATAAGGTAAGTTCAGGTAAGTAATATATATTTCTTTTTTGGCATAGGGGGGCCTGATTTGTGCCCCCCTACATGCCACTATGCCCAATGACCATGCCCAGGGGACAGAAGTCCCCTAGGCATGGCCATTGGGCAAGGGGGCATGACTCCTGTCTTTGCTAAGACAGGAGTCATTTCAATGGGGGTTGGGAGTCGGAAAAAATGGCGCAAATCGGGTTGAGGCGAAAAATTTGCCTCAGCCTGACTTGCCCCATTTTTTGGCGCCCAAGCTCCATATCCCCCTACGCCGGCGCTGCCTGGTGTACGTCATTTTTTTCACGCACACCAGGCAGCGCCGGCGGCTAATGCCGGCTAACGTCATTGGATAAATACGGCGCCCGCATGGCGCTTCAGAATGGCGTTAGCCGGTGCTAATTTTTTTGACGCAAAACTGCGTTAGCGCAGTTTTGCGTCAAAAAGTATAAATATGGCCCACAGTGTCTGACAGCGGGTTGAGACGGCTGCCTCCTGACCTGTGGAAAGTCCCTTACACCTGATATTCCTTCACCATTCCCATCAGGCAGGTCCAATATCAGCTCTTTGTGTGCAGAAGAGAGTTACTCTTTGAATTCCCCATCCCAATTTTTTATTTGTTATGATGCCCATAGCAGAATTTACCTATGAAATGATGGACTTCATAGGCTTCATGGGCTTCCCGTTTGTCCCCTCTCCTTTCATCACTGGGTCCTTCCACTTACCAATTTGTGAAGTGAAAGACATTCCTCAGGGTGGCCAGTCCAGCCTTCTTTATTCTCTAACAGGCTCAGATGGGCCCACTGTTGGCTCCTTGGCCCTGGCACATCATGCACTGTGGGGACTGAGGGTGCACTAGGTAGGGCAGAATGTTCATAGCTGACCTCCACTTGGGCTGTAAGGATGAGAAGAACCCTCAGTCCTGTAGTCCCCTCAGATGAGCGTGTCCCATGAAATTAAGGCATAATTAAAGTCCATGCAACCCTCCAACTGTGCATAACACTGGACATACAACCTTGCAACTTCCTAATAACCACATTATGAGCTTATAAAAACCACAATCTTGCACAGTTGCCTTATAAGCTTATTAATTCTGCAGTCTTGCACACTCTTGCACAATTGCTAATCTTGCAATAGATCCTATATCCCAGAGGAGGAGCACATTAGAAGGTCAGGTGCTTTAAATGCATGTCAAGGAGTGGTGGAAAGGGAAGAGGATGGGATAGACAAACAGACCAAACAGGCTCATAATTCAGTCGAGATGGTACTTAAGGCAGTCACTGGCTTGTATGATATGGTATTGCACGGTCACCAGATCTTTGACCTGCAATATTAACCCCTTTTTGTACCAAACTACACTTATATTTTTTGGATGATGGTGCTGTTGCTAGGTGAGAGCACAGCTGCTGAAAATGCCTGAAAATACTGCCAGGAAAGCACCCAGCCAAGCAAACCACTTCAGCTGCTCCACTGACTACTTCTGCTCTGTAGCAGTGGAACCCACCCATGCAGACACTTAGGGGTATACTAAGAGCCCTAGTACCTCTTTGTGCCACATTAGTGTAATTTTATTTGATGCCAATGTGGCCAAACGAGGCCAAAATACCCGTGCCATATTTACAAAGTGGTGCAATGCATGCATTACGCCAATTTGTAAAGCTTTGCGCTACGTTCTGCCTGAACCAGGCATAATGTATGCAAAGGGTGCATTCCCCCATTAAGATGGCCGAAATAATGGTGACAGGAAATCTAAGAGATTTCTTTGCATAATTTTTTTCCACACTTTTAACGCCTGCTCTGAGCAGGCATTGAAAAGAGGCGCCCATTGGTTAAAATGGGCCTCTGTGTGCTTTGCAGGATTAGTGTCAAACTTTTTTATGCTAATCCTGCTAAGTGCTGAACTAGCGTCAAACATATATTAAAGTATAAAGTACATTAAATACATTGCACACATGGAGGTGTTAGGGGGGCTCTAAGGGGTGCACGAAAAGTGGCACTGCCGTAGGTGCAGCGCCACTGTCCATAAATATGCCCCTTAGTTTACTGATGTGGCTTCCATTACATCACAATACAGCTTAAGTAACTTAATTGTCGAAAAACAATGCTTCTAATTATTTCTATAGGATGAACTTAGCCAAAAGGCAGCTGTGTTCTGTACTGGGTTAAGGGCAAACATAAAGTGAACAAGTGATAGATGAGGCAAATGGGTTGTGGATGGATGGAATTGCATCTACCATGTTTCAATCCACACCACAACAATAGCATACCTGTCTCAATGACTTCTTGTTACTAGTTTGTTTCTTATTCTTCCTTCTTATTCTTTGATCGTTTCTTTACTGATTGACCTTCAGGTAGCTCTGGGAAGGACTCCTATATGCAACACAAGGGAGTTTATTTTGATAGATTCTTTGTTATAGATTTTGACTTTGCTTTTAAATATGGTGTAGAATGAACACGTTAGTTTACATTGAGTGGTTTCATTAAGGCACATTTCTAAAAACAAGATTGATAAATATGAAATGCAACAAAGTATATATTTAATCATCATGCTCCTGTTCCTTCTTACTCAAGCATGATCACTGTGGAAAGAGGTAGGCAAGTGGCACTGAAGGATATCGAAGCAACAAGAAAATAAACTGATTCTGACTACCCTTCAATAAAGATAGGGATCTTCTTTCCACAAGTATGTGTGAAACTTTATAGAGCAAAATATGCATTTTCAAAGAAATTGTATAAAAAAACATTAACTTTACAGACAGCTCTGGTAGAGCACTCATAATGTATTCCTATATTTCAGGGAAGGTGATCGAGCCTATAGCATCCCACATCGTGCAATGTCAGAATTTCAGGATATGGAGAACAGAAATACCAGGAAAGCTAAATTTATCTTAGAGGTTAGGTTCAGGAAGAAGAGCTTTCACGCAGGTTGCACGCATCTTGCAGGTGTACAACAGCAGATATATCTCATGAGCCACACCATTCATATAAGTTGATGATGACAGACAGCAGGATCAGATGGATCCCAGCAGACTGCAGCAGGACAGTGACCCACGCCTTAGTCACTAGCAAGGTCGACTACGGCAATGCCCTCTACTCTGGCACCTCAACCAGGAACATAAAAAAACTACAACTCATCCAGAACGCTGCTGCCAGCTGATTCTGGACCTTCCTCTCCGAAAACACATATCCCAACAACTGTGGATCCTTCACTGACAACCGGTCGAAAAGTGAATCACCTTCAAGCTCCTCACCCATACATACAAGGCCCCCCCGAGGCAACTGGAGCAAAATATCAACGGATCAACTGATCTCCACTCTCGCCCGGGCCCCACCCCTTGGGACCCCAGACCCCAACATAGCCACCACCAACCTGCATCGCTGGATAGAAGATTGCGCCAACACCCTTGCACCGCTCCAAAAAAAAACAAACACCTCCCACAGAATCAAGGCCAGCTGGTTCACCCCAGAACTACAAGAATCCAAATGGCTATGTTGCAGAATGGAGAAAACCTGGCACCATAACCCTACCAACTCCAACCACATCGCTTTCAAGGATGCCCTACGCAAACATCACCAACTGATCCGCACCACCAAAAGGACCCACTTCAAAAACCGCATCAACGCCAATGCTCACAGCAGTAAAGAGCTCTTCGGCATTGTCAATGAGCTCTCCACCCCCAGGACCTGCTCCAATGAACCCCCGGCATCACAGGAGTTCTGCAACTCACTGGCAACCCAGTTCCGTCGAAAGATAGAAGAAATCCACAATAGCTTCAAACCCCAGACCCACCAGCTGACTACAAACACCCAAGAACACAAGAACACAACCCTCCAAGCAACACCCACCTCCTCAACACCTGGACCCCTACACTTACAGGGCATTTTTTTTTCCCAAAGTGGTATTTCCTTTCTGAAAATAAAAATAAAAATGCAACCCCAGCATGGAAGTTTCCTCCCTTGTAGAGGGTGGCATTGACCACTTTTCAATGCCCCTAACCTTCATATTCTTCCTAGAAGTGACAGGCATTGAACATTGGCTGTATGTCTGCCCACCTATATTAGGAAGGTGGACATACAACCAAGTCTCTAATGGCCCTTACTCAATTGGACTGTCAGAGGTGTTTGACCACAGTGGAGACAGAGTAGATGCCGCCATCATCAAATCTATGTTCAGTCTAATTCTAAATTAGGCAAGCAGTCAATAATGTTGGAATGGAGTGAGTTCCCGCTCCACCAGCATTCAAATCAGTCCCAAAGCCCTCATTATTGTTTTCAAATTGTACAGATGCAAGCTTACAATGAATATGAAGCACATTACATGCCATGACATTGCCTGTCACATTTTTCACAAACCCAATTTACATGAAATCCAAATGCCATTGAGGGAATTTTAAAGCTAAAGAATTAAGGCTCATATTTATACTTTTTTAGTGCCACATTTATGTCATTTTTTGGTGCAAAATCAGAGCAAACTTACAAAATACAATTGTGGGGCATATTTATAGTCCATTTGCGCTGAATGTGCGTCAAAAAGTTTGATGCACATTCGGCGCAAACCTTGCACCACAATTATACTATGGCGCCCAACCCAGCGAACATCAAAATTCCTCTGTGTGCATCATTTTCTTAATGCGGGAAACCGCCTTGCGTTAATGACATGCAAGGTAGGCGTTCCCGTCCAAAATTACTTTAAGGCCTGTGCGCCTTATTTATACTCCTGTGTCATTTTGACACACAGGAGGGGGCGGGCCTTAAAAAAACGGCACCCAGCCTGCTGTGTGCCATTTTTTTAACGCCTGGGTGAGGGCAGGCGTTAAGGGACCTGTGGGCTCATGTCCATGGTCTCTGACCATGGAAGCAGTCCACAGATGCCCCTCCCTGCCCCCAGGGACACCCCCTGCCACCTCCACCCATCCCTGGAGGACACCCATGGATGGGGGGACCCATCCCAGGTACGTACAGGTAGGTTGAGGTAAGTATTAAAAAGAAAAAGAATTTTGTGGCATGGGGGGCCTAACTTGGGCCCCCCTACATGCCACTGTGCGCAATGGCCATGCCCAGGGGACAGAAGTCCCCTGGGCTTGGCCATTGGGCAGGGGGGCATGACTCCTGTCTTTGCTAAGACAGAAGTAATTTCCATGGGGGTTGTGCATCAAAAAATGGCGCAAGTCCGGTTAGAGCCATGACTTTTTACTCTAACCTGACTTGCACCATTTTTTGACGCACAACCCCCATTTTCCACTACGCCGACGCTGCCTGGTTAGAGTATTTTTTTTTTACTCTGACCAGCTCGCAGCGCGGGCTAACGTCAATCCATAAATAAGGTGCCTGCCTGGTGCATTGGAATGGCGTTAGCCGGCGGTAATTTTTTTTACGTAAACCGGCGCTGATTTGCGTCAAAAAGTATAAATATGGGCCTGTATTTTGGAAGTTTGCACTGCTTTTGCGTAAAAAAACTACGCAAATGCGGTGCTAAAAAAGTATAAATATGGGTCTAATTTTCTTACCTCATATGTATGTGGTTGGGTGTACATTTTCCTGGAAAATGAAATAATTTGAAAATGTGCATGCATCTCAAGTGCGGCTAGCAATTACTGTCTATTGGCATTGAAGAGAATGTCCTGTTGGTGCCCTTTGGAGAGAAGTTCATACATTTGCATGGGGAGAGATTTACACCAGTCTAAGAGCTATAATTAGGATAGGCAGATGTTTAGCTTGAGACTTTAGCCTACACGCAGTATTGTAGCACTCGGTCCTTTGCAGACGTAATTTCAAAGTGTTCAACAAACACACAATTAAACATGACTTCACCGTGTGAAAGAATTAATGTTGTGGGAGTGATCTCGGATACTGACAATAAATCCAGGGTATTACAGTGAAGGGGACAGGACTTGTTATCATTTCATGGACTTGGAAACTCCAAGAGACATAAACGCATTAGATAGCTTCTTGACTAAGTGGTTCTGATAAAAACGTTACTCCAGGGTGTTTTTCGCTGTTGCGTGTGTTATTAAAATGAGAAATGCGTTCATTTAAAAAAAATAAAAAGAGGTAAATATGCACGAGCCGATATGCATTCGTCTTGTATTTACAGAAGGGAATGTGCTTGCAAACAACACTTAGTACTGCGATTATTTAAGAATATACAGTTGGAAAGGACTGATGCTACTGCATGCATGCTATTGTTGTTCATGTGTATGTGTATAAAACATACTGTACAAGTGTGACACTGCTAATAAGTCGAGTTTTTTTTTTTTAATTTATGTTTCTGTAGACCTGGCATCACTGACTGATTTCTCCTAACGTTTTGCCCTCTGACCTGTTTCTTTGTCTCATTTTTGCTGACTTTTGGGAATCTAGGCACTGCTGACTAGTACTAAAGAGCAGGTGCTGTGTACTCTAAACATGGTAACAGTGGCTTCTTCACAAGTGGCATATTTAATTTACTTGTAAGTCCCTAGTAAAGTGCACAGATTGTGCCCAGGGCCTGTATATTAAATGCTACTAGTGGGCCTGCAGCATGGTTGTGCCACCCACTACAGTAGCCTTTCAAACATGTTTCAGGCCTGTCAATGCAGACCCTGTGTGTGTGTATTTCGATCTGGCAAGCATACTCACTTGCCAGACCCAAATTTTATTTTTTCATTACATGTAAGTCATGAATAAGGTAGGCCATAGTCACCCTGATGGGTAGGGTGAAGTGTATTTAAAAAGTGGGATCTGCACTTTTAAGTTTAACATGTCCAGATAGTGAAACACGTATACATTTGTATTTTACTATTGCAAGGACTATCCCTCCCATTTGATAGCATTGGGATTACCTTAAAACATATTTGAAGCTTTATTTCAAATGGGGAAGTGATAGACCTATGGAGTTTGGTAAACCTGGACTTACAATTTAAAAGCACAGTTTATGGTGAAGTTGGATATTGAACTGTAAGTCTGAAAATGTCACTTTTATAAAGTTGGTATTTTCCTGCACCCCTGGATTCAAGCAAGCCTGGCTGATGAAGGATGATACACTGAAACAGATCCCAGGATGCTTGTTTCCTGTCCAGGGAGGACTTGGTCTAGCAGTTTGGGCTGCAGTGTTCCCATGGGGAACAGGGTCAAGACTGATTTGCATATGGCTGGGTCGAAACTGGGGAGACATGGTGAGCAAATTAACAATGGATTAAACCCAGATCTGTGTCTGGGGATGAGTATTTGAAAAGTTTCAACACTCCGTCCATCATTTTATTTTGTTTTGTGATGTTTCTTTGTGCGCCCTAAGTGGCCGGGGTATGCCCAGACGTGGGTCCCTTGCTCCCTGCGCCACTGGATTTAGGCTAGCCAGGCTGATAAAAGATGATAATCTGAAAGTGGTTCCAGGATGCTTGTTTTCTGTCCAGGGAGTATCTGGCCTAGCAGTTTGGAGTGAACTGTTTCTTGGGGGAACAGGGTCAAGACTTGTTTGCATATAGCTGGTGATGCGGTGGAGTGGGTGATGTGATGAGCAAACTAACAATGGATTAAACCCAGATCTGTGACTAGGGGTGAGTGTTTGAAAAGTTTCAACACTCTGTTCATCATTTTATTTTGTTTTGTGATGTTACTTCGAAAGAAGGCCTGTATGTTTCTCCCTCCTTCCAGTACCAGGATACCAAAGTATAAATACAGGACCGAAACCTCACCAAATCAGATCTCTACCGGAAACAAGGATACTTTGCCAGTAAGAAAGACTGCTGTGATGCCAGTAGAGACTGCCACTCTGCAACTGCATTGCTGTGTGGGCCTGCTGCCTGCTGCTTCTGTCCTGCAGTGAGAAGGATTGGACTTGCTCTCGACATCCTTGAACCCAAGAAATCTCCATGGGCTTGTTATCTTGCCTCCTCTTCTTCTGCAGTCTCAGGGATTTCAAAGATCACCCACAACTCACCTGCTACAGCACCTGGAGTCTGTCATCTCTGACTCTACCCTGCCAAGTATTGCCATCCCATTCCTCTATCCATGGAAATGGGCCAAAGGTACTCTGTCTTCTGTGGTTTTCATCTGAATCACCACAAAGCCTGACAAAGCCTCACTGTGCAGCAGCCTGCTTCACTGAAATCAACTCCAGGCAATGTAAAACCCCACAAAGCCTTGACGTGCAGTTGCCAGCCCATTGGTACTGACGCATAGCGATGCTAAGCCATGCAAAGCCTTGCCACACAACTCCCACAGTTGGACGCATAGTGACGCCAAGCCGTGCAAATCCTTGCCGCACTGCTCCCTGGGATCAACACAATGCAACACCAAGCACTGCAAAGCCTTGCTGCACAGCTTCTCTGAACTGACGCCAGATGGCACAAAGCCTCGCAAAGCAACAATGCTCAAACTGCACACCAGGAATTAAGGTACTGTGTTCAGTGGGCCTAAGAGGGTCTCTGTAACCGCCTCGTGTTCCATCACGGTTGACATGAACTTTTGACATTTTCCCAGTCGAGAGCAACCAGATACCCACAGTTGGCACTTTGTGTTTCAATGTGTTATTTTCCACCTAAATCTTTAAAAGTTGCATATCTCAGGATCTACTTATTGTGTTTTTATTATTTTGAGCTTGTTTAATTTATAAAATCATAATATATTTTCTAAACTGGTGTGGAGTCTTTTGTGGTGTGTTCACTGTGTTACTGTTTGAAGTATTGCACAAATACCTTCAAATTGCCTCTTAAGTTAAGCCTGGCTGCTCTGTGCCCCAGTTATCAGAGGGTAGGTACAGGTTAATGTAGGGAATTTAATTGATTTACACTGACTCATATTGTAGTTCCTGCTTGGACAGGGTGCATACCTCTGCCAACTAGAGACCCAATTTCTAACAGTGCCTTTTTTAAGTCTGGCCTATATTGTCAGCCACAAGTTTTCCAAAAAAGATAATGTGAAAATACATACTTATAAAGGGGCTTTCAATATCAGTACTCTTTCACAACTGTTCTGTTCATATGTCAATAAAAGTATGGTTCCTCCAGCCAAAGAAAAAATATAGAGCAACAATGGAAGCCACTGGAGCCATTGGATGTTTTCATTCTGTGTATCCGCATTTTCCCTTACACTTCTACACATACTTAAAAACTTTTTTTACCAAAAAAAGTACTTTCTTGGCACTTGTACCTCCCAGTAATAGCTTGTCCCTATGTATAGTAGGGTGTCATCAAGGTCTTCCTAACACTAAAGACATGTACATGTACTGTAAGTTGCAATGTTGACTCATCACTAAAACCAGCTGTGATATATTTATTTATTCTACAGAAAATTAGCGTATCACAATAGCAGTTAAAGCGTATATGCCAATTTCTAGTTTAGAGCCACATCCCCTCAGGTTTGTGATCGACAACTCAAGCACTTGTATCTGTGTTGGTAGGGACCTACAGTAATGACTTGTAAAACTTCAGGTTCAGAAAAAAACATTCTAATGCTTTTGCATCTGACTTAATAGGCACCTCTAGTAATGACTTAAGGAACTGTAGCTATCTGAAAGGATTTTGAAGAGGTTATATGTATTACACTTTGGTGTGTGCCACTGTGTCAAACTCAGCTCCTTCCTAGAATGGTAGGGACCTACAGTAATGACTTGTAAAACTTCAGGTTCAGAAAAAAACATTCTAATGCTTTTGCATCTGACTTAATGGGCACCTCTAGTAATGACTTAAGGAACTGTAGCTATCTGAAAGGATTTTGAAGAGGTATATATGTATTACGCTTTGGTGTGTGCCACTGTGTCAAACTCAGCTCCTTCCTAGAATGTTTTGGGGTGAACCATCAAATGGGGGCTAAGACAAAAGGGTGTCCAAAATGATTTTTAACTAAGCAATTTCCATAGGGAAAACTAGACAATAATACAGCAAAAATGCCTGAAAACATTTTCACCAAATTTGCCAGAAAGCTAGGTTTTTAGCAATAAAGCATACTTTTTCGATGTGGTGTAAATCCATTCAGAATTTTTTGAGGAATTAATGCTTAACAAATATAGATATCTAGTGCCATGGGACTCTGGATGAACCACAAGATCAAAAGATAACAATCTGATTGGCTTGCCGTTTTAGGACATTATAGGGTGACCCCTACGTCATTATCTAAATCAGGCCCCAAATCTTCTAGGTCATTACATACATGACCCTAGGAGAGATTTCCATCTTTTTCTACAGCAGGAATGTTGGTGCCCCTTGTTGTTGGTTCTAACAATGCCCTATGTGGTCTTAGTATTAACGAAACAGGCAAACATGTTTCTAGTCATTTTGAAGTGAAGAGTATCAAGTGGTATAATTAACTATTTAATCCTCAGTAACGATGTAAATTATGGACTAATAACTTTACATCCAAAACCCTGGAAATTCAATGAAAAAGAACAACTGTTAAAGTGATGTTAAAGTGACGTTATAGTAAGGTATAAATATAAAAATACATTAACTAACATTTTTTTAAAAAATACCTTAGTGAGTTATTTGAAAGTTGAAGGTTAAAGGGAAGTTATGGTTAGGATGCAATGCCAGTCATAATTTTGAATCATAAAAATCATTAATATTTACCAGTTAAACTTCAGTGACTTAACTATACCTTGTGCACCTGACATACACTGATTATGACCTCACATATTTGATCACACATGACATCTTCAATGACATCATTGATGACATCACACATGTCATTCCAAATGACATTATTTATGATATCACTCATGAGATTGCTGATGGCTTTACTCAAACCACTGCTCTTGAATTTATATTATAAACCAGCAAATTATTTCTTATATGTAATGAGGTACTAACTAGTGCAGAATCATGTTAAGCATGAATTATATGCACATATGTGCGTATTTAATACTGTGATAATGAAGTCCACTCATTCAAACAACAAAGACTCCTTATTTCAACAAACCACTACTATAGAACAGCTATGTCTTTTACAGAACTGTTCACAAAGGCAACATTCCCTCCACACACCCAGTTCTATTAGGTGGCCTAGCTGCTACTATGCACAACCTTTGCCCTCCACACAATGCTTTATGGAGACCACACACATCAGGATAACCAAGTACCCTTAATTGACCAAGCTCCTGCCAAGCATAGATTTTCTCCTGTGCCCTGGTTTTAAGAGAGAGCTCCCTTCTTCAGGACAAACTATCCCCATAAATAATCAAACCCCTACTCCGTACCATTGGCATGTATACAAGAGTTTACGGAGGGCACACTCCTCCCAGGAACAAAAGCCTTATTAGAAGGTCAAGCCCATATCTTGCACAAGCTTTGCCTGTGGAGTGTTCATAGAGGACCTATTACCTGCAGACACCGAAGCCCGATTAGGTGGGCAAGCCCCTACTATGCACAGCTTTCGCCCTGGCCACAGCTCCTCACAAAGAGCCAACTCCGGGCACATACTCAAGACACATTAGGAGGCCAAGCATGTTGAAAGAGCTACAAAAGGTATAGAGAGTGTGCTCTACATGTAGCTAGGTCAAAATGTCAGTTAAAACATACCATTGTAAACAAGCACAAGCCAGTAATATTTACTTCAAGTAGCTGAAACTCATGCCAATAAAAAAAAAAAAAAAATTGGCCCACCCATGCAGTCCCTCTGGTACCCCACCACCAAGCCTAGGATGTCAGGGTATCCCTAACCTGCCCTCTTCTGCTGTTTTTAACATTGTTGTTAGGATCTGGGGTCTTGATTCCTAAGTTGTCAGCCCTGCTGATCCTATATGGCGTGATACATACACAATTTTTGAGACTTAATTGGTCAAAAACTAAAGAAGATATTTACACCAAATCACAAAAAGCATCCTTTCTCATAAAAATCTAGCTTTCTGCAAATTAGATGTAAATCAGTTTAGCCATTTGGACAGATGCTGTGTCTAAAGTTCCTTTGGAAAAATTAATAGGGAAAATGTGTTTTGGGACCCTCTCTTTTTCTCTGTCCCCACTTGATGGATCACCCCAAAACCTTTGATGCACAAACTAGTAAAAAAGGAGCACTTTTTGGAAAGTTTAGTGGAGATTTGTCAGATGCTGTCACAGCTAATGCCAACACAAAAAAAGCATGCCCTGTGGAGTAACAATCCTAACTACATCCTAACTACATCTACCCAGTGTTACAGAGTGGCAGCAGCCACTCTGTAGATATAGTGAGGTTTCCCAGAAATAGGAATTCCTAGGATTTTCAACAGTTAATAACTTTGTCCTTATTTGATGAATCTCTACAAATCTTGACAGACCAATAGCTTTTTCTATCTTTTGCAGTGATTCATCAAAGGGGTGCAAAGAAACAAAGAGAGTCCATAAACATTTTTTTCCTGAGAATCATTTTCCATTGACTTTTTATTCAAAAGTAACAGCCATACGGCTGCAGAGGATTCCATGTAAGATAGTGTATTATATATTCTGGTGTGGTGATGGTCTGCAGATGAACCTTTTGGGAAATTGGGGTAAGGAGGGTAAGTATTTTTGAAGTTATAAGGCATTTAAACTTAATGATAAGGGTGACAGCTGAGTTTCACAACATTTACTAGTCTTTTGGGGAAGTACAGCAATGCATAGCAATGACAAAGCATTATGGGCCAGATGTAAGTATGTTTGGGTTTGCGACTCGCAAATTGCGAGTCGCAAACCCATATGCACG
This sequence comes from Pleurodeles waltl, assembly GCF_031143425.1. Lineage (NCBI taxonomy): Eukaryota > Metazoa > Chordata > Amphibia > Caudata > Salamandridae > Pleurodeles > Pleurodeles waltl. The sequence goes on from NC_090438.1 coordinate 872,947,898, forward strand.
ATGGTGTCCCTGACACCATCTGCGAATCGCCTGGGGCTCGCAAAGACCCACCTCATTAATATTAATGAGGTGGGTCGCAATTTGCGACCCCCTTGCGATTCGCCGCACTCACAGGGATGGTGGCCTGCTGGAGACAGCAGACCACCATGTCTGTGACTGCATTCTAATAAAGCAGTTTTTTTGTTGTATTGCATCCCGTTTTCCTTAAAGGAAAACGAGTTGCAATACACTCGAAAAAATGAAACATTTTTGTTTCATTTTTTTCTTAAAAAATTAAAAAAATGTGTTTCATTTTTTTCTTAAAAAATGAAACATTTTTGTTTCATTTTTTCAGAAAAAATGTTTTTAGGGCCATTCACAAAGGAGAAGGTGTCCCATGGGGACCCCTTCCCTTTTGCGAATGGGCGAGCACCCATTTGATATGGGTGCTAACTGCGAATTGCTTTGCGACCACGTTCGCGGTCACAAAGCAATTCTACATCCCAATGCGAATCGCAAATAGGAAGGGGGATACCCCTTCCTATTTGCGAGTCGCATTCCCATTTTGCGAGTCGGTAACCAGGTTACTGACTCGCAAAATGGGAATGAGCATCGCAATGCGCATTTTGCATGGCGCAAACAGCAAAACTTGCTCTTTGCACCAGGCAAAACGCTTCCTACATCTGGCCCTTAGTGACTTGCTAGTGACTGCCTGTACAAAGGTTAAAGGCTCTCATGTTGTTTTAAGTGCACTTTAGCTGTGTTCTGGCTTCAGGCCTTTGATATAGTTAAGTCTTATGTTTTATATTTTCTCTATATAGTATCACTTTATTTAAGTGGCAATTGTTAGAAATGGGGCCTCTGGTTGGCACAGGTATGTATGACATGGTTAACCACTTTTTCTGCCTAATGTCAGTGTGTTTGACTCTGGTCACCGGGATTCAGCTAACCAGGACCCCAGTGATTATGCTCTCTCTCCCAAAACTCTGTATTTCATCCCACACTTGACATATTTGCCCCTACTATATGGTACCCTGGTACCCAGGGTATTGGGGCTCCAGGGGATCCCTATTGGCTGCAGCAGTTATTCTGCCACCCATAGGGAGCCCATGCAAAGGGTTCTACAGGCCTGCCATTGCAGTCTGTGTGAACTGGGTGTATGCACCCATTTTCAGTATAGGTCACTGCACCAGGTCAATATAAGTCACCCTTCTGGTAGGCCCTCTCAACTCAGAGGGAAGGGTGCTAGTACCTGTGTGTGAGGGTACCCATGCAATAGCAGAGGTGCCCCACAAACTCCAGATCCATTTTCCTGGACTTTGTGAGTGCGTGAAACCATTTTACGCTTGTACTGGACATAGGTCACTACCCATATCCAGCTACATAATGGTAACTCCGAACTTAAGCATGTTTGGTATCAAACATGTTAGAATCATACCCCAAAACTTTTGCAAGTATTGTTTGTATGATTCCATGCACTCTGTGGGCTTCTTAAAGGACCCCAGCTTTGCTTCTATAGCCTTCTGAGGTTTTCCAGGCAGCCCCAGCTGCTGCCACCTCACAGACAGATTTCTGCCCTCCTGATGCTTGAGCAGTTCAAGTCCAGGAAGGCAGAACAAAGGATTTCCTTTCGGAAAGGGGCATTACACCCTCTCCCTTTGGAAACAGGTGTTTCTGGAATTGGGAGGCATAACCTCCCCAAGCCACTGGTATGCCTTCAAGGGCATATTTTGGGCCCTCTGTACATAAACCAGTCTACACCTGTTCAGGGACCTCCAGTCCCTGCTCTGGCATGAAACTGGATAATGGAAAGGGGAGTTACCACTCTCTTGTCCATCATCGCCACAGGGGTAGTGACCAGAGCTCCTCCAGAGGGTCCCTGGGTTTTGCCATCTTGAACACAAAGTTGGCAGGGAACTCTGGGAGCATCTGAGAGGCCAGGTCAGACAGATGACGTCACAGCCCCCTCCTGATAGGTGGTCAACTAGCTGGGTGACCAACTCCTCTTTCTTGGCTATTTAGGGTCTCTCCTTTGAGTGGTTCCTCAGATTCGGCTTGCAAGATTCCAGCAGGATTCCTCTGCATCCCTTGCTATGACTTCTGACAAAAGAAAGTGTATCTGGACTCTCCAGGACCCGACAATCTGCTACAAAGATGAAGAATTTGCCTGCAACATTGTTTCCACAGTTCCTTCCAGCTTCTGCAACATTTCCACAGTCATGCATCCTCTAAGGACAGTCCACCTTCTGTCTGCACAGGAAATAGGAAGGAATATCCCTTGGAGTGAAGGAGTCAATCCCCTGCATCCACGTGCACCAACAGCAACGAAGATCAAATACATGGATCCCCTCTCCTAGTGAGCTGGTTGGATCCTGCATCACAAGTGGTGGTCAGAGGTGGCCCCAATGGTCCTCTCTACCGGCTTTCCAATATGGGTGAAGATAAGGCCTTGCCTTCCCACACAGGACAGTACCCCCATGCACTGCATCTTTTGCAGCTGCCAAAGCTTGTTGGCACTTTTTCCAAGGGGTCTTCAGGCATCGTGGAGCTCTAGCCCCCAGCACTTCTTCCTATGATGTACAGCTTTCTGAGTGACTCTCTTGTGGAATGAGACTCCTTTTTGTGGTGCTGGGTGGGTTCCATTTGCACCTTCTGAGTCCCCATCCTGTGGAACTCCTGTTGATGATGCCTGTGCTTCTGTGGGCTCTCTACGATGCTGAGGGCCCCTTCTGATTCCCACTTCTGAGTTGAGTCCTCCTGGGCCTTGCTGGTCCCCCGCAGCACCACTTTCTACCTACCACAAGTTTTGCCTGTGCCAATGCTTGTTTATGGAATCAGAACACGCAAACCTAACTGCAATATTCCTTCCGGTGTAGGACATCACCTGCATCCTCCAGGAACTCGACTCCAAACCCCAGGCTACTTCTTCCTCACCATTGACCAACTCCTGTATCCTCAGCTTGGTGGGTAGGGACTCCGGCCGCCACTGAACTCTTCTGTGTATTCTGGACTTGGTCCCCTCTTTCCACAGATCTTCCTCTTCAGGAATCCACTATTAGTATCTTGCAGTTTGCTCTGGGTTTTGTAATTCTCTTCTTTTCTTCAGAGTGGGTGTTTTGGGGAAATTCTAGTGATTTACTCCTGCTTTCCTGGTTGCTGGGGGGAGTTGTGATACTTACCTTTGTGCTTTCCTGGTACCCCAGCACCCCTCTACACACTCCACTTACACACTCCACTTACCTAGGTGGGGGTTCAACTCTTGCATTCAATTTTTTTTGTATATGGTTTGGGCTCCCCCTAGGGCCACTATTCTCTATTGTGTTTTATACTGTTTGCATAGTTTTCTAACTATTCTTATGCCTATTTCAAACAACTAGCGTACATATCTAGTGTATTACTTACCTCCTAAGGGAGTATTGCCTCAATAGTATTTTTTGGTGTTGTGTTATCATAATAAAGTACCTTTATTTTTGTAAGATTTAGTGTATTCTTTCGTGTGTGTAAGTGCTGTGTGTCTACAGTGGTATTTCATGAGCTTTGCATGTATCCTAGAAAAGCCTTGGCTGCTCATCCACAGCTACCTCTAGAGAGCCTGGCTTCTAGACGCTGCCTACATTTTACTAATAGGGGATACCTGGACCTTTTATAAGGTGTAAGTACCTTAGGTACTCACCACACACCAGGCCAGCTCCCTACAGGGATCACAATCCTAGTCAGGGTAAGTGACAACACAACTTAAATTATCTTGTGCTCACCATCCACTAGCTTGGCACAGAGCACGCAGACTTAAATTAAAAGCTAATATGTGTAAACAATTTATGCAATAACACATATAGTAACACAGTGAAAATAAACAAAAAAGGACTCCACAACTGTTTATGAAAATAGATAATATTTATCTGAATAGAATAGGACCAAAATGACAAAAATCCAATATGCACAAGTCAAGATATCACTTTTTAAAGATTTAAATGAGTCTCAATCCTCAGAACAGGAGGCAAGCTCAAACTAAGACCCTGTAGAGGACTTGATGAGGTACTAAGTTTAAGAGAGAACCCCTCCACCCTTCCTGCCCGGGGAAACCCATCTGTTTGCAGATGAATGCAGATGCAGCTGATTGTCCTGTGTTTATGGCTGTCTGGGTGGCATGCATAAGTGGGGCTGTCAACCAGCACAGACCACACGTGGATGGGAGACAGGCTGTAAGGCACTGACGCAGGAAGAGCAGAGAAATGCCTACTTTCTAAGAGTGGCATTTCTAAAAAGTGTAGATAGAATCCAACTTCACCAGTATGTAGGATTTCCCACTGCCATTCGAACAATAGCAGACATGACAAGTCTATTCCCCTCTACTTAAAAGCATAAAAGGGAATCTCTAATGCTGGCCTACAAGAGGAGCAGGCTTCACAGTAGTTGAAAACGACTTTAGGAGTTTCTCACTACCAGGACATGTACAACTTATAAGTTTGTGTCCTGCCTTTCACTTACATAGCACACTTCCCTAATGGTTACCTGGGGCCTACCTTAGGGGTGACTTACATAGAAGTAAAGGGGAATTTAAGGCTTGGCAAGTAGTTTTAAATGCCAAGCCAAAGTGGCAGCGAAACTTCACACACAGGCCTAGAAATGGCAGACCTGAAACATGGTTAAGGAGCTACCTATGTGGGTGGCACAATCAGTGTTGCAGGCCCACTAGTGGCATTTAATTTACAAGCCCTGGGGACATCTAGTAAACTTTATGAGGGCCTTAACTGGCAATTGGGTATGAACCAATGCTTCCGTGTTTAGGGGAGAGAGCACAATCACTTTAGCACTGGTCAGCAGTGGTAAAGTGCACTGAGTCCTAAAACCAGCAAAGCGTAAATCAGAATAAAGGAAGGGAGGCAGGCAGACAGTTGGGGGAAGACCACTGTAAGGCTGCCAGGTCGAACAGTAATAGGTAGGGAAAATGATTTAAAGCTTTTTATGTACTTTTAAAAAGTGTACAGAGTACCGTGTTACTTCCTTCCTTGGAAGTACTGGGGTATTTAAAAAAACAAACTAAAAAAATATATGATAAAAATGTAAAATACACTGTACAACACTATATTACACAAATATAGAGTGCTACAGTGTATTTTCAATTATTTACGTATTTAATTTTTTACAAAAAGTCAACGGAGTACTTGCTGTATGCCATTCTACTCTTTGCCACTACATTGTATGCTACTGTACTCTACACCACTCCACTCTACACTAAACCACAGCACCCTACTCCAATATACCTCAATTCACTCTTTGCCATTCTACTGTATGCCACTCTACTCTACAGTACTCCAACATACACCACTCCACAAAACACCATGACACTCTACACAATTCCACTCTATTCCACTTCCCTCTATGCTATTGAAGTGTACGCAATTCAGTTCTATGCCACTACACTCTACAGTATACTATTACACTCTATTCCACTGCACTCTACCTCACTCCACTCTGCCCCACTTCGCTCTATAACACTCCACTCTATCTCAATTCACTCTAAGCCACAGCACCCCTCACAACCTCACTCTTCTGCATTTCAGTCTTTGCAACTCCACTGTGCACCCCTGCACTCCACACAACTCCACTGTATACTATTCTGCTGTATGCCATGCTACTCTTTGCCCGTCCACTCAGTGCTATTCCACTCAATGCAACTCCACTCTATGCTACTCCACTGTACGATACTACACTCAGATTGTATGTCACTACACTTAACCCCAATCCATTCTACAACACTCCGCTCTAAGCTATTCCACTCTACACCACTGCATTGTACAACACTCCTGTTCTCCCCACTCCAGTCTATATCACTCCACTGTGCACCACTCCACACTATGCTAAATCAAACTACATTATTCGACATTATTCAACCATTTGCCACTCCACTCTATGCCACTCATGCTGCATCACTTTACTCAATGTTAATCTGCTCTATGTCACTCCATTCTAAGCCACTCCAGTTTATGCCACTCCACTGTATGCCACAACACTCTACACTACTCCACTGTACGCAACTCCAGTCTACGCCACTCTAATCAACTCTAGTCCACTCTAAGCTATTCCATTCTACAGCATTCAACTCTTCACCATTGCAATCTACACGATTCCACTCTACACCACTCTACTACACGGTATTACACTGTGCCACGTTCCACTCAACTCCAATCCACTCTACTCTACTCCACAACACTACACTATAGAATGCTACTCTCTATTTCACTCTACTCAATCACTCTCTACTTAACACTGAACTGTGTGATTCGAAACATCCTAAAAACATTAAAATTCAATGAAAAAAGCAAAAGTCAAACCTTTGTTATAGTAAGGAATACTTTATTAAATATTTCTATACAAACCAAACATAAGCTACATAAATGCTACAAATTCTCAAGTTATAACTATACTTTAAATGTATAAGTTACGCCTCCCTTGCAAATACCTGGTGTTCTAACACAAATTAGGAAGTTATTTAATTTACTGCTCAACTTCAACAATGGATTTGTATGTGTAAATTATAATTGGGAGTTTTATGCATCACAAGATTATGGCCTACCAATCCCTGGGCATGTGTTTCTACTGCTGTGGAAAATTACAGTAGACGTTGTAAGCAAAAAGTGAAAAAATGATGAAAATATCCCATCTGTGGCTTTTCAGACAAACTGAAGCAGGTCATCTTTCTTAAGTATCCATAAATGTCAGACTTATCTTAAAAGCTTCCAAATAAAATACTGTACTAAATCAGCACATATTTTATTTTGTTAACTGCTATAATAGAACTGTAGCAAAATGGATTGCAATGACATTTACTTTCAGATTTGTCGTTCACGTCTAAATGGTGAAGGCTATTACACATAAGATAACTGGAGTTTGACGCTCAGCGGTTACCAGAGCCTTTGCCCCATTCACTTTGCAGTGTGCACCTCAAAATACGTTGACCAAATGGAAGTATAAGCACTGAGGATAAGCGATGCATGCACTGGTGCTCAAAGGTGTGTGTTTGCTGTCCACATCTGCAATGGGCTGTGCTCATTCAACGCTCAGTGGTAGAATAAATGCCATCATAATATTAATGAAAAGAATGCATTCCTAGCAAATGCTTTAAATATTTAATTATTAAATAAACAATTTGTAGTGCTTCTGGGCAGACAGATATTTTAGCACTATGCAGAAAACTTGTTTACATCACAGTGCATGTAATTTGAATGTACAACACATAAGATAGGAATTTTGCATGGAATCTATAAAGAATATGATGGGTTACACAATGCTATTTTGGCAGTGCCTAATTTGTGAAATAAGACAGGGTAGCAAAAACATTTCTTAGGAGGCAGCCTCCCACTGCCCACTGTGGCACCGCTCTTTTCCACTGTGAGAGAAGGCCTTTTTTTGACATGGTTAGCCCCCACATTTTGCCTCGTATTGATGTAGCCTAGAAGTTGTTAGTGCCCAGGACCTCTCCTAAACCAGGTTCCCTGGGTCAGATCTCTTTCCAAAAACAGTTGCGATGCCTTGGCACAATTGTAGACACATTTAGCTGCCCCCACAAGTCCCTAGTAAATGATACTTAGTTGCCAAGGGCAGGGGGTACTAAGGGTAAGCCCCTGAGGGCACTAGCACTGATTGTGCCACCCTCTAGAGCGCTGCATTGACGTGCACCCAGCACTGCCATTGAAGGCTCATTGCCCTGATGCAAACCTAAAACACAAACTAGCCATGGCACACTGCCTGTGTACCCTGCCAACTATACACTGCATGTACCATGGTTAAGACAACCCTCCGGCAGGCCTTCCAGCCCTAAAGCAGGGTGCACTATACTGCATGTGATGGCATAGCTGCATGACCAATATGCCCCACTGTTTCCTTGCAAAACCTGGGACATTTAGAGTGGACAGAGCAGACATTTTAATACATGTGATGGACACTGGCCAATATGAGTTTCACAGGTACATTATGGCCACTCTGAACCCTGGGGTGTTTGGGATCAAACAACACAGAATGATAAAACTAAATTGGTACCAGTATTGGATTTATCACCAAATGTACCAAGGGATCAATTAGAGGTGAGGTGCCCCCTGCAAAAGCTAACTACCCAGGCATGGTTGCTGGCCTGTCACATACATCCTGCCACCTCCAGACACAAATCTGCACCCCTGGGGTGAGGCCCTCTTCCCTCTAGGATGTAGAACAAAGCCCTTCCTGGGTGGAGGTGCTAACGCCTCAGGAATGGGCACTGCCTTGTTGGCGAGCTTGAAAGGGGTTACTTTCTTTGAAAATTACCTCCTGCTTCTGAGTGCATCCTAATGTACAGCTACTGGCTCATCAATTCACTCTGTACCCAGCCGGCTGGTGATCAGCACTGAAGAACCAGATGTGCCTTAAGGGCCCCCCACCCCTTGTGACAATGACACTCCAAGGGGACCCCCAGGATTCACCTTTAAACTTACCTGTGTAGTGTTTTTCCATGTAGTCCCTCTAAGTGTCCCTGCACCAGTTATGTAGACATTTTTGTCTGCATTTTTGAGGCACCCAAACCACTCTACCTATCAGAGTGTTCCGACCAATGACCAGGACCAACCCGTAAAAGTAGAACTCAGTAAACTTATTTGTGATTTTATATGTAGTTTTAAAGGCTATCCTCCATTGATTTCTATGGTATGTACTTATGCACAAAAAGAGTATTTTTATTACTCTTCAAACATTCATATCTCAAAAAGTACTTAACCAATATTGATCATCTTGGTCTTCAAAATTAGTGAGTGTGAAGTGAGTGATTCAGTTTGTCACAAGGGGGTTGGTGCGAGGTTCTCCCCAATAGAAAACGTTTTCCTTGGTGTTTTCCATAGTGTGAAACTATATAATTAATTAATACACTTTTTCATAAAATTTGTATTACAATTGTCACATTCATGATGATAGCTCTGTGTGTTTTGAAAAGAGTCCAAGTATTGAATGGGCATGTGGTAAGAACACCTTTGTGACACAGTAACTGGCACTGTAAAAAAAAAACACACACTGCCACCAACCTGAGCTCTCACGCTCTCAGTTGTGCTTCACAGAAACACATCAAATTACGGGACTCACCCTGACATCCATAGGCAACTTAGTTCACAGTATGAACTATGCAAGCCTCATAGGGAACAAGAACAACAAAAGTGCAGAAAAATAATATTTGGGGAAGCAAAATACTCTTAAGAAGTAGTTGCACATATAAAGTGCAGCATGTAACTTGGATTTATGTTAAGGGTTCTTTGACAAATAGTAGAGACAGAAATCACAGTGATTGCTTGTAAAGTTAAATACTTAGGCCCGTATTTATACTTTTTTAGCGCCGCATTTGCGTTGTTTTTTGACGCAAAAACGGCGCAAACTTGCAAAATACCATTGTATTTTGTAGGTTTGCGCCGTTTTGCGTCAAAAAGCGGCGCAAATGCGGCGCTAAAAAAAGTATAAATACGGACCTTAACCCCTTCTGTGCCTTGGACGAGATGATCTCGTCCAAGGCTACAGTTCCCCTGTGCCTTGGACGAGATCATCTTCCCCCGACCCCCCCCACTCCCCCCTGTGACGTCAGCGCGCGAGCGCGCGCTGATTTGTCACAGGGGCCTCCCTAGTCGTGCTGGAAGCTCTGCTTCCAGCGCGATTGAAAAAGAAATGCAAAAGCATTTCTTTTTCAATCACTTGGGAGGTCCGGAGGGGCTTCAAAGGGAAGGAAAATTATTTCCTTCCCTTTGAAGTCCCTCCGAGGGTTTCAAAAGCCGGATTGCTTGCAATCCGGCTTTTGAAACCCCATTAGACACCAGGGTTTTTTTTTTTTTTTTATTGAAACACACAAAGGGAGCGACCCCTTGGGCAGGGGTCGCTCCCAGGGGGGGCATTTTTTTGAGAAGGCCTTTTCTGCCCCCTCTGGGGGCAGAAACCTCTAGGCACCAGGGACCATTTTTTTTTTATTTTATTTTTTTATGTTTCATTTCTTTTTTTTTTGGTGGGGAGCGACCCCTTAGGCAAGGGTCGCTCCCCTTGGGGGAAAATTATATGTTGGCCATTTCTGCCCCCCTTGGGGGCAGATTGGCCTATTTTGATGAGGCCAATCTGCCCCCAAGGGGGGTAGAAACCACTAGACACCAGGGAATTTTTTCTTTGCGTGAATTTCACGCAAAGGGAGCGACCCCTTAGGCAAGGGTCGCTCCCTGGGGGGGAGGGCAATTTATTTTAGGCCATTTCTGCCCCCCTGGGGGCAGATTGGCCGATTTTAGGTCAATCTGCCCCCAAGGGGGCAGAAACCACTAGGCACCGGGGATTTGTTTTTTGGCGCCATTGTCACGCAGGGGGAGTGACCCCGTAGGCAAGGGTCGCTCCCGGGGGGGGGGGGCAGGGGGGGACAAATTTATTTTTGGCCATTTCTGCCCCCCCTGGGGGCAGATCGGCCTATTACTAGGCCGAACTGCCCCCAGGGGGGGGGGCAGAACCCTCAGGGCAAATTTGTTTGTTGTGTTGCGCTTTGGGGTGTTTCCTGTCGCCAGCGCTAGGCCTACCCACGCAAGTGAGGTATCATTTTTATCGGGAGACTTGGGGGAACGCTGGGTGGAAGGAAATTTGTAGCTCCTCTCAGATTCCAGAACTTTCTGCCACAAAAATGTGAGGGACATGTGTTTTTTTAGCCAAATTGTGAGGTTTGCAAAGGATTCTGGGTAACAGAACCTGGTCCGAGCCCCGCAAGTCAGCCCTCCTTGGATTCCCCTAGGTCTCTAGTTTTCAGAAATGCACAGGTTTGGTAGGTTTCCCTAGGTGCCGGCTGAGCTAGAGGCCAAAATCTACAGGTAGGCACTTCGCAAAAAACACCTCTGTTTTTTCCCAAAATTTAGGATGTGTCCACGTTGCGCTTTGGGGTGTTTCCTGTCGCCGGCGCTAGGCCTACCCACGCAAGTGAGGTATCATTTTTATCGGGAGACTTGGGGGAACGCTGGGTGGAAGGAAATTTGTAGCTCCTCTCAGATTCCAGAACTTTCTGCCACAGAAATGTGAGGGACATGTGTTTTTTTTGCCAAATTGTGAGGTTTGCAAAGGATTCTGGGTAACAGAACCTGGTCCGAGCCCCGCAAGTCAGCCCTCCTTGGATTCCCCTAGGTCTCTAGTTTTCAGAAATGCACAGGTTTGGTAGGTTTCCCTAGGTGCCGGCTGAGCTAGAGGCCAAAATCTACAGGTAGGCACTTCGCAAAAAAAACCTCTGTTTTTTTCCAAAATTTAGGATGTGTCCACGTTGCGCTTTGGGGTGTTTCCTGTCGCCGGCGCTAGGCCTACCCACGCAAGTGAGGTATCATTTTTATCGGGAGACTTGGGGGAACGCTGGGTGGAAGGAAATTTGTAGCTCCTCTCAGATTCCAGAACTTTCTGCCACAGAAATGTGAGCAACATGTGTTTTTTTAGCCAAATTTTGAAGGTTTGCAAAGGATTCTGGGTAACAGAACCTGGTCCGAGCCCCGCAAGTCACCCCTCCTTGGATTCCCCTAGGTCTCTAGTTTTCAGAAATGCACAGGTTTGGTAGGTTTCCCTAGGTGCCAGCTGAGCTAGAGGCCAAAATCTACAGGTAGGCACTTCGCAAAAAACACCTCTGTTTTTTTCCAAAATTGAGGATGTGTCCACGTTGCGCTTTGGGGTGTTTCCTGTCGCCAGCGCTAGGCCTACCCACGCAAGTGAGGTATCATTTTTATCGGGAGACTTGGGGGAACGCTGGGTGGAAGGAAATTTGTAGCTCCTCTCAGATTCCAGAACTTTCTGCCACAAAAATGTGAGGGACATGTGTTTTTTTAGCCAAATTTTGAGGTTTGCAAAGGATTCTGGGTAACAGAACCTGGTCCGAGCCCCGCAAGTCACCCCTCCTTGGATTCCCCTAGGTCTCTAGTTTTCAGAAATGCACAGGTTTGGTAGGTTTCTCTAGGTGCCGGCTGAGCTAGAGGCCAAAATGTACAGGAAGGCACTTCGCAAAAAACACCTCTGTTTTTTTCCAAAATTTAGGATGTGTCCACGTTGCGCTTTGGGGTGTTTCCTGTCGCCAGCGCTAGGCCTACCCACGCAAGTGAGGTATCATTTTTATCGGGAGACTTGGGGGAACGCTGGGTGGAAGGAAATTTGTAGCTCCTCTCAGATTCCAGAACTTTCTGCCACAAAAATGTGAGGGACATGTGTTTTTTTAGCCAAATTGTGAGGTTTGCAAAGGATTCTGGGTAACAGAACCTGGTCCGAGCCCCGCAAGTCAGCCCTCCTTGGATTCCCCTAGGTCTCTAGTTTTCAGAAATGTACAGGTTTGGTAGGTTTCCCTAGGTGCCGGCTGAGCTAGAGGCCAAAATCTACAGGTAGGCACTTCGCAAAAAACACCTCTGTTTTTTCCCAAAATTTAGGATGTGTCCACGTTGCGTTTTGGGGTGTTTCCTGTCGCCGGCGCTAGGCCTACCCACGCAAGTGAGGTATCATTTTTATCGGGAGACTTTGGGGAACGCTGGGTGGAAGGAAATTTGTAGCTCCTCTCAGATTCCAGAACTTTCTGCCACAGAAATGTGAGGGACATGTGTTTTTTTAGCCAAATTGTGAGGTTTGCAAAGGATTCTGGGTAACAGAACCTGGTCCGAGCCCCGCAAGTCAGCCCTCCTTGGATTCCCCTAGGTCTCTAGTTTTCAGAAATGCACAGGTTTGGTAGGTTTCCCTAGGTGCCGGCTGAGCTAGAGGCCAAAATCTACAGGTAGGCACTTCGCAAAAAAAACCTCTGTTTTTTTCCAAAATTTAGGATGTGTCCACGTTGCGCTTTGGGGTGTTTCCTGTCGCCGGCACTAGGCCTACCCACGCAAGTGAGGTATCATTTTTATCGGGAGACTTGAGGGAACGCTGGGTGGAAGGAAATTTGTAGCTCCTCTCAGATTCCAGAACTTTCTGCCACAGAAATGTGAGCAACATGTGTTTTTTTAGCCAAATTTTGAAGGTTTGCAAAGGATTCTGGGTAACAGAACCTGGTCCGAGCCCCGCAAGTCACCCCTCCTTGGATTCCCCTAGGTCTCTAGTTTTCAGAAATGCACAGGTTTGGTAGGTTTCCCTAGGTGCCAGCTGAGCTAGAGGCCAAAATCTACAGGTAGGCACTTCGCAAAAAACACCTCTGTTTTTTTCCAAAATTGAGGATGTGTCCACGTTGCGCTTTGGGGTGTTTCCTGTCGCCAGCGCTAGGCCTACCCACGCAAGTGAGGTATCATTTTTATCGGGAGACTTGGGGGAACGCTGGGTGGAAGGAAATTTGTAGCTCCTCTCAGATTCCAGAACTTTCTGCCACAAAAATGTGCGGGACATGTGTTTTTTTAGCCAAATTTTGAGGTTTGCAAAGGATTCTGGGTAACAGAACCTGGTCCGAGCCCCGCAAGTCACCCCTCCTTGGATTCCCCTAGGTCTCTAGTTTTCAGAAATGCACAGGTTTGGTAGGTTTCTCTAGGTGCCGGCTGAGCTAGAGGCCAAAATGTACAGGAAGGCACTTCGCAAAAAACACCTCTGTTTTTTTCCAAAATTTAGGATGTGTCCACGTTGCGCTTTGGGGTGTTTCCTGTCGCCAGCGCTAGGCCTACCCACGCAAGTGAGGTATCATTTTTATCGGGCGACTTGGGGGAACGCTGGGTGGAAGGAAATTTGTAGCTCCTCTCAGATTCCAGAACTTTCTGCCACAAAAATGTGAGGGACATGTGTTTTTTTAGCCAAATTGTGAGGTTTGCAAAGGATTCTGGGTAACAGAACCTGGTCCGAGTCCCGCAAGTCATCCCTCCTTGGATTCCCCTAGGTCTCTAGTTTTCAGAAATGCACAGGTTTGGTAGGTTTCCCTAGGTGCCGGCTGAGCTAGAGGCCAAAATCTACAGGTAGGCACTTCGCAAAAAACACCTCTGTTTTTTCCCAAAATTTAGGATGTGTCCACGTTGCGCTTTGGGGTGTTTCCTGTCGCCGGCGCTAGGCCTACCCACGCAAGTGAGGTATCATTTTTATCGGGAGACTTGGGGGAACACTGGGTGGAAGGAAATTTGTAGCTCCTCTCAGATTCCAGAACTTTCTGCCACAGAAATGTGAGGGACATGTGTTTTTTTAGCCAAATTGTGAGGTTTGCAAAGGATTCTGGGTAACAGAACCTGGTCCGAGCCCCGCAAGTCAGCCCTCCTTGGATTCCCCTAGGTCTCTAGTTTTCAGAAATGCACAGGTTTGGTAGGTTTCCCTAGGTGCCGGCTGAGCTAGAGGCCAAAATCTACAGGTAGGCACTTCGCAAAAAAAACCTCTGTTTTTTTCCAAAATTTAGGATGTGTCCACGTTGCGCTTTGGGGTGTTTCCTGTCGCCGGCGCTAGGCCTACCCACGCAAGTGAGGTATCATTTTTATCGGGAGACTTGGGGGAACGCTGGGTGGAAGGAAATTTGTAGCTCCTCTCAGATTCCAGAACTTTCTGCCACAGAAATGTGAGGGACATGTGTTTTTTTAGCCAAATTGTGAGGTTTGCAAAGGATTCTGGGTAACAGAACCTGGTCCGAGCCCCGCAAGTCAGCCCTCCTTGGATTCCCCTAGGTCTCTAGTTTTCAGAAATGCACAGGTTTGGTAGGTTTCCCTAGGTGCCGGCTGAGCTAGAGGCCAAAATCTACAGGTAGGCACTTCGCAAAAAAAAACTCTGTTTTTTTCCAAAATTTAGGATGTGTCCACGTTGCGCTTTGGGGTGTTTCCTGTCGCCGGCGCTAGGCCTACCCACGCAAGTGAGGTATCATTTTTATCGGGAGACTTGGGGGAACGCTGGGTGGAAGGAAATTTGTAGCTCCTCTCAGATTCCAGAACTTTCTGCCACAGAAATGTGAGGGACATGTGTTTTTTTAGCCAAATTTTGAGGTTTGCAAAGGATTCTGGGTAACAGAACCTGGTCCGAGCCCCGCAAGTCAGCCCTCCTTGGATTCCCCTAGGTCTCTAGTTTTCAGAAATGCACAGGTTTGGTAGGTTTCCCTAGGTGCCGGCTGAGCTAGAGGCCAAAATCTACAGGTAGGCACTTCGCAAAAAACACCTCTGTTTTTTTCCAAAATTTAGGATGTGTCCACGTTGCGCTTTGGGGTGTTTCCTGTCGCCGGCGCTAGGCCTACCCACGCAAGTGAGGTATCATTTTTATCGGGAGACTTGGGGGAACGCTGGGTGGAAGGAAATTTGTAGCTCCTCTCAGATTCCAGAACTTTCTGCCACAAAAATGTGAGGGACATGTGTTTTTTTAGCCAAATTGTGAGGTTTGCAAAGGATTCTGGGTAACAGAACCTGGTCCGAGCCCCGCAAGTCAGCCCTCCTTGGATTCCCCTAGGTCTCTAGTTTTCAGAAATGCACAGGTTTGGTAGGTTTCTCTAGGTGCCGGCTGAGCTAGAGGCCAAAATGTACAGGAAGGCACTTCGCAAAAAACACCTCTGTTTTTTTCCAAAATTTAGGATGTGTCCACGTTGCGCTTTGGGGTCTTTCCTGTCGCCGGCGCTAGGCCTACCCACGCAAGTGAGGTATCATTTTTATCGGGAGACTTGGGGGAACGCTGGGTGGAAGGAAATTTGTAGCTGCTCTCAGATTCCAGAACTTTCTGCCACAGAAATGTGAGGAACATGTGTTTTTTTATCCAAATTTTGAGGTTTGCAAAGGATTCTGGGTAACAGAACCTGGTCCGAGCCCCGCAAGTCAGCCCTCCTTGGATTCCCCTAGGTCTCTAGTTTTCAGAAATGCACAGGTTTGGTAGGTTTCCCTAGGTGCCGGCTGAGCTAGAGGCCAAAATCTACAGGTAGGCACTTCGCAGAAAACCCCTCTGTTTTTTTCCAAAATTTAGGATGTGTCCACGTTGCGCTTTGGGGTGTTTCCTGTCGCCGGCGCTAGGCCTACCCACGCAAGTGAGGTATCATTTTTATTGGGAGACTTGGGGGAACGCTGGGTGGAAGGAAATTTGTAGCTCCTCTCAGATTCCAGAACTTTCTGCCACAGAAATGTGAGGGACATGTGT
Source organism: Pleurodeles waltl (assembly GCF_031143425.1). Classification (NCBI taxonomy): domain Eukaryota; kingdom Metazoa; phylum Chordata; class Amphibia; order Caudata; family Salamandridae; genus Pleurodeles; species Pleurodeles waltl. The sequence goes on from NC_090438.1 coordinate 872,963,915, forward strand.
TTTTTTAGCCAAATTTTGAGGTTTGCAAAGGATTCTGGTAACAGAACCTGGTCCGAGCCCCGCAAGTCAGCCATCCTTGGATTCCCCCAGGTCTCTAGTTTTCAGAAATGCACAGGTTTGGTAGGTTTCCCTAGGTGCCGGCTGAGCTAGAGGCCAAAATCTACAGGTAGGCACTTCGCAAAAAACACCTCTGTTTTTCCCAAAATTTAGGATGTGTCCACGTTGCGCTTTGGGGTGTTTCCTGTCGCCGGCGCTAGGCCTACCCACGCAAGTGAGGTATCATTTTTATCGGGAGACTTGGGGGAACGCTGGGTGGAAGGAAATTTGTAGCTCCTCTCAGATTCCAGAACTTTCTGCCACAGAAATGTGAGGAACATGTGTTTTTTTAGCCAAATTTTGAGGTTTGCAAAGGATTCTGGGTAACAGAACCTGGTCCGAGCCCCGCAAGTCACCCCTCCTTGGATTCCCCTAGGTCTCTAGTTTTCAGAAATGCACAGGTTTGGTAGCTTTCCCTAGGTGCCGGCTGAGCTAGAGGCCAAAATCTACAGGTAGGCACTTTGCAAAAAACACCTCTGTTTTTTTCCAAAATTTAGGATGTGTCCACGTTGCGCTTTGGGGTGTTTCCTGTCGCGGGCGCTAGGCCTACCCACGCAAGTGAGGTATCATTTTTATCGGGAGACTTGGGGGAACATAGATTAGCAAAACAAGTGCTATTGCCCCTTGTCTTTCTCTACATTTTTTCCTTCCAAATATAGGAGAGTGTGTAAAAAAGACATCTATTTGAGAAATTCCCTATAATTCACATGCTTGTATGGTCACCCCGGAATTCAGAGATGTGCAAATAACCACTGCTCCTCAGCACCTTATCTTGTGCCCTTTTTGGAAATGCAAAGGTTTTCTTGATAGCAATTTTTTACTCTTTATATTTCAGCAAATGAATTACTGTATACCCGGTATAGAATGAAAACGCACGTCAGGGTGCAGCTCATTTATTGGCTCTGGGTTCCTTGGGTTCTTTATGAACCTACAAGCCCTATATATCCCCGCAACCAGAGGAGTCCAGCAGACGTAACGGTATATTGCTTTCGATAATCTGACATTGCAGGGAAAAGTTACAGAGTAAAACGTAGAGAAACATTTATGTTTTTTTCACCTCAATTTCAATATTTTTCTTTTTCAGTTGTTATTTTCTGTAGGAAACCCTTGTAGGATCTACACAAATGACCCCTTGCTGAATTCAGAATTTTGTCTACTTTTCAGAAATGGTTAGGTTTCTGGGATCCAGCATTGGTTTCATGCCCATTCCTGTCACTGACTGGAAGGAGGCTGAAAGCACAAAAAATTGCAAAAATGGGGTATGCCCCAGTAAAATGCCAAAATTGTGTTGAAAAATTGGGTTTTCTGATTCAAGTCTGCCTGTTCCTGAAAGCTAGGAAGCTGCTGAGTTTAGCACTGCAAACCCTTTGTTGATGCCATTTTCAGGGGGAAATCCACAAGCCTTCTTCTGCAGCCACTTTTTCCAATTTTTTTGAAAAAAACGAAATTTTCACTGTATTTTGGCCAATTTCTTGGCCTCCTTCAAGGGAACCCACAAAGTCTGGGTACCTCTAGAATCCCTAGGATGTTGGAAAAAAAGGACGCAAATTTGGCTTGGTTAGCTTATGTGGACAAAAAGTTATGAGGGCCTAAGCGCGAACTGCCCCAAATAGGCAAAAAAAGGCCTGGCACAGGAGGGGGAAAAGGCCTGGCAGCGAAGGGGTTAAAGACAGATCACAATTGGGTGTTTTAAAACACCGGTGGCACCTACCCGAAATAAAGTTCTCACTCTTGCACATGCACACTCACACATTCTCTCTGTCTGTCTCTCTCTCTCTCGCTCACACACACACACACATTTTCCCATTCTCTTTCTGTTAACCCCTCTCACAATTTTTCTCTCTGAAGCTACCATGCCAGACAGCACATCAGCCTTGTGCAAGCAGTGCAGCACCAGTCTGTACCCAAAATTAATAGGCTGTCAAAAGCAGTTGTTCAGTGCGCCTGAGGACTTCTACTCTCAGGAGGTATAAAAAATTATTGCTGCCCCCCAAACAGCACATATTAACCACTACAGTTTGGAAGTTAAGTGGTTGGTTTTAGTTGGGTAGAGGGGATAAGGTTAGGATGAAGCAGAAAATAAATGGCTTAAATTGCTTCTAAATATTTGAAGTGTAGGTATGATTGTTTTGTTAAATGGTAATGCAAATTTGATTTAAAAGTAAAGCTGTAGAGTCCCAGGTGGAAGGTGTTCCAGTAAAACAGTAGGTCCGAAGAATTTCTAAATCTTGTTACTTCCAAGTTTAGCAAATGTCTGCTTTTAGGGTTTATTTGGCACCTGAAAATGGTATCACATCATTTAAGTAATAGGAGACGGTTCAGCAAATCGCTTTGTAGTCAAGGCAGTGTAATTTCAAATCGACTGTTAAATCAACTTTTGTAGGGATTTCAACGTATGTACATGGAGTGATCACATTTTCTTTAGTAGTCTTACAGTCAAATGAAGTAATGCTTACAGTGTGTTAAGCAATGACTTTGAAGCACTCTGTAGGGCAGCATGTCGAAACTCCTGCCTGAAGACTACAAAGGATTGAGCTGTTGGTTTCTAGTCATTTTAGAAGATTAGAAGAATATTTGTTTTGAGTGAGGGATAGTAGAAATTGGGCCCCAGTCAAAGTATATTATGAAAGTGGTGGTAGAATAAACGGTGAAGCTGGTTGATTTTACAGTGAGAGAGAAAGGGACCCACAGGGAGTCGTTCAACATTATCCTAATGAACTGATGTATGGAGGAGGAACTCCATTTTCTGGGTTAATCACAATTAATTGTTTTAAAATGTAAGTATGCAGTTTGCCATGGTAAGCTCAAAGAATGGAGATGCTTCAATTCCCAAATGTTTTCAGATACATTTTGTGTGTTGTCTGCCTACGGTCTACGGAGACACTTAATTTACAAGAATCTGATACATCAGCCTGAAGCATAAGATTTCTTGCGCTACCCAGCGATTCCCTAAAAATGTCATGGATGTGCTGTATTCACTATGCAGAGCTCCGTGGTGCAGGTTTTCACAGATGCGTCAGATGTTCTGATGCATACGTGGTGCTAAACTGATGCATTGCTGGACTAGCATAAAAAGAAACACTACTCCAGCAATGTGAGGAAGGCTCTCATTGAGAAAGCCCTGTGTCGGTTTAACGCCTGCTCTGAGCAGGCATTAAATTCTGACTCAGTGAAATCACAGAAAAAAGCAGTGAAATATAAATTTCACTGCATCAGCTCTGCTTGGCTTTTCCCGAGAGAACACCTACCTTGCATACATTATACCTGGTGCAGGTGTAATGTGACACATGGCTTTTCAAACTGACCCTTTGGCCCTAATGCATCAGTTTGTAACTGTGGAGAGGTAAAATAAATGACGCAACCGTTGCGTAAAAAAAAAATTATGCAACGGTGGTGCAAGGGCCTTGTAAATTATGCCCTAAGAGTCTCAAATTATAGTTTGATTAAGGATGGTAAGGCAATTGCAACCTAGAGGACTCAGCGTGACATTTCAGATATTCCTGAAATGTAATTTCCAGTCTTTACCGTCATTTGGTTTGATGGAACATATTCTGAGAACTGGTGAGTGAAATTATTTCAGAGTATTGGTAGATGACAGACAGGGTAGGAGAGGACATTACAGAATGTGATAAAGGGAGCTAGGTTTTGAGTTGTTCGAAGAGGTCATACACTGTGATGAATATGGATCTGCATTTGAAGATGTCCTTGTGAATGTGTGCTATGCTGCTTTCTAGCTCCTATTGTTTGTCCTTGCAGAGGGTTTTTATCCTTGAGCAATTAATACTTTGATGATAATTAGAACTCTTTTAAGCCAGAATTCTGCTATTCATAGAGGGGCTTATTGACAAAATTGTGGCACAGGCAGAGCTGCAAGGCTTGTGGCTGAGCTGCTCTTCATCAAAAGAAAAAGGCAGGAATGAGCCGTATTTAGGGCATAAGATGCATTGGTGTCCACTTCCACTGGGTTGGCACACAAATGACTGCCCTGCACCAACCCAGGCATCTTTGCACCATGGTGTAAGGGTGTCTGCATTTCGGAATGATTGTTTTTGTGCAGGCAGAGGCATTCTCAATCAATGTAGGCATTATATGCCTTCTATGTGCACTGTAGAATGCAGCACACATAAAGAAAAAATTAGTAGAAATAAAGTTATTTCTCCTCACTACGCCTCCCCTAAGGGGTTTACAAATCCTTGTAAATTTGAGAATGCATCAACATCCATGGGTGTTGCATTAGAACACCCACCACAACACCCATGAAACGCCTCTTTGACGCAGTGAAAGGCAGCACAGCGACTTGTACTACATTGTTTTGCTCCATGTCCACAAGGCCATGAAAAGCCCCATATAGGTCTGCAGCCTGTGTTGCAGGTACGTCATAAAAAGTGATGCACCGTTGGCACAAGCCGCTTGTAAATTAGCCCCAGAAAGTTTAAAATGCTATGAAATTGAGCTTGGAGATTTATGGATGGTGAGCCTTGGCTGGCTGATTTGACATTTGGTAGCCTGCATATTTAATAGAAACATAGACTAGAGAACATGTTTTGTAAGTGCATTTGAAAATTATAAGGATTTTTGTGTTCACACCTTGAAGTGAGAATCTTTGTGGCAACAATAAGGGTGCTCCATGTACATACATTGTTGTGTATATTTGGTGCTTATTGGACACATTGTGGGATAAACAACAGCTCCAGAGGTTTAGATGATGTGCATTGCCAGGCTTGATACGTCTTGGTATATTTGTCAGTACTGTACACAATGTAGTGCCAACTCACTGGAACAAGTCACTAGACCTATTGTTTCTTCCTTTTACATAAGCTGATCTCAGAGCAACAAAGATTTGAATGGCTGAATGGAGGAACATTTTGGCCTTCTGAACTGACTTCAGAGTCATACAGTGGAAGTGAGTATATTAGGAAAGAAGGAGCACAATGGATGGTAGCATAGAAGAGTATAATAAATGGTAGGGAAAATAATAGAAACAATTATGCAAAAATAGTAGGTATGAACATTACAAAGACAGAAGAAGGGGCACACGAATAAGCACTTGACAAGAAATAGTGGTAAGAGTAAAATAAGGATGAGTTGGAATGGGAGAATGTAGGAGTAGGGGTAATTAGGAAAAAGAGTAGGAACATGAGTAGGAATAAATTTGGGGATAAATAGTGGTAGGGGTACGCGTAAATATCAGTCATAGTCTTTGAGGAGCTGTGAAAAAGGGTACATATGTGTAAGCTTAGGAGCAAGAGTAGGTGCAACAGACATAAAAGTAGGAATCAGAGTAGTCTTACATTGTATTAAGAGTATGAGCAAATAGGAGTAAGGACATGAGTAAATAGAAGTATAACTAGAAGAGCCGGAGTTATTAGTAGCAAGAGGGACCTATTCACAACCAGCATTTTGTAGTGTGCTTAGTTGTACTACTAATATAGTACAAAATGCTATTCACATACATTTGTGTGGAGATCTCTGTCTCCACCTCTTCTACCTTTTATATGTGGAGCTCTCTGCCCTGACTGGATTATTTGCACATGCAAGTATACATTATTAGCAGTAAATGTGTGAGTGACCGGTTGGGAGTGACTGGAAAATGGGAACAATTTAGGACTATAGGGGATAGGTTAAGAGAGGGTGAGGGAGGGGTTTAGAGGGGGATACACACCCACTCACAAAAGGGTAAGCTCATTACTATTCACAAACTGCATTTTTTAAGTTACTGCAGTCAAAAGGGGAATCAACATGATATTAAATTACTATAGTTTAGAGCTGGAGTTAGAACAGCACTACATATGGACAACCACCTTCCTATAGAAAATAATGGAGGTAGGACCTTAAAATAAATTCCCATAGGAAATAATGTTACATTAAATTAAAGAAAATTACCATAAATTCACTTTAACTCAACTCAATTATTCAAAATAGTTGAAATATAAATAAATATAATATAATGTTAAAAATATCTGACGATAAAACATGTATTATATAATTAGAAAACATTTCATGAATTGTTTTGATTTAAAAATTAATGTAACATTCATATTTACTAAAATACCATTACATTATTTTAATTATTTCTATATATCACTGCTAATAATTTTTACTGCATAATAAAAAATATATTTTTTTAATTCAGATGTGAACATATTTATTAATTTAAACTTCATAAAATTGAGTTGTATTTAATTTAATATATTTAAATTATTCATAATGTAATTCAAAGTTAAGTTACTTGTGCTATAGCATTTTTGTTCTATATTTAAATATATTTAAATAATATATAAACATTTACACAACTATATATCATACAAATATTTAAGTTAAACAGAAATTTACTTTTCCCTTTGCTTTACCATAGGGTGACTCCAAAGTCAGGATGGAAAGCAATTTCCCACAGTGGATACTGCAGTAGATAAACAAAGAACACATTTCTCAAATATATTTCTCTTTTCCATTTCAATAAAAGATTTCACCATGCAGAATATATATATATATTCACAGAAGAAACAAAGGTTAAAGGGATTATATTATTAAGCTAAAATGTCATAATATGTTAAACTAACAAAACCACTGAAATTAATCATCATTTATATTTTATAATTATATAATACATGTTTTATCTTCAGATATTTTTACCATTATATTATATTTATTTATATTTCAACTGTTTTCAATAATTGAGTTGAGTTGAAGTGAATTTATGGTATTTTATTTCAAGAAACTAAAACTTGCGCTCCCACCAAGCACAGTGTTGCTCATTTTGTATTCACTGATATTGTTTTACATTTATATTTTTTTATTTGGGGAGGACGATGTGTGCCCCCCCTCCCTGAGCCATGTCATGGCTCAGGGGACCCCGACCCCTAGGGGGAAATCATTTTTTTTAAATGGAAGAGGATTTCAGCCTCTCTCCCTGATCATTCTGACAGCCCCAGAAATCCCATTCCTCAAGCAGATAACTTTTTTTAATGGTGCGGGAACATGCAGCCCCCCTCTTTGAGCTTTCCACGGGCCCCTGGGACCTCACCCTCCCCAGCCACCCAGTTGCTCTTGGGAAACCATCCCCCAGGGCCCAATGGCATCATTGTCCTGGGGACTCCATAGCCCTGGGCACTTGTGTCCCCTGCCTGCAAGAGCATGTGCAGGGGGAATGTCAACTCCCTTCCCATGCTCTTGCATGCAGGAAACACATGTTTGCTTCCGCCCAGTGAGAACACTGAGAAAAGTTGTTCTTCCGGGCAGTAGAAAATTAATGTAGCTGGCTTCCACCCCTCTCAGAATGGACAGATGGGAAATCTGGCAGAGGAAGCAGGGATCCTGAGGCTGCACCCACGGCCCCAAGGCCTGTAGGTGCTCTGGATGAATCTTTTCATAGGACCAGGCACTGAGTGTCTGAGTCCTAAAATGGCTATTGGTGGGTTGATGTGGTGGCATTGAATCCGATCTTTTTATTTAGATCTGTTGGTTCCATGGATCCTACGTGCCATAACATATACATAAAAGTTGAACCTTCATTTCTTCAAAACCTACTGAAAGTATGTGCATCAAATCACAAAAAGCAGTTTCAGGGTAAAGTTCTAGCTTTCTTCAAAATTTGTTGTAATTCTGTTGAGTCATTTTGGGGGGTATTCCTGTTCAAATTTCCTACAGAATATTGCATCGAGAAAATGCCTTTTGGGACCCCTCCCTTTATTTGTCCCCTGGTTGATGGATCACCACTAACCTTTCCAGGAAGAAGCTGAGGTGAATAAGAGTTATTTTCGGTAAGTGTCAACAGATTCATCAAACTGGGCCAAAGTTATTAGCTAACTATATATGTATTATGGTGGCTGCCACTAGATAAATATAGTAAGGACTTTTCTTTTTTTACCATAGACGGAATGTTTTTTATTTTGACAATACCTTTAGCACTGTTTGACGTATCTTATTGAGATTTTCAAAACTTATACTTTGGCCAGTTCAGCTGCTTTCTAGAAAGTTTTACTTGATCTGTCAAGCAGGGACTGAGAAAAAGGGAGGGTCCGCAAACACTTTTTCCTTATTCCATGTCAATGGGATTTTTCCAAATTTTGAACACAACTACAGACCGAACCACTGAACAGAAGTACACCATATATGGCAGAAAGCTAGACCTTCGTCACAAAAGCACGCTTTTTGTGATTTGGTGTAAATCTGTTCAGTAGTCTTGGAGAAATTAGAGATTGGCTGCCAATACTTCAACCAGGAAGTTTTAGCAGCCATCTTGGTACTCGACTTCAGCCAAGTCCCCCCAAAAAAGTGAAAACAAATAAAAGGGGCTTGGGTAGGTACACCCTGACACCTCATCTCTGGTGCTGGAGTCCCAGAGGGCTTAAAATCATTCTTATTTTGAAACAAAAATGGCAAAATCTGGATCTGTGGATTTTTCTGACAAAAAAAAGACAGGTGGTTTCCTGCCCTTTTAATTAAGGCCCCGGTGGGCCAAGTCCGGGGGCATGTGAGAAAAAGGAGTTGGTGCATGGGGTCCCCCTCCGGGGGTTCCCACGGCCCTCGGGACAGCCACAAGGCCCCTCTCCCTCCCCAAAAAATAATAATTAGGCCCCGCCCCAGGGGATGCAGTCCCTGGGGCTGAGATTTGCATGGGGAGTGGGGCCAAGTGACCCCTCTCCTCAAAAAAAGTTCAATATTAGGCTGGCCCCCGGAGGAATGGGGTCCTCTGGGCTGAGATCGGCATAGGGAAGGGGGACACATAGCCCTTCTCACCAAAAAAGGTAAATATTTAGGACAGGTCCCGAGAGTGGGGTCCCAGGGGCTTAGATCTGCCTGGGGAGGGGGGCCGCAGGGCAGGTGTGGCACTTAAACCCTGCTGCATATGGCCAATGGCTCACGCACTAAGGCAAATATAACTCAGGCCCCCAACATGCACAGTTATCTGATGAATAATTTTACTGTAGATGTTACAGTGACATTATCAGTGAAGCTATCAGAGATGTCATGAGTGCTGTTTTATATATATATGTATGTATATATATCCACACACACAAACACACATACGCATGAATTGACATCTATATATATCTTTATCTATATATATATATATATGAAATATGAAAACGTTATGTTCCCTATAAAAAGTTTTAACTACACAAACTTAAAAGTTCAAAAGTTATAGTTATAATTTTCATCTACAATTTATCTTTCACCTTCAAATTATTGTCAGTAGCATACCATGTTACCTTGTTTCTAAACTATGACTATAACTATAATTTCAATGTTTTTGTAAATATTTAATAAAAAAGTGTTTGAAATCCCAGAGTCTAGTCTCGCAAGTGAGAGTTTTTGCCATAGATTGGAGTATTGTAGACTGGAAGCACTTGGAGTTGAGTGTAGTGCAGCAGCATATTGCACAATGTGATAAAGTATTATATAGTGTAGTTTCATGGTGTCTCATGTAGTGAAATCATGTCTTGTAGATTAGAGCCACTTGTTGTATAGTGGAATGGCATGTTGAACACTAGAGTAGGGAGTCATAGACTGTCTTAGAGTGGCGAAGAGTGTTTTGGAGTAGAGTTGGTAAAGTAGAGTATCATTGAGTGGAATGTCGTTGAGTGCAGTGAAGGAGTAGAGTGGCATGCCATGTCATATAGGGGAGTGACATATCGTGGAGAGAAGTCAAGCGGCATGTTGTTGAGTATCATACAATGTAATGCAGTGGCGTAAAGTAGATGAGCAAAGAGTGCAGAACAGTGTCATGGTCAGGGACAGTGAAATTATGAAGAAGGTGTAGGAGGCTGGCCTGGTTTGTAGTGGGTACCTAAGGTACTTAATCATTATACCAGGTCAAGTTAGCCCTTAGTAGTGAAATTTAGGAAGTGTTCCAGCAGCTTAGGATATCTAGAGGAAGCTATAGCAGAGCAGCTTAGGCTGAACTAGGAGACATGCAAAGCTCCTGCAATACCGCTATAGTTACACAGTAAATATACACAATAAAAGACAATACTCAGTGTTACCAAAAATAAAGGTACTTTATTTTAGCGACACATGGGCAAAAATATCTTAGAGGCAATACTCCTACTGGAGGTAAGTATTATACACAATATGTACACTAGAGACCAAAATCAGGTAAGTAAATAGTCACAGAATAGTGCAAGCAGTAGAAAGAACTATAGAATGTAATTGGAAGAAATAGGCCTGGGGCAACACAAAACATATACTACAATCTCTAACTAGAGAAACACGGTTAGCTCCACCTGGTTCCACACCCTCAGACTCCTCAACAAGGATTTTAGATGGCTACTGCTACACACCTGAAGATCTGTCACCAGCAGACAGGACTACAGAAATGTGCTTCACATCAGAATCACTGCAATACTCACTACGAGACTCTAGGTTGTTCAGAACACAGCAGCCAGACTCAGTTTCAATCTTCTACTCCAATACACACACACGCACACACACATATGTCAAGGTACCTCAAAAAACTCCACTGACTCCACTAAGAGAAACGTGCCCCCTCAAAGTCTTCACTCCTACCCACAGATCATTGAACAAGCAAGGCCCCACATACCTAAAAAGCTGTGTCAACTTCCAAACCCTGACAGGCACCTCCACTCGCCTTAAGGAGAGCCAGAGTACACACCTTTTCTTAACAAAGTCCTAAAGACTGAAACAACCTCTTGTTGCAAATCAGAGACACCAGGTCCATCGTAGAATGTTGCCCAAAACTGAAATTCTGGTCCTTCCAGTGGAACCCAGACAGGAAGTTCCTCCCTCTCTTATGCACCAGTTTATCCCTGGGTATAAGTTGATATGCCATACTATACCCTTTAACCAAATGTGTTCTTAATCTAAAACTGATCATCCATTACACAATTCTGGTTTGCAATTTATTGTTACTACTGAAGAATCTACAAACCATTCCCTGTGAACCACTGGTAGGTACCTAAGCAATTGTTGTCAGCAGAAAAGTTTTTTTGTTAGCCATTATATGAGCTGGAAAATTAGGGAAATTAAATTTATTAGTCACTTCTCATCCTTCGCTGTTGATTTTAATGGGTACGTTCATCTTACATCATAGACTAGGCATTCTTCTTCTCAATATCTCCTTTCCAGTAAATATTCTCATTTTTCATTCAGAAACTAAGTAGTGGGCTTCTGCAATAGATTCTTTAGAGGTAGGTAGAACATTATTGGTTTACATGCACAGAACAACTGATATTTGTTATATAGACTCTCTCTTTATCACATAAGGTCTAGTGGGAACAAGAAAAAATCCATTCACATCATCACTAAAACCCATTAATGGCGGAGATGGTTCCAAAAATAAATCCAGGGTAGATCCACCATGCAATGCAACATCATGAGCAGAAGCAAATGCCCTTGATAGGGAAGACATTTTATGGGCAATGGTTTTAGCTATTCCTAAAATGTTTATTTCATGCTATTGATTAAAGGTTCAGGATTATATTGTGTCTGGATTCAAGTGTTACGCAGGCTATTGGATAAGAGATTTGCTTTCTTTACTTTTATAAATAAATGTAGCTTCTTCTTAGCATTTCTCCTGCCTCGTGTCTGGTTCTTAGCTTATATACATTTTTCTGTCACTTGTGGAATGGTACGTGAAAGACAGTCAAGGAGGTAATGTCAATAATATTTAACTTACTGCAAGCTTAGCTTTCCTTGTCTCAGTCCACCTCCCACTTTCCTCCCTATCAGTCAGAAGCACATAAACAGCCACAACACTGAAATTGTATATTTAATTTGTACAATCATGATGTGCTTGAACATGGGAAAGATATTATGTAAGAGAAGGCAGATTATAACCTTAAAAATAAAAAAGACTTCTGAAGTGAAACTGCTATTTGGTATGGAAACTGTCACAAGATATATGACACCTCATGCTATGAGCAGACTGGGACTGAGAAGACTAATGCCTGGAGTGGTAATTATTAAGTGGTAAGGATTACCTATAAGTAGTAACATTATATTATTGACTGGGTAGAAAACATACAAAAATAACAAGGTGATGGATGGAATGCTTGAAATAATCTCAACCACACAAAATTGTTCAGGACTGCATCTCAATCCATCATTTTTTCCCACCTTGCCACCTTAGTTTGAACCAATATGCAAATTGATCTTGATCCTGCTTCTCATGAGAACAGGCAGTCCCAAAGTTCAAAGCCATGTCCTCTATAAACCTGAGAAAAAGCAACTCAGGACCGGTTTTGGCCTTCCTCTGAGTTCATCAGCTGGGTATTGCTTGATTTCAGTGGCAATCTGAACCTGGGACCCACATCTTGACATACCTAGTGCACTTAGGTCATCAGATGCAAAAACAAGGTGATGGATGGAATCCTTGAATTAATCACAGTCACTGACAACAGCTCAGGCCATATCATAATCCATCATTTTTCATCCCACATACCAGTTTGGACTTATCCATATGCAAATCAGTCCTGACCCTGCTGCTCATAGGAAAAGTCCAGGTCGAACTGCCAAGCCAGGTCCTCCCCAGATGGGAACAAAAGCAACCCAGGACCAATTTTGTCCTTATTATGGGCTCATCATTTTGGGTGTAGCTTGATTTTAGCTCATAGTGAGCCTTGAGTTCACGTCTGTGCATACGTGGTACACTTAGGGCACCAATTGCAAAAAACAACAAGATCATGGATTGAATGCTTGAATTAATCTCAGCCAAAGGCCCTCATCCCAAACCATCATTTTTCACCCACCATTCCACCTCAGTTTAGATCTAGCCACATGCAAATCAGCCTTGACACTGTTCCTCATGAGAACAGTCTAGCACTAACATCCAAGCCAAGTCCTCCATGAACTGGAACACCCTGGAATCAATCTATACATGGCTGATGATTAGATAATAAGGAAAAAAACTGATCCTGGGTTGCTTTTCTTCTTGTTCAGGGAGGACCTGAAAAATTGGAATCAGGAGTAAGAGGGCCATGAAGATCAGGACCTGTGGGATCAGGGCCAACAGAACAAAGTGGAGATGATCAATAGACTCGGGTAGCAGAAGCAGGATGAGGAGGATAAGATATAACAAGGCCTTCCACAGTCAGGGGGCAAGGATGGCCAGGTGGAGGAGGACCAAAATGACTAGGCTCAGGTGGACCTGAACAAGAAGAACCAGGATCAAGAGGGCCAGGACCAGTGTGTGCACTACAAGGAGAACCAACACAACAAGAGACAGTGACTGGACGATAAGGACAACCCAAACCAGGAGGACAGGGACTAGGAGGGACAAGGCGTGAGAGGCTAAATGGGATAAGTTGACCAGCAGGGCCAGGAACTGCTAACTAAGGTCTAGGGTGGACAGGGTGAGAAGAACTATGATAAGGTGGCGAAGGCCAAGTGAACCAGAAAGGGACAGGGCAGAAGGGGCCAGAACAGGAGAAAAAAACAAGGACCAGTGTCTCCAGACTGCAAGGTTTGTGATGTCCAGCATGAGATGATAAGAAAAATAATGACTAGGACAGGGATAGGACAGGAATAGGAAGACTAGGAAGACTAGGATAACTTGGCCCATGAGAACTAGATCCAGGAGAAACTAACCAGGACTAAGAGCATTAGGTCCGGAGGGCACATAATCAGGAAAAGGATAAAGGTTTGCCTGAATACGAAGTCCAGTGCTACGAGAAGACCTGAGGGACCAGGAATGAGGAGTCCAGGGAGATCATAGCAAAGAGATCCAGGATCTAGCGCACCAGGACCAGAAAATCAGTGTGACAAGGCTAAGGACTAGAAAGACAAGGCAGATTTGGACCAGGACAGATGGCAAGGAACAGGAGGAGGATGATGCCATGATGGCCAAGCCCAGGAGGATCAGTAAAAGGCCTTGGTCACTTGGTGAAGAACAATGACAAAAAGGGACAGGAAAACCAGGCCCACGAGGATCAGGACTGGATGCAGGAGAATTTAGAGGAATAGGGGCATGAGGACTGAGGCCTGTAGGAGCATAGGGTCAGAATAAGCAATGAAGATGAGGGTTGCTAGTACCAACATTACCAAAAGGACGAGAGCCGAGAGAACCATAAGAGAGCATGGTTGACTAAAGGGATCAGGACAAAAAGGACCAGGAACAAGCATAGGAGTCACAGGGGACCATGGTCCATAGTACCAAATGAAATAGAAAGACAAGGATTAGAGGGTAGCAGACAAGGCAGTACGAGTTCAGAAGTACCAGGGCTGCCAAAGCAGGGAATACCAAGGTGATTTGACATGGATGGCCATGAAGACCAGGACCAAATGATCGGGAACCAAACAAAGAGAACCAGGACCAAGAGAGCCAGGTCGAGTGGGTGCAGTGTCTAAAGGGTCTAGAGAACAAAGGCACAGGGCTCTGAGGACCAGGACTGTCCAAACCAGACTAAGAGGGTTAGATCTAAGAAGCCCATGACACGAAAGGCCAGGTTGAGCAAGGGGACCAACAGGACCAGCTGCTGAGGTTCTAGGAATTAGATATACAGGGTGAATAGGCCCAGAAGGACTAGGACAGGGAACAATGGTCAATGTGATTAGGAAAGAAGAGGGAAGGCTAGGAGAAGGGAGTCTTGAAGGACCAGGATGACCAGGACAAATATGACTAAACAGACAAAGACCCAGGGACAAGAGGATCAAGTTAATTAGACAAAACTAAAAAGAGAATAAAGAGTGTAAGGACAAGGACTAGGAAGACCAGGGCTAGACACACCAGAAACCAAGTGAGAAAGATGGGACCGGCACAATCAGAAGCAGATGCCCATGCAACTAGAGCCAGAAGGGCAAGAGTTAAGAGGACTAGGGAGGGATAACCAGTAGAATAACAGTCAATGGGACCAGTAAGTTAAGAGGACTAGGGAAGGATGACCAATGGGATCACAGTAAATGGAACCAGTAAGTTAAGATCAATGCAGAGAAGACAAGAAGGATCAGGACCTGTCACACCAGGTGAGGAAAGTTAGGTGATGACTCAAAGGAGGACAAGGACAATAGTGGGCCAAGATGACAGGAGCCAGGATATCCTAATTGGATACTTTATTGCAAAACCAAGATGTCAAGGAGAAGGAGGATGTGGAGAACCAGAACAAGGAGGATGATGACTAGATGAAAGATAACCAGGAGAACTACAAATCAGAGGCAGGAGGGCTAGAGTCATTAGAGGACCAGTTCAAGGGCTAGGATGCCTAAGAGCCAGAACCAAGGGACTCAAAATCTGGAGTAATAAGTGGGGCAGGAAGACCAGTAATAGGGAACCAGAATAGTCAAAGCCAGGAGTACCATTAGAACCAAACCAGGATTAAGAAGACCAGGCCCAGCCATGGAGGACCTAATAAGGAGGGAAAGGACCAGTGGAAGAAGTATCATGAGGTCCAAGAGTACAGGAACAAGGTATAGGAGGATTGGAAGGACCCAATCGAAGAGGGCTAGGAGTGTCAGACCGAGGAGAAACAGAACAAGAATGCCAGGTAGACAAGATCACAGCAGGCCAGCAGGAACAGGGTGGAGAGGATCAGCAGGAGCAGGACAAACAGGACCAGAAAGTCAAAGAAGGACTAATACAAGGAAGGACCAGGAAGTGCCAGAAAGGAGTTGGACTAGGTAGACCAGGGTCAGGAAGGACTTGCACCAGGGGTGCCACAACCAGGAAACCAGTACCTGGATTACCAGAGCTAAGGGACCAAGAGGAGGACCAGGAGGACCAAAACATTCAGAAGAGGAGAAACTTGAAAAGGACTCAAATAAGGCCCTAAACCTAAAGGAATAGGAGGACCAGGAAGAGAAAAAGAGAAAGAACACTGGAAAAGAAGAGGAGACCTATGTGATTTTAGGCCACATGTTTTAGAAGGGTATGTCTCATGTAAACAATTATTATTCAAGCTCTTTATGTTAACAACCCCTAAAAAGCCAACCTTTTTTCAACCCACTTATGGAACTGATGATAAGTATTTCTTGAAGATCAGAGCATTCAAAGTGAATAAAAACCCAAGGTGTGTCACAATCTGAGTTTGGATGTTCAAATTTCTTGTAATTTGCATATTTTTATAATTATGCAAACTTATGCTTAATTGCATGAAATATAAAACTGTAATTTGAAACTATTTTAGTGTAAAATGCATCCTTGTGTCCACTTTGGACTTGAGGATGGATTTTGTGCATTATGCTCAAAGAATTGTGAAAACAAAAAGCACCATGTACAACAGCTGATTGTACTGTGTTTGCACTAATCGTGTGTGTTAGTGGTAAGTTGTGGTGTGAGTAAAATTTTGCCCGGGCCTAATTCTGAATGCTGAATGATAGCAGATGATGGTTGATGTTGACACAGTGGTTTGAGGGCAGAGAGACTGAAATGTGGCATAGGGGTAGATGGCTGAAAAGGATTGGGGTATGTGAAGGATGATAGAAAGGGCCTGAGAAACCTAGATGGGGAAAGTCAACAATAACTTGTTAATGGCTAACAAAGATGCTCCAAGGGCTATGTTAATCAGCAGAGAGGAACTCAGGATCATAAGAGGATTTCGACAAGCAGAAAAAGGGGTAAGGAAAGCTGCAGAAAGTCGGGGTCAGATGGCCCACAGAGAGACTCTGAGTAACAAAGGGCTCCTGTTGTCAGCTGTGTTAGCACTAAGAACCATGGACAGTAGTGGTAGCCACACCACCAGATTGGTGCTGCAGAACTCTGAGCACAAATTGAAGGGTGGTGGATGTAGGTATGCATGTAGAAGACGTTTTTCGAAACTTAGTAAAGAAGTTGAGTGTCAAGCCTAGTAGAGTAGTCCATGAAATTCTTGATTGTCAGAGGAATCTGAAGATGAATGGTGGGGTTATAAGAATGAAGAAGCGATTGTATATGTTATTAGGCCAGTTGGGAGATGAAGAAGTGGTGTTGAGGCTAATAGATGAGTTCTTAGAGGCAATAGAAAAAAAATCTGAAAGCCAAACAAAGTATTCGGAAGGAAATATTGAGGGTGCGAAAGCCATGGTAGGGGCTCTGTGATCATCAATAGAAAATAGATTTGCTCAGTATTCTGCAAAGGCTGTCAAAGGAGTAAACAGACTATTCAGAGGCAGCAAATGTGGGGCCTTTGGAGAACAGTGACTATCTGAGTTTGACAGAGCAATGTGAAGGCTGACAGGGGTTGTGAGAAACGTGCAATGCTAAGAAGAGAAAAGGAGATCAGAGCCTAGCTAAATGTTTGTGAAAGTTAGCAAAGGATGGTCCATAAAACCGTTTCAGAGGGGGGCACAATGGCATTAAAATGTAACAAGGGGTAAGTGGTCTACTTGCTGCTATGAGGCACTGAGTGCTGACAAATATAAGGTGCCTAAAGGTTTGAATACCAACTGAAATGATATTGTGCTGATGGAGAGGGCTGGATGAACTCTTATATCAACAGAAGTGTTATAAGCATTTGCAAAGAGTAGGATATGGGTTCTTAGGGGTGAGACTGGTAGGACTGATATGAGAACTTGCAGAACGTCAATCTCCAATGGCCAGCAGAAGGCTTTAAATTATAGGAGATGGTATCATACAGTTAATATGTTCTATTAGAACTGCCAAAGAGGATGATTTGCTGGATTCTGATGGCCAGAGTAATCGAGCAAAGGGATTCCAAGAGCCAGTGGCACAGACTCAGAGGCTTTGGAGCAGCACAGAATTACCAAGAGCCAGTGGCACTGGCCTATATGCTCTGAGAGTTAGTGGTATATGTCAGAGAGATGGTGGCACATTCAGTGGTGATAATGGGGCTGCAAGAGGTAGGCACTAAGGGTGCATTTAAGAGGCCAAAGCCTCTAAGTGGTAGCAGGAGGGAGTAATAGCCAGACAGAATAGTGGTCTGAGGCCAATGATGGGAATTCTGGATGAGTCATCTGGTGCAGATTAAGGGATCTTGGAATTGCTGAAGACATTATGGATGAGGCTCATTACAGTGGTATTACAGTTGATAGCCTTCAGAGAAGGGAGGATATGAGAGCATGTTGACAGGAGGTTTGAGAGCCTCAAAAGGGTATAGAGCCTACTCAAAGATAGGATGGGCACTGAGGATTGGCATAGGAACTTGGAAGCAGGCCCTAAGTAGTGGTATACAATCAACAAAATGTCCCTGCAGGGGAAATGTAAACCTCAATTTCCACATCACTAATACAGTGAACCCTCCCAGAAGGTAAGTTTTGTTGATTACCTTTATATAGATATTTTTTATTTTTTATGAAAATCAAATTCCTTTGTAAATAATTTGCAAGATAAAGAATTCATGTATCAATCAATATAAATCAAAAGTCACACGATATTATAAAATCCAAAATATCAATAAAAACAATAATAAAAAACAGGATTTCCTATTAGGCGATGATGCAGTGAAAGTGAATAAATGAAGCTAAAGTGCACCATTGTATAAATAAATACATCAACATGTGGTTGACAAGGAATTTGTGATTACATGTGTGACACCCAGACTTCGAGAGCCACAAATCCTCAGTTACAAATTTGCAAACAGTCCACATTCAGTTCTGTCAACATTTCGACCCCAACAGTAAATTAATTACCAACGGGGCGTCATCAGGCCCAAGAGTATATATAGGAAGCACTAAAAAGAAAGAAAAACATGAATCAACCACATGATATAGTTTAAGAAACCAAGGACTACCACACAGTTTTAGCAAGGCCCAAACTATGCATAAGTGAATTACAGAGTGGTGCAAAGGTCAAAATAAGATAATGATCCTGAAGACAAATTGGAATTGCTCACCTAAGAAAAAAGTCTATATAGGTATGGAAAGCATTCCAAAGGCACTGTTGCACCCAGAGGCTTCAAATCACTGTAAAAGCAAATGTCACTATTTGATTATCGATCTAGTACATCAGTGATCAAAAAAGCAAAATCAAAAAACCTATAGTTATACCTATCCCTAAGTTGCTAAGTGGGATACACAAGCCAGAATCAATCTAACTTCCTTATACCAAATATGCCGGTGTCCCCTCGTAAGTGGGGAAAAAGTGGGAAGGATAAATGAACATACAATTAGCCAAACAACTTAAACCAAAATGTATGATATATTTGGTATTAGAAACAACCATGTTACTTGTTGAATCCTGATTTGGAATACACAGGCATGTCAGTACCTAAACCACATTCCGATAATCCACAATTGTAATCAAAACATGGCATGTTTCTATTATCAAAAGCAACATACTCTTCCCCAGCAAGGTAACCATTCGCCCCAATGGTTCTTACAAACTGCAGCCGACTTAGAGGGTATGCAGAATACCGGATCCTGCCTTCAAATGAAAGGGAGCTCCACAATATTCAAAGATTTAGGGGCATACAGAGACAAAATGTAGTTGCACCATTCAATACGAGATATGCTATTAACTTTAGGCTTACAAGCGCTACCACTACATTCTCCAATAATCTTGCACAATGAGCTTTTTGTTTTTGTTTTAATGCTTCCAAAATTACACCCCATTCTATCTGTTTGCTCCCCTTTTTTATAGCATAAACCACCTAGCTCTCTTTATTTTTAACCCCTTCGCTGCCAGGCCTTTTCCCCCTCAGGTGCCAAGACTTTTTTGGCTGTTTGGGGCAGTTCAGAATTAGGCCCTAATAACTTTTTGTCCACATAAACCACCCATGCCAAATTTGCATCCTTTTTTTTCCAACATCCTAGGGATTCTAGAGGCACCCAGACTTTGTGGGTTCCCCTGAAGGAGACCTAGAAATTAGTCAAAATACAGCAAAACATTCATATTTGTTTTTTTAAATGGGAAAAAAGGGCTGCAGACGAAGGCTTGTGTTTTTTCCCCTGAAAACGACATCAATAAAGGGTTTGTGGTGCTCAAATCACCATCTTCCCAGCTGTCAGGAACAGGCAGACTTGAATAAAAAAAACTCATTTTTCAACACAATTTTGGCATTTTACTGGGACATATCCAATTTTTAAAATTTTTTGCTGCTTTCAGCCTCCTTCCAGTAAGTGACATAAATGGATGTGAAACCAATGCTGGATCCCAGAAAGCCAAACATTGCCAAACAGTAGACACAATTCTGAATTTAACAAGGTATAATTTATGTAGATCCTACAAGGTTTTCCTACAGAAAATAACAGCTGAATTAAAGAAATATTGAAATTGAGGTGAAACAAACAGCCATTTTCTCCACATTTTACTTTGCAACTTTTTCCTGTGATGTCAGATTTTTGAAAGCAATATTCTGTTACGTTTGCTGGACTCCTCTGGTTGCGGGGATATATAGGACTTGTAGGTAAATCAAGAAACCTAGGTACCCAAAGCCAATAAATGAGCTGCACCTTCCAATGGGCTTTCATTCTATACCGGGTATACAGCAATTAGTTTGCTGAAATATAAAGAGTAAAAAAGTAGGTAACAAGAAAAGCTTTGTATTTCCAAAATGGGCACAAGATAAGGTGTTGAGAAGCAGTGGTTATTTGCACATCTCTGAGTTCCCGGGTGTCCATACTAGCATGTGAATTACAGGGCAGTTCTCAAATAGACGTCTTTTTTACACACTGTCTGAAAAAATGTAGAGAAAGACAAGGCGCAATAACACTTGTTTTGCTATCATGTGTTTCCACAAATCTCCAGATAAAAATGGTATCTCTCTTGCGTGGGTAGGCCTAATGCTCGCAACAGGAAACACAACATGGACATCTCACATTTTTACATTGAAATCTGACGTGTTTTTTGCAAAGTCCCTAGCTGTAGATTTTGGCCTCTAGCTCAGCCGGCACCTAGCAAAACCTACCAAACCTGTGCATTTTTTAAAACTAGGCACCAAGGGCACTCCAGGATGTGGTGACTTGTGGGGCTCTCACCAGGTTCTGTTACCTTAGAATCCTTTGCAAACCTCAAAATTTGGCCAAGAAAACTCTTTTTCCTCACATTTTGGTGACAGTAATTTCTGGGATTTGGGAGGAGCCACAAATTTCCTTCCACTCCGTGTTTCCCCAAGTCTCCTGATAAAAATGGTACTTCACTTGTGTGGGTAGGCCTAGGGCCCACAACAGGAAATGCCCCAAAACACAACATGGACACATCACATTTTCCCAAAGAAAACAGAGCTGTTTTTTGGAGAGTGCCTAGCTGTTGATTTGGGCCTCTAGCTCAGCCGGCATCTAAGGAAACCTACCAAACCTGTGCATTTTTGAGAACTAGGCACCAAGGGCACTCCAGGATGTGGTGACTTGTGGGGCTCTGACCAGGTTCTGTTACCCAGAATCCTTTGCAAACCTCAAAATATGGCCCAAAAAAACTTTTCCCTCACTTTTCGGTGACAGAATGTTCTGGAATCTGAGAGGAGTCACAAATGTCCTTCCACCCAGCGTTCCTCCAAGTCTCCTGATAAAAATGGTACCTCACTTGTGTGGTTAGGCCTAGTGCCCACAATAAAAAATGCCCCAAAATACTATCTGGAAACATCAAAATTATCAAACACAAAACCACCTGTTTTTTTGCGGGGTGGCACCTGCGTTTTTGGTCCTGGGCTCAGAAGACATGCAAAGAAACCTACCAAACCCAGACACTTCTGAAAACTAGACATCAGACGGAGTCCAGGGAGGTGTGACTTGTGTGGATCCCACACTGTTTTCCTACCCAGAATCCTCAGCAAACTGAAATTTAGGAAAAAAATCATTTTTTCCCCACATTTCTGTGTGGGATCACCGCATCGGGACATATTTCCTACCACCCAAAGTTCCCCTCAGGCTCCCAGTAAAAATGGTACCTCACTTGTGCAGGTGGGCCAACTGCATGTGAGCCAAAAACATGTAGAAATTGAGGGGGAATCCAAGCGGGTCCAAAAGGGCAGAATTGTGATCGGTATAGATGAGCCAATGCTGGGTGGTAGGAATTTTGTGGATTCCTGCAGCTTCTGGAAGGTTCAATCACAAAAATGTGGAAAAAATGTGTGATTTCCAGCAAAGTTAGAGGTTTGCAGGGCATTGTGGGTAAGAAAAAGGTGCGGGTGCATGTGAAACACACCACCCTGGACTCACCCAGATGTTGAGTTTTCAGATGTGTCTAGGTCTTTTGGATTTTTCTAGATGGCAGTGTTCCAAAGTCCAAAAAAAGCATCCCTCACCATTCCAAGTGGGACAATTTTGAGAGTTAGACAAACTCTCATGGCCCAACTGTAAAACCAAAAATAATCAAATTACCTCTTGCTTGCCATGGGATAAGATGTTTCAGTGTGCGGGGGGAGAGCTGAAAGACTGTTACCCACTTCAGTTGGGATGGGGGCATAACCATGCCCATTCTGGTTCGCAGCTACCACCACACTATTTTTTTTTTTTTATTCCCTGGCATCCAGTGGACTTTCTGTCCCCCTGGGGTGTGGGTCACGGATAATAGCCCCATCTGCCCATTGGTGGGCAGAACAACTTTGGTCCCATTTATTGGGGTGGGTGTGTGGCCAAAATAGGCCGATCTGCCCCCAAGGGGGGCAGATGTGGCCAACAGTAATATGCCCCCATGGGGAGCGACCCTTTCCCAACACACACATACACACACACACCAATCCCTGGTGCCTAAGTGGTTTCTGCCTCCCGAGGGCAGATCAGCCTAATAGAAAAAGGCCGATCTGTCCCCAAGGGGAGCAGAAATGCCCTAAAATAAATTTACCCACCATGGGAACAATCCTTGCCTAACGGGTTACCCCCCTTGACTGAAATTGGAGCAAAATCTGCCACCAAAGGGGGAAGAAATGCCCTCAAATAAATTTGCCTCCAGGGGAATGACCCTTTCCTAAGGGGTCGCTCCCTTTGCATGAAATTGACACTAAAAAATAAAAATTCCTGGAGTCTCGTGGTTTCTGCTCCCCTTGGGGGCAGCTTGGCATAATAAAAAAAAAAAATGGCCTAAATACAATTTGCCCCCTAGGGGAGCGATCCTTGCCGAAGTGGTCGCTCCCCATATATAAAAAATTAAGTAAACAAAAACAATATATATCCCTGGTGTCTAGAGGTTTCTGCCCCTCCTGGGGGCAGATCGTCCTAATTATAATAGGTCGGGCGCAGAGGGGCGGGGGTAGAAGTCCTAGGACGTAACGGTTAAGTCCTTGGTGCCTCATCGCCACAGACAAGGACATCACCGTTATTTTCTTTGCTACAAAGGGGTTAAGAGATGTGTTAGAAATTGGGTTTCTGGTTGGCTAGGGTATGCACCTAAGCCAGGCAGAACCCATCCACTCTAGTCAGGGCAAGGTAGATACATGTCCAAGATAACCCCTGCTCACCCGCTTGGTAGCTTGGCATGAGCAGTCAGGCTTAACCCGGAGGCAAAGTGTGTAAAGCATTTGAACAACACACGCAGCGCATGTGATGCAATATGTACACCATAAAGTAAACACAACACTGAGCTATGTAAAAATAAACTGTATTGCACAAAAAATAATTAGATAAAACATTACATGTCAGTAATATCCCGCTACCTTAGCAATTGTCAGAACGTTACATAGGTTACTAGTACTCTGCAAGAATAAGCAGTAGTCACATTAGAACACATGACTACTCAGGATTCTGCAACATAAGCAGTAGTCAGGAAACACCTAATAAAAGAAATGCACTTTTCATAAACACATCATAAATATCCCTAAAAGGAACATTAGAGAACATATGGCAAGTCATAAAAACATATATCAGCATGTCACGCCCATAAAAGGAACATCAGCACATATATGTGACATCATAAAAACAGGTTAGTATAACAATTCTAGTCAGTCCAGAATACGAAAATAAGAATTATGTTATGCATTTGAAAAAGTACGTGTTTTAGGACGAAAACTGCACTTCCAGTGCCAAGATCACTATAAGGGCCCCCGGTGCTCCTAGGCGTGAAGCGGGGCCACGAGTGATCCTGACGAAGGTGGCGGTACCCTCTCCCTCTAGTTCTCTGATAGGTCCCCCTCTTGGGACCCGCAATTCCTTCTCCGGGCCACTATAGGCCCTCAGACCGTGGGGGGGGAACCAGAATGAGACCCCCTCCAAAAGGAAGGGGGAACAGAGAGACCACACGGTGCGGGGGCCTCCGATGAACCTTACACCCACCCACGGTCTAAGAGGCCGTTGAGGACTCCCCTCCAATCTTACAATCCTCTCTGGGTTCGGAGGCCTGGTGGAGCAGGGGCTTCCGATGAGGCTTCCCACCCGCTCTACCAGTTGCATCCGATGCAGTGTACTGGCCCGTCTTCAGCGCTTTCTCCCGGGCCGCAGCGGGAACAAGGCTCACAAGCAGGAGCCTGGTGGTGCCCCGGGGGTACTCCTCTGAATGCTCCGGTACCCCGGGGGCACAATGTTGAACGCACTTCAGTCGTGCTTAAGTAGCCCAGGTTGCGGCACTGAAATATGAGCCCCGATCAACGTTTCTCAGCGTGGGACAGTTCCTAAGAACCCAGGTCATGGTGGTGAGCTTTGAAGATGGCAAAGCGCGTACACTGCCCACGGGGGGATACATTTCCACAGCAACGTGCTCTGGAAGCACCAGAAGGGTACAGAAAAGCACTCTCCAGGCACTGCAGAAGCAGAAGAGAAGCACTCCTCGTGCCTTTGGAAAGTACAGGGGTTAGGGGCCACAGCACCCTTCCCCCGGAGACAGAAAGAGGGGGAACACAGGGCTCTCAGGCCCCAGCAACAGGCCAGCACAAGGGATGCAGATGGTGGCAGTTCCTCCTAGTGACCTGGCAGGTCACAGGTCAGCACAGCAGCAGCAGTCCAAGGTGGATCCTGTTGAGTCCATTCAGTAGCATCTGTAACCAGTTCCAGAAGTCTCTTGAGTCCCAAAAATGTCTATATTTTGGGGAAAATTCCCCTGTACTTATACTCAGTTTACAGTGCGTTTTTCAACAGGAGGGGAGAGGAGGTGCCAGCCAGTTATAACTGGTCATGGGAGTGCCCCCTCTCTCCTGCATCACAGGCTCCAAACATCAGTTGGGGTTAAACGACCCTATTGTCTGATTCCAGGGCAAAGCCTTTGCAAATGCAGGTGTGCCCCTCCTCTCCCTTCTCTCAGTCTAGATAGACTATTCAGTATGTAGTTGCACCTCTGGAACACCTCCACCCTCTGTATGTAGGCTGTCTGAAAAGTATGCACAAAGCCCAACTGTCACTCTACCCAGACGTGGATTGGAGTCAAGCTGCAAAACTCCAGAATCATAAGCACTGAGAAATGCTCACTTTCTAGAAGTGACATTTCTGTAATAGTAACAACAAATACACCTACACCAGTAAACAGCATTTCTTACCACTATTATAACCATACCAAATATGCCTATGCTACCCCTCATAAATTAGACAATAACCATTACACATAAGACAGGGCATTTCCAATGCAATCCTATGAGAAGGCAGCACTCACAGTAGTGAGCAACCAAATAGGCTGTTTGTCACTACCAGGATAGTCCACATTACTAGGCACATGTCCTGCCTTCTACATACATGGCGTTTCTTAGGGGTGAGTTATATGTAGTAAAAGGGGAGTTTTGGGCCCGGCAAGTAAATTTAGATGCCAGGACCCTGTGGCAGAAAACTGTGCACACAGGCCCTGCACTAGCGGGCCTGAGATAGGTTTGAAAGGCTACTTCAGTGGGTGGCGCATGCAGCGCTGCAGGCCCACTAGTAGCATATAATTTACAGGCCCTGGGTATAGGGATACTACTTTACAAGGAACTTATAGGTAAATTAAATATGCCAATTAGGTATAAGCCAATCATACCAAGTTTACAAGGGAGAGCACATGCACTTTAGCACTGATTAGCAGTGAAAAATTGCTTAGAGTCATAACGTCAGCCAACAAGGGTCAGAAAAATAAGGAGGAAAAAGGTAAAACATTTGGGGAATGACCCTGTGAAAGAGCACAGTCCAACAAGATGTATGAACTTGCTACATTCTTTGTGTAGTAAATTAATTGTCACCTATGTTATTTATTGATCAACTGATTGAAAATAAACCCCCTAGTGACATTTTTAATAGGATTCCTTCTTTTTTACATGTCTTCTCTGGAAGAAGTGGATTTCTCTATACAAGCTTTTGCATATTATCTATAAATGTATCTACTGAATTCAAACCTACTTCTGGAATTATCTTTAGGGTTCTTCTTAGCTCTCCTGTTAGGGTCAGTTTATTATGCGTATTTCATGATACCCTTCCGTTAACGGCTTTTACATGTACCTCATCATCTTCACTGACCTGCCAAGGGGATATAGACTAGGGGTGGGTGAAAACATCTGCTTCACCGGTGGAGTTTGTGGAGTTTTGCCCACTCCGGGCTCTTTTTTGAGTCCAGAGTTCCAGCAAAACTCCACCAACTACCGTGTTTGCAGAGTCTTTTCTCATGCGTTACTCGCCAACGTTAAGTTGCTGAGTATGAGTGAAAATGTGCATCATCTAGCACGATTCTCAGGAGATAGAATGCCTCCCGATGGGATTTCTCACAAGCTCTCAGCAGTAAAGCTCAGCACAAATTGTGCACATGCCCAGTTCCACCCACTTGTGGAACTCCACAGATTCTTGTGGAGTTTTTCTGTTACTCTTCAGAATTTTGCAGAGCAAAACTTCATGAGTTCTGCCAGGCCCAATATAGACTCTGAGTTTACAATAATAGTGACTGATAGAATCTTATGATCACTCCAAATGTTATTAAACACCTTCAAGTCATTTAGGAAGCAAACAATTGAGTAGCAACCTATAATATAGTCAGTCAGTCAGTCAAAGTCACTCAAAGTTCTTTAATTGCCAATATGCCATAAAAGTACAGATACATTTATGTCTAAAATTTAAAATAATTAAAATGCAATGCAAATAGATTAAAACAATAATGGCGAAACATTTTCACTACGCAAGATTACAGAACTGTTTACAGTACCTATGTCAATATTTCCATCAGCCAAAATATGTGAAATGCAGTAATTTAGATATAATAAATATTGCAACATCAAATAAAATCGTATGCTTCCACTTTGTATTAATATGCAGCTACTTCCACCAGTTTGTATCGATTCCTACTGGCAATAGCAGATCTAATAAAATTTGGAACAGAATGACACATCTGTGTTGATGATAGTCTTTGGACGCCTGTCGGTGCTTCCTTGTGAGAAGTAGTTTGCAATTTGTGCAAAATTGGCAATATAAAAGCATGTCTAGGAGCAGAGTAAAGTGAACAGAATAAGAGAAAGTGACATGTGCTTTGCTTGGAAAAATTATCACAAGGACAGTTCAGGAGCGTTTTTTGCCACGTACATTTCTTTGGGAAAGCCACTCTAAAATGTATCAGATTTAATCTGAATAAGACAAGAAGGGAATAAAATGAAGAACTCGAGAACCAGGTTAAATATGGTTCTGTTGAAATCTGAACATAAGAATCAAATGTTTTCAGTTTCAGTGCCCCCTGATATCTAAGGTGTGCGCCATGTATGGAGTTTTAACCAATTCCTTAGCATTAGTAGGCAAGGAGTTAGTAAACATATTCTCCAGCCCTAATTTCCGAAAGGAAGTTTGCAAAAATATAAGCCACAGAATTCTATTAAGATTAGCAGATTGAATACAACCGGTCAAACAACCTTGTACCAAACTAGCTGCCGGATTTGACCAGACTTTCAGCCACAACAGAAGTGGGGCGACACCAATCAAGTCCTCAATGTGCTGTGCTCCCAGTTCCTCATGGCTGATGATGTTTGCTATGTTCTTGGGTACCAGTAATAACCTATGCAGAAATTTATTCTCAGCACGTTGTAGGAAAATGGATTTGGTATAGCCCCACAAACCCGCGCCGTAGGTGGCTGCTGTTTCACATTTAGACTTATAAAGCATAATGATATGGTGGACTGGTCTATATCCTAATTTACGGGTGAAACGAAAAATGGCTTCCAGGTTTCTCACCATTTGTTGGGTCTTGAAGGTGAGATGAGAATTCCATTACTAAGAAGAGCTTAAATCCAAACCTAAGTAGTAGAAATATTTTACTTTGTTTAATATATTTCCGCCCTGTTGGAAAATGGGTTATTGGTAAGGGCAGGTAAGTACCTATACTTAGCAATAGGACACTAACCTCCACTTAGGTCCAGTCAGGTCTCAGTAAATTAAACCCAGCTCAATCATTGGTAGCTTGGCAATGAGCAACAAGGCTTAACTTAGGAGACTAAGCGTAAAGCTTTGGAATGTAACAAATCAGTAATTAAATAAAACACAGCAAACAGTTTAAAAATCCAAATTCAATTCATAAAAATAGGAGATATTTTCAGCTTTAAAATGACACCCAAACAAATAAAATTGGATAAAGGGAACTGGAGATATGAATTTTTTAAGAATTATTGCTTTCTAGAGCATAGTGCAGGAGGCCTCGGTCAAACGTTTACCTTAGGTATATAGGTTATAAATGGTGCAAGTGGTCAGGTGCCTTACTACCCATGAAGCACAAAAAATGTGTATAGCCATACACAACATACGATAAGCAATATATGACCACAGCACACGGTGTGAAACACAATCAGATCAGTAAATTAGTATCCAAGGTATGCAGATATCGTTGAAGAAAAACACACAAGTATCCCACGTTCTTGAAAGGAAGTTACTTTAATTGAAGACGAAGTTTGCTTCATTTAGAAAAGAACGTCCATCAGACACAGCCAACACGTGTTTCATCATGCAGGTGACTTTTCCAAGGCTGCAAAACAGACATACATAAATGCTAGTATATCATTTTGTTCATAACTGAACACCGTATGAGCAACGTCGACTAGCAAGATACTAAAAGAAGTAAGGTCAAGTTAAATAGCCAGAAATGCACAACCCAAGTAAGTGAAAAGGAGAAAGGTAGCGTAGACATGGCAGGTTTTCCCCACCGGGTGTCCTTGTTATCTTTCTAAATTTTTGTTTCTTTGATCTGACCTGCCATGTCCACATTACCTTTCTCCTCTGGCCTCAGCACTGATGACAGCCATTGTGCCTATGTCTAGCCTCTCCTCTCCAGCTTCCACTACCCAGACAGAATCCCCTCTACCTTAGCCTATCCAAGCACACCATCAGACCAACATGCACACACATCAACACACAAAAGTGGCTTAGGAAAACATGAGCACCACACATCCCAAAGGCACTCACACACGCACCATCCCCATGCAGACACACCAATATCCACTGCCTCCACTGTGTCCCCCTCCTCCACGTCCTCCTCCTCCCTCCCAGTCTCGTCTCCACTCACACCTGCATGCACTACATCCTCAGCCACTACCTCCATCACCAGAACGCCCATCACCACACACTGCTCATGTGCAATTACCACCCCCACTACCATGCACACGTCCCCTGTGTCCTCTCCCAGTGTGTCTGTGAGCCCTCCTCCCAAACTACACAAACGCCGGCCCACACCCACTCAACAGCCATCCACCTCACAACAGACTCCAGCCCATGCACCCTCACCCAAATTCAGCAACCGCACACCTCCTACAACCACTACCTCTTCCTCCACTCCCAAACCCCCTCCGTCTTCCTGTCCCAGTGTGTCTAAAAAACTTTTCCTCGCTAACTTTGACCTGTTCCCAACACCTCCCCCCCTCCTTCATTCCCCTAGGGCCAGGATGTCCAGATCCCAGCCCAGCACCTCAGCCACGAAATCCTCAAGCACTGTGGTACCTGCAAGTCCAGTAACATTGCGGGCCACACCCATCAGGGCTGCCAGTGTGCCACCTAGTGAGGCGAGGATCACCCATTCCGCCACCTGCCAAGGTGAAGAAGGGGACAACATGCCGTAGGGAAAAGCTGTACAAACCAGCCAGCAAGGCCACCTCAAAGACAAAAGTGGACAGTGCCAAGGTCTCAGCAGCGGCTTCCAAGGTGGGGAAAGGACACAAGGCTAAAGGGAAGTCAGCTCAGGGCACGGAGCCTCAGAGTGAGGGACTGGTGACACCCCTTCTGCAGAACAGAACAGCAACCTGTATGGCATTGGCCACCGCCGCAACCACCGCCATATGCACTGCCACCTGCACACCCACCTGCACGTCTGCTGCCTCTGCTACAGTCCCCAGCTTCATCCCCAGTGGGCAGCAGTCCGAGGCTGCAGGAGACGTCCTGGTGTCTCCCTCCACAGGTGCTGACACATGCACAACCGCCAGCATCTCTGCCGCTTACACCGCTGCAACCACCGCCACCTGCCCCGCGATGTGCCCAGCCAGTGCCACCATAGCAGACATCGGCAGCATCCCCAGTGGGCAGCTGTCCGAGGCTGCAGGAGACATCCTGGACCCTGCAAAGACTACATGAGCCACCACAACCAGAACTGACAGTACCAGCAGTTGGCAGGATAAGTCGCCGCAAGGTGGAGAGTGGCTCTGCCTCCATGGAGTATCATGCTACCTGTTTCCTGTAAATCTCGCGGCTCGGACACTTATATGAGGGAATGGGAACTGCCCACCCCAGGAGCAGCAT